>NW_024573535.1:600000-1012500 GCF_018153835.1 Drosophila eugracilis
ATAGTATATACTAGATCGAGGAGCATTATCGGCGGAGAGCAAACCACCACCCTCTGTCTGTTGAAAAGCGAGAGTTTGAAGCTCTCACTCCTTGGTTTCGGTTTTTTTTTTTTCTTTCTTGTTGTTAACTTTATTTTGTTATATATTTTTGTTTTTTTTTTGTTTATCTGTGACTCCGCCGGCTTCGTTCCGTTCCGTTCGTTTGGCCGCTTCTGCCGCCGCTGCCGCTTCTGCCTCCGTTGCGACTTCGTTCCGCTCGTCAGTCGGATAGTAAGCTTCTATCACCAGAGGCATTTCAACAGCCGCGGCGTGAGCACACATCGTCCCGTTTCTAACCGTTTGCCAACCGTTTCAAACCGTTTCGCGCCTTATCTATCTATCTCAATCTATCGGCTAGCGTAATATCCTAACCGAAAGGATCGATCTCCGGTGATCTCTCAGTGATGGTTAACTATTTGGTGCTTAAGGCTTTAGGCGCACAACAAAATGGGCTTTCTATCGAAGGCTGCCTACATCGTGTGGGCCGTGTAAGTAGTCTTGTAATCACTTACTAATCAAACATCTTAAATACCTAAAATTCCCCTTTTGACTTGGTGACACTGCTGTCGTGTGGTCATCGGTATGGCTGTGAAGTACCCTTAGATTACAAACTGATTGATTTTGGGAACTCTTTTTTTTTGTTAATTTTAAACATTTTTGGGAAACTTTAAGATATTGGGAGTTTTGGAAACATTAAGGGGAAATCCTTTTTCGTGTTTGCTTTGATATTAATGGGAATTCGATATAGTGGGATATTTAGAAGATCCTGCCAGATCCTGAAGAAGTAAGAAGTAAGGATATTAGCAGGAAACTCAATGTTTTTATTAAAGAACTTGATTAGATTTTACTTCTTTTGCTACACTGAACTCCTTTAATCAATCATACTTTTTTATAATATTTTATTGTCTAATTTGATTATGATTTTAATTTACTTTCATTTTATCAATCCCTTTTTATGTACATTAATCCTTTGGGAGAAATAATGTCTATAAAACAGTGCAAGTTGATCATTTTAATCCCTGAATTAATATCAAATATTGATATAAGTCTAAGCTAAGTACAAGTTGTTATTTCACAATATTCTAAACTGTGCCTTTGAGTCATCCAAGAAGCATCTAATCATCATCATATTTACTCATCTATTGCCCAGTTTCCCACTTTCCATGCACTTCCCACCAGAAGAGATCACTGAGATCGCTGAAATGCAACGTAGACAAAATGAGATCAAGACATCCTGTCACCGAATTGCATCCGACTTGGTTTACCGCCATCCATTCCGCCTGCCTGGCACTTTTCTATCCGTGGAGATCGGATTCCATGGGCCGGCTCCCATTGCATTCCCACGTTTGTAGCGTTCCGTTCTGGATGCAACGACAGTTCCCTTGGTTTGCAGGAATGTGACGGAATGTTGCCAAGTAAACAGTTCCCACAAATTATGGTTATGGTTTGTGTTGGCTATTGGTGGTACCTAGACCCTCTCATAACCCTATTATAACGAGTGTCCGATTGCAGTGCAAGCCGCGTTATGGGAAATCCCAATATCTCCAAAACTCAAGGATAAACAAATGCTCAAGTGGCTTGTTTATATTACACAATCACTTTAGTTCGCTGGGCACTAAGTTTATGGCTTATCAGGAATCAATTTTTCCCCCAATTTGTTTCTTGCCCAATCGCCTAATGGGATTGTGTTGAAATTGTTTTTATTATTTCGGATTAGATTTCGTTTGGCCAGGAATTTTTAAAGAGTTTTGAAATGCTAGATGTTATCGTTTTCGAAAGAGTTTTGGTTGGGATTTCTTCTTCTCCTTTGAAAATGTTCATAAAAGATTCTTCTTGAAAATCAAAAGAAGCTCTTCTTTAGTTTTCGGATCAAAGGCAATGATCACTCTTCAAACCAAGTTCCTGTAATTTATCTACCTTTCTACTTTATCTCCTTAACCCTGTATTACTCTATTTATATATCTGAAAATAATAGAAATTATAATATCCATCATATTATCTAAAAGTTTCATGTGTAACCATTACGGAATTCATAACCCCCGAAAACCTAAACGGGTTAAGGCTCCATTATCGCCGCCCACCTTATCAGCTTATCGTGATATCTTTGGCCCCCCCTGTTCCTGCCCCCCACTGCATCTGGTGGTGCAGTTTGGAATCGAATCCAAATCAGTCGTCTGCCTGCTTCAGTTGGATTGGGAATTGACTTAACCAAAGTTTTCGCTTGACTGTTTTTCTTTTGTTTTTTTTCGGTTTTTTGGCTTTAAGTGTACTGCTAATTGGGAATCCATTTGGGATTTACAACCCATCAAATGGGTCTCTTCTCCAAGTTCGTCTACAACTTCCACATGTGGGAGAAGTACGTGAGTCGCCACAGATTCTTGATTCTTGATTCTTGTGCTAATATGTTTAAGTGATGTTTTACTGTACCGACCAGCATAAAAGCGCTTCCCTTTCATATCATATTTCATATGAGTGGCTCTCGTAAAGCTCGCGTTAATTCCAAATATTTAGCGAATCATCAGACAATGTGGGTGAAGTTGGTGGTGCATTTATGAATTGTGGATAAAACTCATACAAGGGAAGTCTTTAAGGGAAGTACTGGATAATAGAGTGGAAAGTGAAGTGGGTACTGTAGTAAAAAAAACGAATGATATGGAAGATCTTGGAGAGCTTCCTCGATCCCGCATAATGGGAGTTCTTTTTGCAGGCTGGGGAAAGCTTGTATAGGCTATACAAGTTTCTTTTCTATCCATAGATATTGTTAGATATTCTCAAATGATAAATCTACAAGGCATAAGTCGTTGAGAAAGATCAAGGAATGATCCAGGCCAGAGAAAGAGTTTGAAAGAGTCATGGCCAAACCCTCGGCATTTCCGCACTTATTTTATGAACTTTCTTTGCAAGTCAAAGTCAGTGACCGGCAGTCCAGAGTGATTGCAGCAAGTGTTTATAGATATTCCTACCACCCAGCCACGCCCCCAACTCCCTGGCCTATCGCGCAGTTGCCCCACACAATGACGATCGGCGGTTCTTTGTTGGACGAGAGTGGGTGTCACCGCAATCGTTTGGTATTACGCGTTTTATTCTTTTTTTTCATTATTTTTTTTGGTTGGTTCGCTTTTCATTTTGCGTTTAATTCGCGTTAATTGCAGCTTCCTGTTGTTCCAATAATTTTGCAAGAATTTCATTCAATTTGAAAGTAATTCGACACGGCATAGCATAGCATACGTGGCAGAGCCATTAATTGATCCATTTCCATCTGCCACAAAGCTGCCAAAAATGATTGCTAATGAGCTGAGCCCAGAAGGGGGCAGCTCCCGCTCTCAAATTGGGGGAATTAGTCACTTCCGAGCGGGCGATAATTGCACCCAAAACTGTTGTCACTATTCGATCCGATCTGATCCTATACTCCCCACCTAACTCCCCTGAAAAATGTATAGCACCTACCACCCAGCACCGAGTGCGGTTGACCGCCATAATTTGCGTTATTAATTGGCCAATTTTCAATTTCAAGTTGAAGGCCGTTGGAGCCAAAAGCAAAAGGCGCAACCAAATAGCAATTTAAATTATGGATTAACTACTTAGAATCGGAATATAGTTAATAATATTACCGGGCCGGGCCAATCGATCGAAAAAAAAAACAAAACAAAACAAAACAAAAAAGCTGGAAGGAAAAGTCTGTTCTGGCTTTGGACGAAGGTCGCCTTTGACCTAATCGATTGCATTGATTGGAAATCGAGAGATTCTTCCGCCTGGCGGTGAGAAAACGTTTGTGGTCTTTGCGTTTTTTTTTTTTTTTTTCACCAATGGTGGGCGTGGCAAGCTGAGGTGGGAGGTCCGTTGGGCGGAAGAAAGACTGGGGTCTTGAGTTCTGAGCAAAAAATGTATATAAGGCGCATATTAATGTCCATGACAAATCACTTGCCTTCCTGACCTTTTGCGCTGGTCATCTGTGGTCTGATTTCATCACCGCTGAATTCGATGCAAATGGGTCGTCACCAGAATCGGTTCTATATGTCGCCGCGAGTGACGTATCAGCCGGCTGCAGTCGTATGACTTTTCATTTTGCTAACTAGATTAATAAGCTGGCACACTGAATTTTCAAATATTATGAAGATCAATTTTTGTAACTAAAAGATTTAGTCTTTAAATATTTGACAGTATTGGATATGATCTTAGCTTTTCGCTCAGTGCTGCTGCCATAAGACTAAAACCAAAGTCTAAATCCAAAGTCTAAATCCCATTTATCGCCTATCAACGGCCATACTCCATGTTTGGATAAGCGTCCTTTCCGGGCTGGCGGATGTGCTTGTGCTCTGCTGCGTGGGCTAATCAATTGTCGGATTAGCTGGGAATGAGCAATCAATGGCACCGCCTGGTTGCCATTGGAGCGAGAATGACGCCATCGATAGCGCGGAGAGTTCTAACCGTAGATTTATGGGCAGCCCCGTAGTTAATCGCTGTATGGCGAGTGCAACTAATTTGAGTTATTATCTAATCGATTATCCGCTTTTATCTTTAACACCCACGCAGCCTGTTCGAGCAGGAGATCATGAGCTATGTTCCTATTGAAGAGCGCAGTCCACAGGGATCGCCAGTCCTGAGCTCACGGATGCCACAGCGGGCGCCGCCACCATTCCGACGGGATTTCGAGGCCAAGTTGCGCAGCTTCTATCGCAAATTGGAGTCCAAGGGCTATGGCCAAGGACCACACAAGCTTAAGTAAGTATTTAGCTTGGCTTAATTCCTTTGCCTAACTATAAAGAATATTTACTAATTTGTTCTTAAATCTTACAGACTGCACATCCGTCGTAGCCATTTGCTAGAGGACGCCTTCCGTCGCATCATGTCCGCCAACAAGAAGGACCTGCAACGCGGACGTCTTGCCGTACTCTGGGACACGGAGGAGGGTTTGGACTATGGCGGTCCGTCCCGCGAGTTCTTCTTTCTGCTCTCCCGCGAGCTGTTCAACCCATACTACGGGCTGTTCGAGTACTCAGCAAATGACACGTACACGGTGCAGGTGTCGCCTCTGTCGGCGTTCGTGGACAACTGCCATGACTGGTTCCGCTTCAGTGGCCGTGTTCTGGGATTGGCTCTTGTACATCAATATCTATTGGACGCCTTCTTTACGCGACCCTTTTACAAGGCACTGCTGCGTTTGCCTGTGGCGCTCAGTGACTTGGAGTCGCTGGACAACGAGTTTCATCAGTCGCTGCAGTGGATACGCGACAACGACATCGGCACTGGCGTGGATCTCGGCCTGACATTCTGCGTTACTGAGGAGCTGCTCGGCCGTGTGGTGGAGCGCGAACTGAAGCCGGGCGGCAAGAATATAATCGTCAATGAGAAGAACAAGAAGGAGTACCTGGAGCGCATGATAAAATGGCGGCTGGAGCGTGGAGTTCAAGAGCAGACAGAGTCACTGGTGCGTGGCTTTTACGAGGTGGTCGATTCGCGACTCGTCTCCGTTTTTGATGCCCGTGAACTGGAGCTGGTGATCGCAGGCACCGCCGAGATAGACACGAATGATTGGCGCCTCAACACGGAGTATCGTTCGGGCTACCACGATAACCATCAGGTGATCGTGTGGTTCTGGCAGGTTATCGAGCGCTTTAGCAATGAGCAGCGACTGCGTCTCCTACAGTTTGTGACTGGCACCTCGAGCATCCCCTACGAGGGCTTCTCGGCGCTGCGCGGTTCGACAGGCCCAAGGCGATTCTGCATCGAGAAATGGGGCAAGCCAAACGCCCTGCCCCGTGCCCATACCTGCTTCAACCGGCTTGACCTGCCACCCTATCCCACGCCCGAACTGCTCTACGAGAAGCTGCTGCTGGCCGTCGAGGAAACCAACACGTTCGGCATCGAGTAGGCACGTGATATTGCACCTCAGCCTCACTTTGTTGCACCCACACCCCGAAACGCTTTATTTCGATTTTAGAAGTTTTTATAAATTGCCTAAGTCTAGATAGTCGCAGGTGTTGCAGAAGTCCCAGTCGTTTGAAAGCCATTAGTTGGGTTCTTAGAAGGCGGAAGAAATCAAAACCAAATCTTAATTCCTAATCCTTTTAAGACACCTCAATTTGTGTTTCAATCTGCTAGAACTTCTGCTACACTTGTGATCGTACTGTAGTTATTTATATACGTAGGTTACCCGTCCCCTTTAAAAAGAAAAACAAGAAAAGCCTAGCCATAGACAGACTTGCTACTTTAGGCATGGCATCCCATTAGTTCGTAGGAAAATTGCCTTCGCCTTCGTTTGCCGTTTGCCGTTCACCGAATGGAAGTTACCTCAAGAGCAAAACGGCTTGCCAGCGCCGCCAGTCATTAGTTCTAAGATCTACACACACGACCCAGAAGGAGGATAACTTCTAAGCCTAAACATCCTTCGCTCGTCTCTGCCTGATTTACACTCGAAACGATGCCAACTGCCTCTAGAAAAATGTATGAACGATGCTAAAATTAACGCTGCTCCCCTTGCAGTTTAGCAGGCTCCAAAGATTAAGAAAAATAGAGAGAGAGAGAGAGAGAGAGCAGAGGCAACTCTACGCCAATACTTAACTAGCTTATAATGTTGTCTTAGCCTTAACTCGAATTCCAACTCAAATTTCGAACACTCCCTAGATGTGTGCATTCCAAATAAGCGTACTGTGGATGTCAGTTATTATAGCATATATAATATATATATATATATATTTACCCATCTCCTTTAATCCCAAAAAAAAGTATGTAAATTGTTTTTGAATTTACATGATAACAACCTTGAACAGTCCGTATAGAAGTTTTCATGTGCTTACCTGCCTGCCTGACCGCTCTGGCCAGGACAGGCTAAAGGCACATCCTAGCTCCGATCGGGTTTATACGGTTTATTATATACACAAAAATTGGCTGCTGTTTTGCCAACGATTACAAATTGGTCCAGTGCGTTGCTTCGGCTTTATTGGTTCTTTCGGCGCATATAATTAACGATAATATTGATTATATTTAACGAAAAAGAAAAACAAACAAACAAACAAAATTCAAAATGTAGCTAAATAATTGAAAAAAAAAAAAGAAAAACAAAAAGGTTTTTATGATTAGTATTTATCGAAAGCGAAAACGAAAACGAAACAAAAGGATAAACTAAATGGTGATTTATTTACATGTATTTTTGGCATTAGTTGATACGGAAAGCGACAGAGACGGAGAACCAGAAATGGAGAGAGACAGAGCGATAGACAGAGCTGGAGTCACTGAAAGGGACAGAGATAGAATGATATAAAACGCTTTTTGAACTACTTATTGATAATTGATGATTGTTTTAATGAATTATTACTGTGCGTGTATTTATGAACAAATTAACTATAATTATAAACAAATAAATGTGAGCCTTTTACTTCAAAAGCAAACAGCTGATAGTTGTGTTTATTAATTAACTTTAAATCCAGGTTTCGTTTTCTTTGTAAATTCTAAAAAAAAAAAAAGAAAATTCCCACAAATTTCTGAAAATAAAAGACCTCGTTCTATATATATTTTATCCACAATTTTCTTTTGTTACTTTTATTTGTTTTTTTAACTGCAAAATGCATTTTGCTTTTACATCAAGTTGTATTTTGGTTTCTTGTTTGTCTTCATGAAATGATAACATATACTTAATGCCCCTTAAATATTATGCGACCATTTCTCTAGGCTAAGATCTACCTGGTTTTGGGTATGGATCTCGCCGAACGCGCGTCCTGCCGCGTGGTATGTACAGTGTCTCTCCCTGTGGTGGTTTTGAGCTGGGTAAATGGTTCACTGGATTACTGGATTACTCGATAACTGGATTAGTGGAGAGGTGTCTTCCGGTTGGTTAGTGGGTATGTGGGTAATATTAATCCAAGTGCGACAAATGCGAGTATTTAATATGCGGGAAATAGCGGCTAATGGATAGATCTCTAGTCAAGATTTGGTTAAAGGGTGGGCTGGGATCGATCGATCGATCTGGTGACTGAATTTTCATTCGATTTTACGGTGCATATTGTGTGCGCAGCAAAGCTTTCTGAAAGCAACGTGACACACGCAACATTTTGAGTACTCGTACTAAGTTATATTCTTTACACATTGTTTGAACGGAAAACAAAGGCTTGTGACTCTAGCTAAGTTTTACAAATACACTTGAAGAAATTTTGCTAATTTTCATACATGTGTTAATACATAGATATATATATATATATATATATATTAAATAAATTCTTTCCTCCACTCCGAGCCAGGAGCCTACAAAAAATATTATTTATAGTTATCATCATCATCGTGGTATCATTTTTGCTTCCTCGTTTTGGTTTTGGATTATATGCAGTTATGATCTCTCTTTCTGTGTTAAGCATTATAAAAATAGAGCATCCATTAATCTGGGGAGTTGAGTATTCATTATGCAATCTGTTTAGGTTTCTTGTTTCTTTGTTTCTCTCGGAAAAGGCCATTGAAAGAATTGAAAATGGTTCTGTTTTGCGATTAAATATTATTGTAGAGTATGACTTCAATCTGTCTGTCTGACTGGCTGTGCTTGCGGAGCATCCTGTGGCTCCAATTTCGACTTGCATCTTTCATTCGGGTTTGATCACAGCTTTTACAATTCTAATGATATACATACGTGTGAGTGGTAGAGTGTGTGTGTGTGTGTGTGTGTGAGTGTTGTTTGTGTGTATTTGGAGCACAACTTTTGAATTTGCACCAAAAATACAATATATATTTCGTAGATATTTACATGCATACATGAGGAGACAATGAAAAAAAAAAAAAACATCGCATGTATTCATCTTTCTTGCAGATTTGGGTCGCAGTATGCAGTATATATGCACTTAATTTCATTATATATGTAAATATTTATAATACTTTCGCAGGGATGCACGAAGAAAATGCATTCTGTCCGACATTACATACACATAATTACAATTAATATTTCTATTTCGCTTTTTTTTTGTTTTTTTGTTTCTATTCAGTTAAACTTCGGTTCGAGAAAGCTGCCATTCTTGACTTGATTCAGATTCATAATTTCATATATGTAGATCTTTTTGTTATTTTAAAAAAGTAATACAAAATATGTTTTGGTTTTCCTTCATTTATTTTTGTTTTTTTTTCATTACGATTATTTTGTTTAAGATTCGCTTGGCATATGAAAAATGTAGGAAAGAAGGCATGTTAGATATCTAATGTGTTTTTTTTTGTTTTTCCCATTTTAATACTTGCTTTCTGCGCTTTCAACTATTTACGTTTAGTTGGTAAAATAATTTTTAGTAAAATTCACTACTACACACGATTCTCTGCACGATACATTTAATTTCGCTCTATATATATATAAATATTTGTAAAGAATTAGAAAAAAATTGGTAAAAAAAAAAAACAACAACAGAATAAAATACACATTTAACAGCTTGGAGGCGAAGAGAGTTTCGGGGGTGGGGGTTTTCGGGTATCAGTTTGGATCACATCTGGATTAGATGCGGCCAGGAGGGCAGGCTGGCGAAGAGGACTCTCTTCCTTTGGGCTATTTTCGTATGCAACAACATTGAACAGTGCTTAAATCTGATTTCTTCTGGTATATATATATATATATATATATATTCGTTATACATATTCATATATATGCGGTTCGTAGATCTAGGCATATGCTATATAAGTTTTATGTAACTAGTTGGCTGCTGCGCCGCTGATGCTGCTTCGTCTTCAGTTGCTTAGTAGCTTTTAGGATTACGATCGCAGCTGATTAACTCGGTTGAGTGGGGGGAAATGCATAATATTTGTCCGCTCCACGGGCTTCGGGGCTTGGGGTCCGCTTTCGACCTTTTGACTCACCGCCGGACGGTTTGTTTGGTTTGCTTGCCTTGAGTGACCGACCAACCAGTAGCGCCAGTACCGCTCGTCCTCATCCCAATGTTCCTTCGTTGTACTCCGTACTCCGTTATCCATCGGACTATAGTTAGTTAACTTTAACTTTGTCATGGTTAAACACTCTTCGCTGTCAATTTGCATTGTTTTTGCTTGTCAGCTTGTCTTGCTAGTTTGCTAATGCTGCTGGTTTTGTTGTTTTTTTGTTTTTGTTTTTGTTTTTGTTTCTTCTTTATTTTTAGCTATTTGTTTTTCATTTAGTTTAAATTTAATTTAAATAATGTTTATATATAAGATGTTTTGCTATACAACTATAGCTTGGTATGTAATAATATTTAAAAAAAAAATAATAGATTAACGTAAATTGGTTACTCTACTCTCTACACTCCCATCTCTCGCATCGTCCGTGTCGCGGAATCTATCTGTGCTTCCTATCGCTTCTCTCGCATCCATATATCATCATATTATATTATATCAGGACGAACATCTAGTCAAAAATGGTTACAACTCCAATTTGCAAATGGTAAAACATAAAATTATTCTGTATACAAGTTGTTTTCTCGTCCCTTTTTTCCGTCTCAGGACTAACTATGAAAGTCTACTCCGAGTCCTGTTCGCGTTCATCGAAGCCGGCCAGATCGACGGTCTGCAGCATTCCACGCGAATAAGCGTATTCGATGAGGGCCAGGTGACAGAACACATACTGATCGGGCATCTGGATGGAGTAGGCGCGCTGTGACCGGATCTTCTCAACGGTGCCGCGTATGTCCGCCGTGCCCACGTCCTCCAGGCGCGATATGCAAATGTCCAGGGTGATGAATGTACCTATGGATTCAGTTTAGTTAGTGAATTTGACAAGAATTTGTTAGCCATGCAAGATCATTCACCTGTGCGTCCAATGCCAGCACTGCAGTGCACCACAATGGGCGGTCCGCGGGCATGACCCGCCCAGGTGTCGCCCAGTCCGGCGACGAGCTGCGCCTGCTTTTCGCGCACCTTCTGCAGGAAGTTCAGCATGGCCATGGCCGAACTGGGAACGCCGTAGTCTGGCCAGCTGGTGAACTGCCAATGCGAGACATTGCGAATTTCGTCAGTCTGTGGGCGAAAGTACAAAGTATTTATTGGAACCCATTATAGTTTCATTGATTTAAAAGAGATTCACCTTTATGTTTCTCAATTCCAACGAGGCAACCATATAGTCCTCGTTGCACTCAACGCTAATTGTTCGCACATGGTAGTCGCCAAACTCTAAGGAACTTTCTTCAGTCGGCTCCCAGTATTGGCCGCATTTCACGCGTCCGCGCTCCATCACGCGCGTTGTCATTACTATAACTAAACAATGTTGCTCCCAGATCATGCGCCAAAAGTCCTGGGATGTCTTTGGTAATGGACCTGCAAAACGATCTCTATTAGTTTACAGTTTCTAGTTTAAGAGCTCCGCTTCCTCACCTTGAGTTGAAATATAGGCATTCTTCTGTTTGTAGCCATCGACAAAATTCGCATTTATGTAATCTGACGGCTCGTCGCCGTCTTCGTGTGCCAGCACCACTCGACTGTGATCGTAGCAGAGGACGTCTGTATAGCGATTCTTGGTCAAATTGGCACGCATCCTATAAAAGAGTTCATGATGATCCATTATCAGATATAGAGATAAGTACTTACCTCGCATGCAGGAAGGTGCCCTCGGGGGCCCTATTCCGAATGTCCGCGTACTCCTTAATCAGCCCATGTCGTCCGCGCTGCTTCACCATCTGCACAATCTGGTCGATGGGCTTGGGATCACCCTCCTGTCCGGCCAGACTGTCGTCGTCGCTGAACCCGGACGAGGCGCTGCTGGGCGGATTCTCTGACCAGAATTCGCCGCCACCGTTGGTGGTGCCACCAGCTGCACCAGCACCAGCCCCTGCAGTCGTGGTGGCGTTGGTAATGGTACTATTGTTATCCGCCGCACCACTCGTGTTGAGCTTGAGGGGATTGGCCGCGGTGGCTGTACTGCTGCTGCTGCTACTGCTGTTGTTCGCCGGACGGTGGCTGGGACTTAGTCCGTTGATTGTGATGTTTTCGTTGGGCTCGGCACTACAGCTTACTGCTGCTGCTGCTGCTGCTGCTGCAGTTGCTCCTCCAGCCGCCGTTCCAGCTGGACCCACACCATTGCTAACCGTCACCACGGTGGTATTATTATCGCCCAATTGATGGACGGCGCTGATTATCGTGGCTCCCGTTGTTGCGGCCTCTGTTTCCGTGCCATTGGTGGCCACCACTGCCGCTGATCCAGTTGCAGAACCAGATCCTCCCACACCCACGATATTGGCCAGCAGCTCGTCCTCACGATTCGTCATCGATTGGCGGCAGCTGTGCAACCATGTGGCGTGATCGACCTCCAGCGTGCCACCCAAGTGAATGGGCAGCGCCTTGCGCGGCACGTGCAGCGCCAATTGAGGCACCGATACAGTGAACACTCGCTCGCGCAGCTTCTCGCGCACAAACAGACGCAGGATCTTGAAGGGTGCCTTGAACCACAGTGGAGCCGTCACGATCAGTACTTTCTTTAGACGCGCCGGATAGCCGCCCTGGAAAAAGCAAAGTAACGAGTTTTCATGATTAGTAATTGGTCAAAAATTTTAGCTTGAGATAAGAATACGTTTTGGTAAGGCTAATCACTATTATTAACTATTAACTGCACTCTTAAATTATTAATTTGTCTACCTTTAGAACCGCCAAACTACGATTGAATGTAGGATTTGCGTCTATAAGGTTAAAGCAAGAACTAATTTGTATTGCATTTTCCTGGCATTCAATTTGTGGCAGTTGGCATTTTGACCTGTACGGTTTTCCCCAGAAAAGTGACATTTTCCCCTAGTATGGTGAAACTTTCTAATACACCGCCCAACGCCGCTGACCTGTAGTTTTTCCCAGGAATATTGCAAACTGTTGTGCATCGGTCCGAACAAAAGGGTGGGGGTTAGAAGGGGGACAAGTCCAGCTGAGATATACCATATATGTGTGAGTGGGCCAAGCACGGGGGCGAACAGTTTCCAGGGAAACCTTCTGCAATAAACCAAGTTGGCCTGCACATGGCACGAGTTCCGGCTAAAAAGCTTTGCATTTATTAATTAACACGCAACCCAATGAAATGCTCTGGTTTTTGTACTCCATTGCCAATTGTGTTGAAAACATTGCCAAAGAGGATTTCAAAGAACAAACAAAGGTACTTGTGGGAGTTCGTGTGTATGCGTTCCTTGGGAAACCTTATACTTTTCATTATTGAAGTCGAATAAGCGTGATAGTACTACGCAGAAACCAAGTACTAACTAAAACAAGTGGATTCACCGAAACAAGTTATAGGAACTTGAGCTATTTATTGCTGCTTTTTAGTTACTCTTTTTAGGAAAATATTTAATGTTTATCATTAGTTTTTCTTTTGCTAAAACTTATTCTACTGGCTGAGTTTAAAGGCCGCTAGGTAAACTGGGCTAGGCTAAAAGAAAAATGCGACACATTCAACGGTTCGTTTGAGAAAGAGAAATGTGGCGAGCGGTGAGTGGTTGGGGGCAAGAGCTTTGGCAACCTTCACCCAGTTGGGGAAATGTTGAGCAAATTTCATTGCGGCATTTTTCGTCGATGGCACATTGAGATACAGCAAAGTCAACAACAACAAGTGGAAAACTTGGCTTCACTCAGAGGTGAAATGTGATTTTCCGTAGAGGAAAAGAGAAAGATGGAAGGCTAAAGCAAGAGAGATAGGTGGGTGGCTCCACGTTCTTTACCACTGTATTTGCTTTTGGTGTATATAGGCATCTGTATATATATCATCCATGCCATCATTATTTAGTTTATTGGCCCCAAAAGCAGTGCAGCAAGCAGATTAAGGTCAGCAAGCAGTGGGTAAATGAAAAAAAAAAAAAGGAAAACAAGCTGAAAGTGCGGTTAAAACAACAACGAATGCACTTTAATTAAACGCACAATCACAACCAATATAAGCACACACACAAACACACACACACACACAGGCATGTGGCTGTGTGGAGAATTTAATTAAAAGTTCTTTTCGCAGTTTACCTAAAAAATATTGTCGTTCCTCCCCTCGGTCTGCCCTCCTATTGTTTCAGTGTCAGTGCATCTGCCGTTGGCTCAATAAATTCCTCTTAAAGCTCTAATTGCCAGCATTTTCAATTAAGTTGGTCTAACGTTTTCCGCCCCCTTTTCCGTGTGTTTCTTATTCTGCTTCTTCTGCCAAAGATTGCATCATCAAATCATACAAACACACACAAAGATGAAGGAGCAGAAATGCAGGCAACATACACACACACACACACACATATGTCTATATAAACAACTTCCTTTCATCTGCTGCCTCTCCTTCTTTTCCTTCTTTTTTGTTTTGTTGCTACTTTTCATGCCTTTGTCCTGCCTTTCAGTTTGTTTTCATGTGCACTTTCACTTTGATCCCAACTCACACACACACACATAGGAAAACATATGAATTCACCTTAAAGTTCTGCCTGCTTTCAGTGTTGCATAATTTTAATGGAAGCTAGAAAGTAGGCAATACTTTTTATAAATCCCAACAAGGGGAGTTGGGAAATTACAAGAAGTTGTCTTTATTTCTCTGTTTCTTAACTTACTGATCAAAAATTCCCAACAGAATGAATCTTATAGCGCAGGACAGCAAAAATTTCCTTTACTTTATATAAAATTCTCCTTCAAGTAGCAGTTGGAACTCTGTAAAAATATCCCATGACCTTCTACAGTCCAATTTGCATATTGAAAACAGTCAATAAAGTCTATTAATAATACACTTGCCCTCGTAGAAGGCATGCTATAGACGTCACACGTTCAAGAAAATACCAAGAAGTCTTTCTTTTAATAACTATTTAATAATATATATACTTTTCCTTGATAAAAATAAACATCGACTATATGTGCTGTTTCAATTTTGCAAAAGTTTGAAAAGTAGCAAACATTTTGTAGGAGTACTCAATAAGGGTAATAAATAATCAACTCTTACTTCATTTTCTTGACTTGTTTCGTTAACTTGGCCAATAAATAAACCACGGTGCGTGTCTCAAGGAAATTTGAATGGCTAAAACACAATACAATATAGGAAATATTGTATAACATTTCAGTTCATATTCTTTCCCCTGGCATGCCAGCTTTAGGGGTGCTTATGACTCATAATCGGGGATATTTCTTTTTTATATATTAATATTCTGAATATAAACTGAAACTGAAACGAAATGGCTACAAAATACTGAACTTGTCGACCGGCGTTACAAGCGTTTCAGGGTCACAAAGCCCAGCTGTTTACACCACCCGTCCGCTTTTTCAACACCCCACTTTCTGGTTATTCCCACATCCAATTAGAATCCAATTGGGGGGGCTGGCGGCTCTGAGATAGCAGGCAATCCAATAATAACAATCACAATGCTCAGTCAGCCATCCAGCATAGCCACCACCACCCAGAGAGGGCCACCATCCATACCAGGCACACACATTTAATTGACAAACACAACCCAAACTCGCCGAGGAAAAGAAGGAAAACACACACAATGGCAGGTGGCTTGGTGAACATACTGCTGTTCTTGGCCAGATTATTTGCCTTGAGGGCCAAAAAGTCTGCGCAAAAGTTGAATGAAACTTGGGACAAACTTCAAGTATCCACCTTGGCGTCTCCGGATTCACCCTTTCCGTCCGGCTGTTGGCCCGCCCCCGTAGACCGGGCAGGAGCAACGAGAGCCTCTGACGACGACGGAGGAGGAGTTTTCCTGATGGGGCTCGAGTGGGCAACTTAACGTGCCTTGGCATGCGTTTTGCTCTACGCTTATCCCACCCACATTCCACATTCCACATCCCACTGAATGAATCCTGGTTACTTGGCTGCAGAAGCGTGTGGGATGCTGGGGAAATTGGATATTGTTATATGAAGTTTATTCCTGGCTAAGGCTAAAATTAGCAACTTTGGCGGTACAAGAAGAAGCTCCCTAATGCCTCATCATGCACAGGGAGAAAATGGCAGATTAATAGTGTGATTCTCCTGGGAAAACCCCAAGATAAACGCACTCAAAAGGCAATTTAACTCTTTAACTGCCTTAATTTTCCATCAATGAACTTTGGGAACTCGAAAGAACGACAGCCTTTTGAAGCAAAAGAGTCTTCCAACGCCATGTCATAATGGTAAAAACACTTTCGAGTGTACAATAACTCACCTCAAGTGCCGCAATCCACTTTTCTGCTGAGAAATAGAAATAAAGAGGTAAGCTGCTGGCTTAATTGGACGGCTTCTGGGAATCTTATGCAAGCATTAAATTTCAGCTTAATTATAATTTCCATTCTAATCAAAAAGGCGAAATCCAATCAAACCAGAAAGGATACTCTCTGTGTGTGTGTGAGTGTGTGTATGAATCACCCAAGAATCAGTTTTCAACACTTCCACGAACGTACTTTGAAATCTATTCCTTAATTAACGAGATTATTGACGCTTTCACGTGTTCTTGGAAATGCGAAGACCAAAGATTCCTAGAAATTCATGAGATGCAATTTAATTGCAATCTACAAATGTCAAGGGGGTGAGGGGGGTTTGCTCACAAGGAATCTAATTAGCCAGGAATTTCAGCGGAATTGACGCAAGCGAAGTTCATAATGTTATCAAGTATACGCCACGCGGTCCCTAGCTACTATGTTCGCCATAGCTCTCTGCCCATTTCTCAGCCATATTCTCCAAACATTCCACCAGCATATTCAAAGGGGACGAAACAATAAATAAATATGTGAAATTAGCCATGGCCAAAATTGGTAATGCGTTTTAAGCTTGTCTCCGTCTTTGGGCATGAAACGAATTTGTCGTCGGCGTTGGCCAAAAAAGGCGAAAGCGGCACGCACGGCAAACAAACCGATAAACCAGGAAGCAAAGAGGGAGAGAGAGAGAGAGAGCAAAGGGAGGAAGAGTCTCAAAGACAAATGAATAAGCGAACGTGGGGCCAAAAGATCATGGGAAAAGGCCATCGCTAAGTTATGATTAATCAGCTTTATTCAATTATCTAATTGAAGTCTCAGCCCAGCTATAAAATACACTTTGTAAACTTTTAAAAGCATCTCAAATATAACTTCAAGTCTTGCTCAAATCAACCTTAAACATCCATATACTTTGGCTATATATAGATCTTTTTTTTTCCCCCATCTTCAAGTACAGTCAAGAAACTAAACTAAGAAAAAAAAAACCAGCCGAGCAAGAAAAATGTTTACAATGAAAACGTTCAAGTAGAAAGCCAAAAAATGACAATATGTCAGGGGCAAAAAAGCTTAAGCCAAATACAAAAAATAAAATAAAAAAAAAGGCACAAAATAAATAATAAATATTATTGGGCTGCAGGTGGAAGACAGTCATCCCAGGCCAGGAGAAAAGATGAAGGCGAAGATATCCGTAAGGGGAATCAATATTTGATGGCTCAGGCTAAGCCATGCTAATTGGAGAGCTCTTCACGCTGATTGACTGACGGCTCCGCATCGGCTCTACCACATAAGATGCCTGTGTATGCCTGTGTGTGTGTGTGTGTGTGTGTGTGTATATATATATATAGACATGTGGGAGATCCCAACCGAATCGAGGCTTATTTGCCCAGAATGATATAAGGCCGCAAGCCAATCAATTGAGAGTCCCTCGGAGACAGAGGTAAATACTTAAAACATTTGTCACTCAAAGGGCGAAGGGTTGCAATCGATAAATTTAATATTTATTAAAAATTATGCAAACATTCTGGTTTGAAATTTGTCAAAGTAAGTTATTTTAAATGCTTGTTTAATATTAATGATAATAAAATTGATGACTGTCGATAAACAATATCGATAGTTTCGATTTTAAGTACAAGTACAAGTTCAAGTAAGAGAAAGATCTGTAACATATTCATTATAAGTAATCGATTGACCATAGATTTGATTTTCAGTAAGTAGCTACTATTGCCATTCGATAACTAATATCGATAGTATAACTTCTTCTGGTCAACACCAATTCATCATCATAATCCCCATTGAAATTTGAAAACTTTATGCATACATGACCTTATTCCTCGATTGACAAACCCTCGTCCAACTGTCTTAAACTTCTGATACGCACTGTAACTGGGTCTCTTTCACATGACATATACAAAAATGACATGGACATAGACACACATACACACACACACACAAGCAGACATCGGGGGATATAAATCAAAAGGTAAGAAGTAAAAAGTGGCAGCAAAAAAAATATATACGCGCCATTGAACCAACGCCAACAGCTGTGTTTGATTGCCTCCACTTGTTCCTCTCCTCGTTCTTGTTACTCCTCCTAGTTCTACCGCTTGCCCTCCGGTATTATTGGCATATTTGCTATGGTTGTTGTTGTTGCTGTTGGTGTTGGTGTTCCTATTGTTGTTGATTTTTGTCAAGCTCTGTGAATGACAGCCGCAGCAGCAGCAGCAGCTTTTGTTGCGCCAAAGAAAACAGCGGAGAGGACAGGTAAGCGCAAAGAAAACAAAAGTCGCATATCACCTGCCATTGATGGCCGACCGAGGAGAACCCCAAGATATCTGCATAAGGCAGCTCGCTTCGTAAAGTGGTGGGCCTGGGCTTTATCCTAGGTTTTCTTGTCAGTATCAACAGCTTTAAAATGTTCTCGAATTGGATGAGTATCGATTTTCTAAGAAGTTAGCTTGAAGTATCAGTGGGCTTTCTTTGAACTCTATTCAAGGTGGCATATTCGATGAATAATTGATATCGATAATTGCGATTACCCAAAAAAGAGAATTTAAAACTTCTTTCCTGTAAACATCCCTTGGAATCCTTTGATAAATCCTTTTTGGTTTCTCAAATTGAATTTCCATGGCCTCAGCAAGATGGAATCCCCTGAAGAGGGCTCCCAGCCAACAATAGTTTCGCATCCAGCCGGGCTAACCCAATTAGCTGACCTACTTTGACACACAAACGACCCCACCAAAGACTTGGGCATTAGCTAATTGAGCAACACACACACAGACAAGGGCTCAATCTGCCAGATTTCAGCCGCCTATTGATTAATAACCGCGGAGTAGCTGCGATTTAACTAAGCACTGCGATCAACTTAAAACGTGATTCACTGCCAAAGCCCAGGCTAATGAATCATAAACCAAATTAAAATTAAAATTAAATGTTTGTTGTCTACAAATAGCCAAAAAATAAATACAAACAAAAAAAAAAACAGAGAAAACGCAAAAAAATAGATTTCCTTGAAAACAAAAGACAGCGAAAACAACAAATAGAAATGTTTTTGGCGAGGTCTTTACAAATCAGTCAGGGGGCGACTCTCTGTCCATATAGGCGACGAGTATATACCATTGTATATCTATATCCCCACTATATATATACATATATAACATATATATATATATATATACAGCTAAGCTGTATCTGTATAATCATGTACCTGAGTCGCGCGTTGGCGTTGTTATGGATTGTTGTTGATTGCCGCGTTGTTGCTGCTGTTGCTGTTATTACTGTTGTTGTTGCCGCCACCGCTGCTGTCTAATTATTCAGATTTTTATTGTAATATATAGTTTGGTTCGCACAATTAAATGCTAATTGCGTGCACTTCCAATTGAACAATTTTACATAACTTTTTTGTTTTTGCGTTTTTATTTCATTTGATTCTCGGCGATTTGTCACATTACACAATGGGATGGATGCACCACATCCTCTCTTAATCTCCTTTCTGGCCAAACGGCAGACACACGGGGGTTGGGTGTTGGGATGGTTTTGGGGAGGGGGGTTTGGTCTTAACGGGGGAAAAACAAAACAAAAATACGCATTTGATATTGGGATTTTCCTTTCTTTCTTTTTCTTAGAAGTTTTCCTTGAAGGTCTGACCCTTCCGCCGTCCTGCACTTTCTGCAGATACTTTTCTATATTCGCTTTTTTACCCGGCTGCAGTTAAGCGAATTTGTTGCTGTAAAGTGCGTGCGAAACATTCAACAAACTAAAGCTGATTTCAGATACACACATACACCGCACACACGCACCGAGCGGAGAGTTTTCCACTTTTTCTTTGCACTTGGAAAAAAAAAATAATAAGAATATTAAAACAGGCGTTCAGCAGGCGTTTTTCGGATTGAGCAACAATTTTGAAAGCATTTCGCTGGCTTTTGTCTTGGGTTTTTCAATATTTCGATTTTCCTACGCCTCTGAGCTGTCTTCTCTTGGATTTTCTCGCCTTTCTTTATGCAGTTTGTTTGTTGCGCGTCGTCGTGGAAAGCTGAACTACGTCTGACTGCTGCGGCTGCTTTATTTTATTTTTTTCGTTTCGTTTTGGTTTTTTTCTGCTATTTCGCTTTTTTTTTTTCTTTTGATATTTTGCGGCTGCGTTCTCGGCGCAGGCGCTCTCTATTTTGCCACCACCGTTGGTGGAAAAGAGCGGACGAGCGGGTCAGTGGGTTGCTCTCGTCCTCTCTCTCTCTCTGGGGCCACCCTGATGGACTTCAGGGGGTTGTTGAGAGAGCGAGGGACGGAGTAAGGAAGCGCCAGAGAGAGAGAGAGTGAGAGTGAGAGAGCAAAAGCCGGAATGCTAAGGGTGGTTTTGTCAGTGCAAGGTTGCATGCGATGCAGCTGTCGATTGCCAGCGAGTGGGTGGCTCAAGTGGTTGAAGTTGCCAAGCAGGGTTGCCAACTAGCTTTGGGAAGCAGCCTATGAGGCCGCTTAGTACTTTTTAGGTATCTTAAAGGGTGATCATATCTATGTAGGAAAAAGGCATCTACATATAAAGGCAGTTTCTTTAATAATCTTAAATAATGACTAACTTTTTAATGAGAGTTCACTCTCCAAATTTTTAATTCACAAATATTTATCAGAGATCAAAAACCACTCAACAAGAAGACTGACCATAAACTTAACTTGCCAACAGGGTTGTAAGCCTGACTAAAAACTCGCCAAAACATTCGAATCGTTTCCGATTAATGCAGATTGCCAAAAAATTAAGATGACTATTAATAACGCTGCGAATAGTCATCGAAGTTTCAAAACACATCAGCCCATAAGGAGAACGACAATGAACGGAAAAGAAATCACATTCAAAAGTGACCTAAGCATGGATGACTGTGCGTTTGGAATTTTTCAATATTTGCTTTTAGTTTAAGCAAAGCTAAATGGTATTTCCCGGGCAGTGAGAGGGAAACGGCTACTATAACTTCAAAATACTAATGGCATCGATAAGATAAGTTTACTTCGTTCATTTAATCTTAAAGCTATTTACGTATTTTTGGCTCTCCAATAGCTAATTTCTTTCGTAAACAAATCAAAAATATAAACTGCGCAACCATATTATTGTATTATTTAACAAGTTACGAAGAACTGATCACACCTTTGAATTATCAATAGAGGTACAGCGAAAAGGTTCCACGTTCAAAAGTCATAAAACTGTTTACAAAATTTATATGGAAAACACGCCACTTCACTTTTCCGAACTAGTCATTCGAATATAATATTTTTTGACCAGTAAAACGCCATTTTTTGATTATTTTGTATAATTTTTTTTTTTTTTTTGGATTTTCCGGAACCACTCTTGTAATGCGGAAGCGGAGTACTCCACGTTCCGAGGGCGTACAATTCTCTCGTTACGTTTTCTGGTGTATAAATTTGCATTTAGTGACTCGGGTCTGGTCTAAACATTTGCGTCAATGTCGAACTGCTGTGGTAACAGAAAGCACGTTGTAAAAATAACACAACCCAGCAGCCAGCAGCTAGCAGCTAGCAGCCGCACGGCCAACGTATCGACACAACAATAACAAAAGCGTTAACATATCGACGGCGTCATCGGGTATTAATCGTATTTAAGCCAACTGAGCAATGAATGAACTGCGCGCCGCTTTTCCAAACGATCTATAAATACGTCCAAATTATCCCGCCGTCAATCACTGTTTGATCAAGTGTTTGTGGGCCAAGTGCAGCAATCAAAAGCTAGGCAAAGGCATGCAACCAAACCACCAAAAAAACAAAACGAAAAATAGCAGAAGAAAACTTTCACACGCGTGCATCGGAAATGGGAAATGGCTTTTCCATATAGACGCACATTTTTACCGCTCTTTGCGCGCGTTTGTATTCCTTTTGGCTAAGGGACTGGCGGGGGTGTGCCTTTAGGTACAATCTATAACGTTCGACTAGAACACGTCAACTGAATTAGTTAATCAAGCAAAATCGTAAGATAGCCACCAGCGACCCAGCGGCAAAGAGCGCGCCGCGAAGCTTTGCTCTCTCCCCAGCTCTCTCTCTCTCTCTTCTTCTCTCTCCATATACTACCATGTTTCTGCCATAACTTTCGTGAATTATTGAAATCGCGATATGAAGGTATCCAATCGAAAAGCGCAGATTAAATATGACATATTTATGTCATGTTTGCTTAATTAAGGGTCTTAATTAATATTAATTTTTCTCCTGTTAAAACTATTTCAATAACTAAGGGAGCCTTAACTGTAGCTGAAATCCACCGAAAACTAAAAACTAAACAATTTTTAATGAATTTCACTACGCATGAACCTAGTCTCCGTGTCTCTCTCTCCCACTTCCGCACTCTCTGCGTAAAAGTGAGAGTGAAAAAGCGTGGGCACATTCCACATTATGCATGTGTGCGTGCATGTTACGATCTCTTCTTCTATCCTCACATTGCCACAACGTTGCGTATGCGTGATGGCCCCAAAATATTGCGCATACGCGGCTTAGTACAAAAGCCAGAGTTGCCGTGATTTTTTGTCTTTTCTTTCCAATTGCCATGACGTCACGAACTTTGAGCTTACCGCCAACGCAACTTATCTTTATTACGCTCTCTCTCTCTCTCTCTCTCTTTCTCTCATTCCACGAAATACGAAATATTATTAAGACACGCGCCAAAGAGAACGGTTATTGGACACTCTCTCATTCTCCCGCACTTCCTCTTCCTCAGCAAACCGTCTAGCTCGGGCTCTATCTCCCTCTGACCACTGGCGTGCCATTTGCGAGGGAAGAGCTCGCCCACACCGAATCGTTTTCATTGTTAACTTTATTTTGATTTTCGTGGCAGAATGAAATAAATATATATATGTTCGGATGGATATATATTCATACAGTCATGACCAGAAAAATAGTACAGCAAGAAAGAAATATTGAATTTAATTTTGAATAAAATTTACTAAGCCAAGGTGATCCTTAAGAGAGTATTTTAGGCCATAAACAGGAATAAAAATTTAATTTTTCTACCGTAATTTATGATCATTCTTTGAAAAGCTCTTTAATAGCAGTTTGGGGTTACCAAAACTCTTACTTTATTTTCCAGCAGTTATTAAATTTAAAAGATTTCCATCGTTAAAAAGATCGTTTTTCTATATTTTCAATTTGCCAATAAAAATAGTATGAACTTATGTTAGATACCGAATCATGATTGATATTTGTATAGCCCAGCCTGTATATCTGAGTGGGCAGATTATGTACGCATATACAAATATAGGTAGGCAGATAAACACCAATGTAAATGTTTAATCATATATCTACATACATACATACATACATACATACAAACATACAAACATACATACATACAAACATACAAACATACATACATACATACATACATACATATGACCTGAAGAGGCTTTTTGGCAAATTAAACGAAATATGTCAAGAGACTCCTTCAATATTCGCGGACTTTCAATGCCGGCCGGCGATTTCTCCCTCCTCATAATACGTCTGATTTTATATAGATTTTCGTTCAGGCTACGATCTCTAGTAACTGTACATTGGCAGTAGGACGACAACGGACGACAAGTAGAACGCAATTTCATGACAAACGGCCAAACAGCAAAGAGCACAAAAATGTGGGACTCGAGTAAACGAAAAGCAAATGAAATGGAAAACAAGACAGCAAACTGGGATGATGATAGCTACTACCTGTTGTTGCTTTTGGTGTGTGTGTGTGTGTGTGTGTTTGCGCTTCTTCTTTTTTATTTTATGCAAATAGTGGTGGGGAGGGGGTGGTAAAAGTAGGGGGTGGCGACAGTGGGTTGTCCCCAATCAAAATTACGTCTTACTCTGTATGACTAAGGGAGGAGTAGTTGTTTTCAGCTTTCGCGTAGGCAGACTAAAGCTGCTGCCCACGCAGCGCATGCTGTGATTGCCACGCCTACCGTACACTGCCTCCCACCTTCCACCTCCTACAACTCACCACCACCCTCCTCCCTACTGCCTGCGTGCATGTGTGTGGCTGTAGTTAGAGAGGGGTTTATATTTTGTTTTTGTTCTGGCGCTGATTGTGTGCACTCAACTACTTCCTCCAACAAGGATTTCCGAGTCAGGTACGACAGTAATATTTTATGGGAGTTCATGTAAAAAACAAAGCGAATAACTAACTTTTATGGGCGGAACAGCGGAATAATAGAAAAGCCACAACAGCACTCAAAGGGCCTACAAACCACACTTCTCGAAAGTAACTTCAACAAAAAAATAAAAAAGGGGAAAACATTTGCGCCTAGTTAAGCCCACATACTTTCTGCAATGTTGCCCAAGTTAGTCTAGATTTTTAAGTTAATAACTTAACTTTAACTTACTTAAATTTCTTGTTGTATAAACTATAAGTCATAGATACATTATTAAGGTAATAATAAGATCGAAAAACTGCTTTAAGAAACTAAAACTTAGCAAACTGACAATATAGCCTCCATCTGCTCTTTGTTAATACACAAACGAACAACCCAAAAATGGCCTTAAAGACTATAGAACTTGCCCAATAGCAGCACTGCGATACCTCCCACTTCCTTTCAATCAACAAGAACCACAAAGTAAATATGAAAAAAGAGAAACATTTGACGCATGACATGAAAAGCCAACGAAACGAGACAGAAATTTTCAGCTTGAAGACATTTTTCCCGTCATTCCAACGTTGATAGAGAATCCACAGGCCACTTGGCACAGAAACTCGGATAGTTGGATGCGCGAATACACCCGCCGATTCACAGATACGACACAAACAAAAAACAAAAACCGCGCATATGGGCATGAAAAATATCTTTTGTATTAATAGAGGCATGTTTAATATTTTAATTTCAGGGGCCGCCGTGACACGCTTCGTGCCTTTGTGGGGCAAGCTGGGATTGCGTTGCGTTGACTTTTGACTTGCCAAACAGCCGGAAGTGCGACAATGGGCCAAACTGCAGGGGGCAGGCAGCCACTCTGATGACAGGCCACCTGGAAATATGTCGGATTCTACCTAACATCTGACATTTTTCTGGCCAAACTTTGCACTTTTTTCGTAACGCTTTTTAAGCTAAAGTTTTCTACACATTACAGCATATTGAATGGCTTTGTCTTAAATTAGATTGAAACTATTATTAAGTTAAGGCTTTACGATCTTTAAAATGTGTCCAAAACAAAGACTTCTACAGATTTTTGATTAATATTAAAACCTTACTTAGATTAAACCCTTAACTAAGCTTAATATGCTTTTAACCAGACATCGCTAGTCGTCTTATCACAACTTTCTACACAAAGGAGACTTTCCTCAAGCTAAAGGCAGGCCAAGAAATAATTACAACAAAATTCCTTTATACATTAAGACTCTTAACAAACCATTTCGACAAAATAGCTCGACAAAATAGCTCCTAAGCCTAGCTAGAGGCTGCCTAGCCATCGCTGCCTAAAAGTATGCCATGTTGCCCGATCGAAACTCACCTTCAGCAGCGTGAGAATCTTCTGGGAGAGGTCGTAGTCAAAGTTTGAATACTTGGAGCCGCTCATGTCGTAGATAAAGACGAGGCCGGCGCGCTGTGTCTCCGAGTCCTGAAGCGCACTGTCCAGCTGATAGACGATGCCCTGTAGCGTGGTCCTATGCGAAACGCTCAGCGGACTGTGTCGATTGGCGGTGAAGAGGGCGATGGCAGCCCCACTGGAAGTGCGAGCGGGCTGAAAGCAAAAACCAAATACAGTTATAAACTTGTTTCTAGAAAGGATTGGGGTATATATATATATATAGTCTTACCAGGATTGTGAACTTGCCGGTCTGCAGCTCGGAGCGCAAAGGCTCCACATCCGGATCAATGTTATAGAGATCCTCCTTCAGGCGGATCTGTTCATGCTGCTCGTACAGTGAGACCGCTCGCGGTATATCAAATTTACGGGCGTACAGAAACTTAACGGCTGTCGTATGCGATATGTGCCGCCTCACAGGCGCCGCACCACCTCCACCTTCTCCCCCACCAGCTGGCGGTGGTAATTGCACCTGCAGCTGCTGTTGTAACTGTGGCGGCACAACCCCTATTAAGTTCTGCGTACTGCTGGCTGAGGAGGAGGAAACTGACGGAGATGTGGATGTCGTCGTGCTGCAGTTAGCACCCAGATTGTTGCAGAGATCAATGAATTGTTTCACAGCCTGGAAAATAGGTTTAAGGAAAAAGAAAAGATTATAAGATAGATGTTTCTTTCTCGTAGTCAGAAAAACTAAGCCCCCTTTTCAGCCCTTCCATTTCATAGATATTAATCCAATTTATGGGATATATAATCTTCGATTAGATTGCTTTTAGAAAATCAATTTCAGCCATAACACTTTGAATTTATGGGAAATATTTATCTGACAGTACAAGTTAACCGCTTAAGTCCAGTATCTTAACAAATATCTTGGAGATCTGAAAAGATAGCCCCCCATTAAGACCATCTGCAGTGAGCGGGAACGGGTTAGGCTTCAATGGGACCTCCGTCATAACCAACTGAATTTACGACAATTGGTTAAATTACGGAACTAGTTCTGCCACTTTGACCCACATAAAGTGGTCAACTGGTTTCCGCTTTGCCATTGCCCATTTTGATTCATGGGTTTTGTCCTATCGACTGAGAACGAGTTGCTGCTGATCAATAAAATCGCAGTCTTTATGGTCAGCGGAACTAGTTCAGCCCAGGCTGATCATAAATTTCTGCAGTTCATTGAGTGATGCAAACTCTGTGTTGTTTTTGGATTCTCACGATTTCGTGATGCTGGGCAATTAAACACGGTGCATCATCTTTCATTTTGAGTTAATGGCTCACGCCCATGATCACATCACTAAGTGCTAACAATGCTGCTGTATTGTACATAATATATATACCACTGTATATAGTAACATACTCTATACATTGTGCAATGCTATTGCACTGTGCCCACCTTATCTGCCTCGAAATGGGTCGAGATTAAGCGTGTAAATGGGGAAATATCAACAAATGTGCCACCTTTTGGCTTTTCGAACAATCTTCTTCTGTATCTGGCAATTTCCGCAAACGAATTTGATTACGCTTCTCCAAATACATAACATTATTAATAATATAACTCTTGCTAAAGATAATAATTATACATATGTACTCAATATCAAGTTTGGGCGATAAGTGCAAGTTTCATTCATTCCTTAATGGGTCATCAGTCGTTGGAGGAGAAGTCAGCTTGTGGGGTGTGTTGACCCCGTTTCCAGCGTATCAAGGTTAATGCAATGCGATCCAAGCCACCAAAGTGTCGGATCAACGAAATTAAAGCATTATACGATTGTGGGAATTGTTTAATTAAAGCCAATTCGTCATTATTGTCGAACCAATTGAGGCCTTTTCCTTATCTCACTCTCTCTCTCTCTGTCTGTCTCTCTCCCGTTGCCGGTTTTCCTATGTTTATTAATACAACTGGCTGTATCTTCTTAGTTGCCATTAACCAGGTGCAAATTCCATCAATTTCCAATTGCTTCATTCAGCCTTTGGTGTGGCTTCTTCATTCAAGCGATTTTCTACCCCAACTAATTAGTCAATCCAAATGCTAGGCACGCTCACAGGTATACAAATATACTCCTATATACATATATGCGGCCCAGAACGGAACTGATTGGAACCGATCGAAACCCACCTGTTCGCGGCTGCGACGTCGTTGATACAGATGCACCATGGTCTTCTTCTTCTTTAGTTAAACTTAACTCACTAACCGAACATTCGCACTAACTAAGACACCTGAACAAAAATATGATATATCCTGTTGATTTTTTTTTTTTGGGAATCCTTTTGGTCTGATCTTCACTATTGGCCACTCTTCTTCGCACTTCCCTTTTTCGCGACACGCCGCGTCCGAAGTTTCTTGGGTACTGAAAACTGCAAACACTCGCGCGAGTCGCGACCACTTGACTTCGATCGCCGGGCAGAGCGGAAGGCAGCGCTGCCGACGCCGCGAAATCATCGTCATCGACTGATTGCAGATGCACTGAAAGAAACTTAGCTGAGATCTTAAGCGGAATTTGGAAAATCACAAAACTAATCTTCCATTGAAATAATCAACATAAATATACAAAATTTTTGACATCAAGTATTTCCTAACACAAAATTTGATCAAATTTTCTTTCGCTCTGTGCAGCAGCGGTGCTGCGGTTAACGAACTGCAGAAGCAGAGAGAACACGTTGAGCGTTTTCTCGGAAGCGGTGGCGCGGGCGGCGCCAGCGGGAGGCATACCAACAATTTGAGTCATACGGCGGAGACAGAAACAGAGACAGAGAGACGGAGAGGGAGACGGAACCGTAACCATAGCCCTCATATGTCACCCTTCGACCGGTGCACAGTGGGCCAGATCGTTGATAACGTCGATGTTTGATTAGTGCAGCGACAAGCCCGA
The DNA here is from genome assembly GCF_018153835.1 of Drosophila eugracilis. Lineage (NCBI taxonomy): Eukaryota > Metazoa > Arthropoda > Insecta > Diptera > Drosophilidae > Drosophila > Drosophila eugracilis. The sequence goes on from NW_024573535.1 coordinate 628,518, forward strand.
TAGCTTATCAAGCAAATTGTGTTCGTGAGAACTCGAGCCTTTATCTGGAGAAGTTCGCAGAAGTTGGCATTCAATGAACCGAAGCCTATCAATTAGCATGAATTGTGCTCTAGAAGCTCACGTTCACTGGCCAATGCTCATAAATTAGTTTTGTATTTTTCGCTTAACGAAAAAAAAAGTGCAAGTTCATGGTAAATATTTGAGAATTGTCATTGATTTTGCAAAGTAATTTGCGTTTATGCGGAAACCAAATGAGAGATAATTGCCGTTTCGTATGAAATGCTTTTTCCAAAGAAAGTAACTAAAAATGATTATAATATGTGGAAGATACTATAAAAAAGTAGTAACAAAAAACTTCATAGGTTTAATCAGAAAAAAATTAGTATTTTTAAAACCCAATGAATTTCCAACTTTTCCCATTACTTTAACCCAGTGTGCGGGTCCAGGGATTCCTTTGAAACGGATTCGGATGATGTGTGGCCCAAAAGCGAGGTGAGCTATGCTATGCGTCATCGTATTCATGATCCTCACCTCTTTACCCCCGATCGCGTCTGTTTATCTCGCGTCTTTCTACGAATACATTATGGCCACGGAGTCTGGAACAGGGGCTTAATGGTTTTAATGGTTATGACATAAGATATTCATTTCGTTCGCTTCAAATGAACTCGAAATAAATCGCCCCGCCAGGAGTCGAAATTCGAAATCCTTTGATCCGTAATTAGACGACTTTCCTCAACGAGGCAACTCTAAGCAATTGGAAAAGCAAAGAAAAACCAAAGAAAAACAACAACAGTGTAACTAGATACTCGTATGTGGTATTTGTTTATGATGTGTCATCCGTCGGTTGTGGGCTTGTTGTTTGTTTTGTCGCTGTGTTTGTTAGCTGGCCTAGGCCAACAGGTCACCAAGTCTTGTCTAATTTTAGATACTCGCTAATGGCCCCGCCGGCGCTACTTTCACTTTTGCTGCGCATGGATCAAAGGGGCTGGTCGGGGCGGTGCTGGGACTTGAAATCAAAAAGGTTTATCGGAGAGAGTCGCCCGAATGCCCCGGATTGTGACTAAGTTCAGTGGAATGAGTTCAGCATTGTTGGGCAGTCCCAAAAAGAAGACTGCACCATATGCATATGGCAATGCGCTGATGTATCAATATTCATGAAAATATATCTCAATCAATCAAATCAGAAAAGCTTACTCAAGATCATTAGTTCCAGCCGAAGTTCTAAGGGAGTTTTTAGCATGTTAAAGGAGATGATTAATCTTACAAACGACTACTTCTTAATTTATTTATTATGCTAATTTTAGAAGATAAAACTTTCTGCTTTTTAATATTTCTCCCATAAATTACAGCTTCGTAAGAATGTAGAATGTAGGTTCGGGGATAGTTTCAACGCTTGAAGAATCGCTCAGCATAAACAAAAGATTGTTTGTCAATTAGCTATGCTAAAGCAAGAATGAAAGAAAGATATAAAGAAAGCAAGCAAGCTGATATATACTATAGAGAAGGCGGAAGGCGGTTCACTCACTTCCGGTTTCGGTGCACAGTTCGAGTTTGAGTTTGAGTTCTGGTTATGGTTATGGTTATGATTACAGTCAACGTAAATCTCTTGGCCAGAGCCAGTTAATAGAGCAACAACAAACAACAAACAACAACAAGCTTTGCCAGCCTTCTTAACTGTTTGCATGCAAAGTAAAAGCGACAGACCTCGCCGCCAACTGTTCCAATCCGTTTCGTTCGGTTCTACGTGGAAACTGTAAAACCGCTTGGGGCCATGTCTAAATCGGTGTCTCCGATCTCTGGAGAAGAGTCTTCTGTTAACGGACTCTGAGCATGGAAGCCGCTGGTTCTAAAAAATCAGCCAACGATCAGCGATTGGAAAACAAACTCCCAGCCAGACAGTTATGATTCGCTTGGGGTAAAGACCCAAACCAATACCCAAACACAGAACCAAACCTAAACAGCACACAGCACATGCACTTCGAGAGAATAGCATAACGAGGGGACAGCTGTATTGACCAGCCATATCTGACGGATCAGCATATATATTAGTTACTGCTCAGAGATCACTCATCCTTAGTGATTTCATCGCTGACTAATCTCTGGTCGTGAACAATTGCTCTATAGTAAATGGAGCATTAAATCAGAATCTGTACATATATTTACGCTGAATTGAACTTGGTCAGTGAGTTGACAACAGTGGTTGGGTCGGTTAAAAGAGGTGAAACGTAGCGATGCAATCTTTATAATGATAGTATGTTAGATTATATATATGATTTATAAAGGAAATGCTGTTGATAGTTCCAATTTTAATGTTGGAATATACAGCAATTCCTGAACTTAAATGACAATCTCTTAAAGTCACACCTACTCCGTTGGTTTTCCATTTCCAACGCATTGTAGCCATTCAGTAAGCTTCAGGAAATAACCCTCATCAAGTGAATTCCGCAGACCCATCCCCAAGATCTTTGACAGGGCTCTTGCCGCCATTATTTACGTCTGCATTCCGGCTCCTTTCGACGATTTCCTTTCACAGGATGCAGGATATTGCTGACAGATTGTTGTCTGAGAATATTTTGCACAATTTCTTCCAGCAGGAAACGCACAACGAGGGGAAAAGGGGTTGCTCGCTGGAGGGGCAACTTCCTTTCACACTTTCGCAATTGATTCGAAATGCCCGGCTAAAGCGCATTTATTATGCTTCCGTTTAATGCGCAGTCGCAAATTGGTTTACGGGGAGTGATATGGGGGCCATGGTATGAGGAGGAGCAGCAAAGAGCTGACCCCATAGCGGATTGTGGCAGCTCGGAGCGGGACAAAAGACTACGCAGTTCGCATTGTGTGCCGCTAAAGTTTAGACTCACTAACATGAACTGCCGTCATTTCAGTTTAATATGTTGGAAAAGTGATTAAAATAAGTTTAGATAAGGAAATAAATGGTATTTATAAGAGCTTTTTTACTTTACAAATTCTAAAACCGCATCCTAAGATAAGAGATTAAGATACCTTTTTCGTATAAATTCTAAATGTGAAAGTATTCCAATAGAGGGACCGGACTATTAAAAATTCAAAATGCGATGGAGATGAAGTCTGTTCATTTAGGCTTCATCCAAGAATATTCACTATGCTGCTGTTCAAACGGTTTATCTTCATTGTCTATCCAAATAGCAACCCCCCACCACCGACCGCCACGCCCATTTGCATATGAACAAACGCTCTTAGAGAGAAATGCAAAGAAGCGGCGGCGAAATTTCATTTGCATGCGAATTGATGTCGGGTCTCCCGTTCGCCTCGTGTTTCTTCTGCTATGTGAGATGGCGATGTGTTACATATGGTACGAATCCGAGCTCCAAACGGAACTTGGCCAATCCAATAGCCAAAAGAAATGCGAGGCGAGATACAAAAGAAACCAGCTGTTGCTTTACGAAGGGGCCAAGGGAAATGGAACATGATTTCATACAACCAACAGCTGGTATGCTTTTAAATAAGGAAATATCTGTTAGCATATTTCATGGAAAGAATTAGGTGAGTAATTAGAAAATATGAGGAACCGAAATCTAGGTATTTCGTAATAAAAGTGTGCAATTCCATGAACTTCTTAGTCAGCGTAATAGCTTTAATCTACAGAGGTTTAAGTAATACCTATCTTTTAGACCTTTAAAGTTATAAATTACGAGGTTTTAGTAACAAAAGAACTCTAAACAAGCTTTTAAATGATAAACGATAGGCTTTTAATTAAAGAAGGCTGGCCAAAAATGTAATCCCTTAAACATTACTGAATAATTTTAATGGATAAAAGAGATTCCTTGAACTTTGACGATTTTCAGCGAACTACCTTTAAAATGGTTAAGTCTTAGTTAATAGCTATTCTGATGAAAAGACTTCGAAGAACTAACCATTTGCAATATCTTAAGTTACTAGATCTAACACTCTTGCTTCCCGGTATTAGGCAATCTAGTACTAATTTTTTGAAACTCTCTTTGTTCTGTCCCAAAATGATGTGTAGGGAAGTTCTTTAATGTCCAATCAGATAAGATAGCTACTTGGGTATAAGTAAGTCGGGACCATTCTTTCACTCGTAAGACAAATACACAGCATCAGCGATAAGTCAGTTTGTTCTTCTGGCTTTCCCGGTAATTCTCAGGTGGTGGTAAGAAACCAACTCCGGAGAACTCTTTGTTCGATGCTAATGAACTAGAGAAGAAAGAACAACAGAAGAACACATCTCGAAGCTCGACGAAGAGAGAGAGAGCAACAAGTTGAGGAAAGGAAAGAAGGAGCCAAAAAGGCAACAAAAACTGTCTATAAATAGCCCAGCAAAGGCAAAGAACTGCATGCGAAGGAGAGTAAATGCACAGTAAAGAAATAAAAGAAATATGAAAGAAAAAAAAAAAACAAATAAAATAATCTGTAAATCAAGATAAGTTTTAGACAATAAGCAATGTTAAGTAAGTTTAAATCCAACTTGAATTTACAATTTTTTTTTAATTAATTTAAAGAAATAAATCCCTAACCAATGTACTTTTTTCTTTCGTGTAGCAAAGAGAGACATAAAGAAAGAGAGCATCCTGAGATGAGGGAAAACCAAAGCAAAGCAAAGCAAAGCTTAGAAAGTAAAAATCAATGCCCATGTGTGAGAAGGAGATGGATGCACACACAAACACACACACACACACACACCTTGGCAATGCACAGGAAGAGGCGCTGATGACAGCCGCTATCCTGCTCGCTCCAGCTTCGGCCGTTGTTATTCTTATCCTCCGGTTTGTCCTTATTCCCATGCGTTCGCTGCATTTTGGGGCATTTTTCACACACACTAGAACAAACACTATATTGCACACACAAAAACAAATAGATAAATAATAATCATTTAATTCCACATCACAGCTAAGAGACGCGAGCGCACGAGGCGGATGAGACGAGATGAACGCGCGTCGACTGACAACAAACAATGAATAACGAACGGCGAAACAGCGAGAAACGCAGCCAGCAGCCTCTGCCTGCGTTGGCTGAGCTGCTGCGCATGCGCAGAAGAGAAAGAGGAGCGCACAGTGGGATAAGCAGTCAATCTAGCGATTGATAATTTAAATTAGAAAATTCTGCAAACTATATTTATGCAAATTGGTAACATTTTTACATTTTAAAATCCATTTGAATTATTTTTACTTTAATATTTTTAAATTTTTTTTAACATTTTAACATATTTACACATTGATCTATTGTCAACGAAAACCATTTTGTCCACTGCGTAGCAGAGAGAGGCTAAGCGAGTGGAGCTGCGCAGTCCGCCCCATTACAAGGCGTCGTCGTTGTTTTTATTGCTGCTGCTACTGCCACTGACACAGTTCAATGTCAGCCGGCAAAAGAGAGGCAAAGAGACCGAGGAGAGAGAGAGCGTAAGCCCATGTTAAAATTAAAAGGATGCCCATTAACAGTGATCATGATCTGTTAATCGCCAGCAAGCACAGTGGAACTTCTCTAAACGAATTGTGAGCAAACAAAACTTTGACTTAATCAATTTAATCTTAAAAAAAGATGAATTGATTTTTTAATATTCAAAAATGTTGTTCCCATATGCCTTAACTTTCTTCTCAACAACCTACATCAATATGACAGTTTACTGAATAAGAATTTTACTCAAGAAAACAGTGGATCAAAATAATATAAAGTCATTTTTGCAATGGGAGGCCCCACTGTATTCTAACAGAAGTGCGCAGCGGGCTCAGTTGGAGGCCGTCAATGAAAATGAAAAGAAATGTGAGGAAAATAACTAAATCAAGCTTAAATCTTAATGCCCAAAGGCACGGCTCGCTGAGCGGCTTTTGTGCTTAATTTAATTTATTTTCTTTGCTCTGCTCATGACTTCTTATGAAAGTGTTAAGAAATTTCGCCAGAGTTTCGAGTGTCGTTGGAAAAAATTTCACTTGCCTCGCGTACGACTCACATATGTAAGTATGTATGTACATACATATGTACATATATTTTATACATATGTATGTACATATGACAGTGCTTTTTGTTTTCTACCATTTGCCCATGATTATTGTTATTATTTTTCATTATTATTATTACGCTTTCTTGTGTTTACCCGCGCCTGTCTCTCTCGATTATTTAAACAAAACGCTCGCTTAAAAGTCTCTGTCTCTGTCTCTGTTACGCCCCCCTTGACCCGCCCGGAAGGGGGGGCGTGACATTGAGACAAGACAAAAGCCTCAAGCATCACGCTCTTGCCGCTGCTGTTGTTGTTATAATATTATAATTATTATTACGACTATTGTTGCTGCCGCCGCCGAGCACACATCAAGCTGAAAAACTTTCTTTTCAATGCGTTTTTTATACACAAATCCGCATCGAAAAGAAATCACCGCAGCTTAAACACACATATGTAAATGGCGATGAATCGATCTGATTGCTACAGTCTAACTTCGTTAAGGGAACCTCAAAAACTGTCATAAACGAAAATAAACAAAGCAATGATTATTGGCAGTTAAATTCCCAATGCCTTTACTTAATACAGAATAATCCTTTTAGTAAGTTCTTATAATAATCTTTCTATCTTTATACCAATTAAACTTTCAATCCAGTTTAGACTGTATTTGGCGCCCTCAAAACGAGTTTGATCCACAAATTAGCCCCCGCTGGTGACCCCATTCCACATAGAAAGTGATCACAAATGGGATTAGGGGCATTATTATGCCCCCACCTACCCACCCCACTTTATCTATCAGATTACGCAATGAAGATGGAGATTTGGAACCATCAGAAAACCAACAAAAACTTGGTAACTGCCTTCGATGATGCGACACATTTCTCCAGTTGGCCATGGAACGTGACTAAGCTGAGCAATTGAAAACATTTCTCATTCTCCATTTCTCCAGCTGAAGACTTCTTATGTCATGCCCCCAACTTAAAACGGCTTTATTACGAAGTTTATAATTTATATTCAACATGTTCGTATAAAGAAAGTGCTTCAAGGGTTCGTTGTGCCTTTTGTTTGATCGCAAATTATGGCTTAAAAAGGTCAACCCTTCGCTAATCATTCCAAAAGGGACTAACATTGCATTCATGAAATTTACAAATATTTTTCTAACACATTTTATGTTTGTTTATGGCCAAGTCTGCAAGTCTAAGGCAATAAATACACTCCAAGTTTACTTGGCAACACTTCGAGATATTCCATATTAGTCTCCTCCAACCCCACCACTTCACTTTGGACTCAATTAAGTCTGCCATATAGCCATATAGCCATATAGCCTTATAGTTATATAGCTCCTCCTGTCCACTCCGTTTTATGGTGATTCTGATTCTGGCACAGCCAATGGGCAAACTGCCAAGGGAGCATAACAGCCTTAGAAAAGCAAATAGCCAGGCAGGCAGGCAAACAAAACAAATGAAATGAAATGTTGCCTTTTTAATTATCAGAAATGGCTAAAAACTTCTGAACAGGAGAGCCAAATGTGGGAGAAAACGAACAGCAACATGTTTTTGGGCCCAATGTAGGCCAAAACAAATGAAAAGCCCTCGGCGGGCATATTTGGCTCTATACCCGCTCTACTCCTACTCGTATACCTCCCCCAAAAACTCATTTCTTTTGCACAATGTAAATCGGTCAAACCAATCAAAAGCAAAAAAAAAGACCAACAATGCCCCCAAAGAGTTCTTTCAACTTGGTTTTTACGTGTTCTTCTTGTTTTTACACATGGAAAAAACAAAATAAATATGATTTTGATAAGTTATGTTACGCTTTTCTAATGCCAAATCAAAGTCAAAGTCATAAAAGTTTAGAACTCTAGGTTAAAACCCAAAAAAAGTTAATTTAAAGAGTTTTAAATGTTTTAAACTTAAAAAAACTTAAAACCACATTCAATAACAAATAAACTAATTATCTTTCTCCAGTTAATGGATAAAAAAAATAAAATTAAAAACCAAATATTTCCCCATCATTACTTCATTTTTCTCCGTGTACGAAAGCTGTGATTTTTGTTAGAAAATTGTTAAGGGCCCGCGGCATTCGAAAGTGTTGAGGATGGGATCAAGACAAGTTGGGAGCCGAGAGATGATGGGAGATGAAAGATACAGATGAGATGGGGACACATGTCATTGTCAGGTCGTGGTCCAAAATGCAATTGAGAAAATATCGCAATGGAGACTTGAGCACGACACAATGAGTGGAGTTGAGTCGAGTTGGTGGAGCTGGAGAGGATGGACGGACAAGAACAAGAACGGCGGAAATGAAGACTCAGACAATGGGACCTCTGGCATTAGAAACTATATTTGTATAGTTATAAAGAAGAAGAACCCAACAGCAGCAAAAGTAAAGTAAAGTGAGGCCAAAACTTGGCTGGTAATTGTGCAAAAGAAAGCCAAAGAACTGTGGAAGAGCCAAAGAAAAGGAAAAGGAAAAAGAGGCATATAGAAAAAGACCAAAAAGTCAGATACAGTAAATGATCAATAAGAGAAACTGTGTAGTAAAATCCTAACGAAGTTTGTTTAAGATATAATTATAAGATTTTTCAAGTTATCAAAAAGTAAAGAAAAGATATTAAAGATTCATTTCAGACATTTAGTAAACAGATTTTTAGGTTGGATTTTTATTATAATTATTGGGTGTTTTTATAGAACACTTTTGATAACAAGATATCGTTTATATTATTCTATAAATATTTCAAAATTAGTCAAATTCCTCAACCCTTTATCTAGTCTCCACCGTACTTGCGAAGAAATCATTGCGGAAGCAACAGAGCAACGTCAAGTCAAATCCACGCCAGCATCTGAAGCTTAGAGGCGGAGCATCAGCGGCAGATTGGGATTCGGATCCAGAATCAGAATAAACTGGCAACGGAGCCGAAGAGCTGGGTCTCTGGTCTCTGAGAGCCACTCACCCGGTCGGTCACATGTGAGTGTGCGATTCTAGGGGAGTTCAACAACCTGCATGATTGGCATGGAGGCATGGCAGCATGGCGGCTTGGCGGCTTGGAGGCAAACAACAAAAACGAAACACAATGCCCTAGCTGCACACCAAGTACTGCTGCTGCTGTTCCTCCTCCTCCTCCGTAGAAGCAAAATCAATCGCAATAGTTCCAATTATGCATAAGTAAATGGGAAATCGTAATAAGCAACGGACCAGGGATCTGGCCACGATTAAATGGCCGGAGTCAGATAGCCAGACGGCATCCATTGACCCACTTTGGTGGCAAATACATCCCCGGAGAAGAGCAGCACATGTTTGGCAAACAATCGAAGGGTTAACAATGCAATGGAGGACTCGGAATTTAATGGCTAATTGTTAAGCTTAAGGGGGTTAAGAAGGTCCAGAGATCCCCCCCGATAAACTGGAATAAATAGCTCTAGAAATTACAAAATGCTTTTCGAATTCTAGGAAAGGGATTTAATGGGAAACACTTCCATAACCCTTCCATCTAAATCAAGAAACTAAGCTCTTTCTACAATCTCAAATCTTTGAGGAAATGTTTATTTACACAAAAAATAAACACATATTTATACCATTAAGTGCCATATACAAGTAGGTACAAAGAACTACTCAGAGCAGCAATGCCACTTGCACCCATACGAGTATCAATGAAATCAGAATCGTGCCTATATATATATGTTTATATAGATATATATATACCATACAGTAAACTGGGAAATTGCGCCATTTCCAGCTGCAAAAGGTTTCCATCACTTGGCTAAATAGTTTTCACTGCTGCGAAGTAGTTTTCCGAGAAGTTAACACCCCTCCGTAGTTTACCCAAAGATATTTCGTTAAAGTTTATGGCTAGTAAGTGGGTTAAAGCGTGTCAGGCATTAAAAGCTACCATTAAGTTCTAGATATTCCAACTCCTGAATGTGCAAAAAAAAAAAAAAAGTACTCTTTGGGGAGTCTACACCTTTTGTAGTTTCTATTTTATATTATTTTTATTTTTTTCGCATTTGTGGGCTTGTCTTTGCTCTCCCCTAAATATATATATATATATATTTTTTTTGCCTGCTTGTTTATTTTCGGAATATTATTTTTGCTAGGCGCTCGGGGCTCCCAGGGAATCGGAGAGGAGGAGGAGTAGGGAGGGAGAGAACGAAACGAAAATGCGCCCTCCCCCCGTTCCAGTTTTGATTTCAGTCCGGGCGGCTGTTCCACATTGGGCTGTGGGCTGTGGACTTGGTTGTGGGCTATGATAAGAGAGCACTGGGACTACTGGGCCTGACCCATTTCCACGAGCGTACGTACACACATGGGCCCAGTTGCACAACGACGTCTCTGTTGTTGTTTTTTGTTTATTTTCCATTTTATTTTTATTCTCCGCTTTTCGTTTTTAATGAAAGTTATTGTGGCTGCTATCTGTGGCACAGCCCTCGCGGCTTAATCAACGCAAATGAGGAAGCCCAGTCAAATCAAGAACAGGCATAGCAACAGGCTGCCGCACCTCATCCTCATCCTCATTCACATCCCCATCCCCATCCCCATCCCCATCCCCATTCACATTCTCATCATGATGCCCATGCCCCAACCACATTTTCATCCTTCGGCTGGCCTGGGTTATTGTACTTTGACTGGCTGGGTTCAAAATCCCGGCACAAGGATGCCATAATAAATCCAGGGCAACCGAAAAGGGCAAAATGTTGGCTGGCAAGGAAGAAGGAAGGAAGGAAGCCAAGTTGGGCGGGAGGGTGTTGCGGTAAGGGGACACAACCAGCAGTCAACTGCAATGGGACACAAATATTTCATAACTTTGTAAGCGCTCGCAGCGCAGAGGTGGCGTCCAAGTTAGTGCCGCAAAGGGTTTCGAGGGGGAGCATTGCAAGAACGCAGCATGCATTCGAAAGGGGGAAACTAAAGAGCCTGAGGAATCCCGAGATAATTATTTAGGGGAGCTCACAATAAGTGTTGTGCTTATTAGTTATCATAGTTTGTATTACTATTTAAAGGGTGATGGCTGACAATTTATAAGCCTTGAAAATTAACGACAACAAATTATGTGTTAAAAAGTAGTTTTGGTTTAAAGATCATTTCTATTTCTATATGCAAACACAAAATGGCATAATATACATCATTATTGATTCCTAGAGTTTTTGGAACCTCTTTTAAAGGTGACTAAAAGTATGCAACAGTTGCTTACTGATCTGAAAGCTTGAGGGATTCATTCCAAAGACAGTTTTGAAAGAGATTTCAGAATCTTAGAGAATAACTCACTTTAAATGACATATTTATATAGTATAATCATCAGATTTTCTTCAAGATACATTTCTGAAAAGAATCTCATTTAGTGACCCCTTCCCACGAGTGCAAGCCCAGCCTCTGGCTTATTTAGTGCACAAATAAATTTATTTGTGCACATGAAACCGAATGGAGGACTAGAAACCAGAGAGAGAGAGAGAGAGAGGGCGTGCTGGGTGAAGTGTTGTCATTGTTGTTGCCCGCCTGTCTGCCCTTTTTATGAGCAATTTGATTTATGCATCGAGCAGACAGAAAGACAGACAGGCTGCCAGGCAGATGGGGGGGTGGTGTGGTGGCATCCACAAAAGTTGGCAAATATGCAACAATGAAAACGCAACAATTTGTAGTTAGTAATGTCAATTCAAGTGAAATCAATTGTGCGCACACGAAATATGCGCAAATTGTGATGTGGCAAGAGGAGGGAAAAGCTGGAAAAGCCAACAAAAGGATGCCAGCGGGAGTTGTCATTTTCATTTCATCAAAAAACATAAAGCTATGACATACACAGCTCTTGTCATCGAAATTGCCATATATTAATATTCCAATTATGACAATTAGTAATATTAAGCAATGGAAATGTTTTTTTTTCATACTTTAATCTGACCAAAAAACCTTTGATATTTCTAACCTCTGAGTGTGCAACCCATTTTACAAACGAGTTTGGCTTATGATTGCAAACGTAATCTAAGATTTAAGTGATCATGGATCACATGTTTTGAAAAAAACTAAACAAATAATGTTAAAAGTGATTCCCAATTCTAAATAAATCGGAAAATAAACCACCATTCGACCTTCTCCCTTTCTTCTCACCTCATCCAACACACGTGCAAAAACAACAACGACGATAAATATGCATGAATGAAAATTTCGCTTTAAACCAATTTTGAAGACCCGAAAAAGATTTCCAATGAAAAACGAATTTACGAGATGGTTGGGCAAAAGGGGGTGGTGGGTTGAGGTCTTTAGAGAAAAATAAATAAATTATCTGGAAAGCACATAAACAACGGCACTTCCGATTGGCGTAGAGAAAATGCAAATTGGGAAAAATTGGGAAAACTCGCCGCTACAAAGGAATTTCCATGTACAAATTATTGAACCCATGACAGAATGACAAACAAATTTCGTGGAAATATTAAACCAATTTAAAGAATTTTAAGAGTTTTCAATCTTTTTTAAGGTACAGAAAACAAGTATTGTAAGACAAATTACTAATGATAAAAGTTCTAATAAATAATATTAAAAACATGGGAAAAGTTATCAAATTGGAAAGCTTATTACTTAAACTGAAGTAGTTATTAAATGAATATTTTTCAGTAAGACTAACAAATCTGTATTTAGAAATTGAATTATTTTTTAAGCAATGTTTAACCCCTCATTCAGCTATGAATCATTCAAAACTTTTTAAAATATTTGTCAAAATTGCTTATCTGCAAAAAGCAAAAAAAAAAAGGAAAAAGAAGCTTGGGGAATTCCGGTGATCTTTGCTCAGAAATGATATTTTGGAAACTGTTTCAAGAGGGAAAAAAGTTTTGAATCCCAATTAGGTTAATATATTTACTCTCCTCACTCTCTCACTCCGCTCTTCTTGTTTCTTCATCTCCCTTCCTCTCTTTCGCACCCGTAAAGTGATTAAGCAAACAATGGCAGTGCAATTGTGTGCGAGTGCATGTGTGTATGTTGTGTATGTAAGACAGTGGGATTGGGAACAAAGATTTGTGCAATGCAAAATTGGCCGGGTTAATAAAAAAAACAAAAAAAAAAATGACTGCTATTTTAGCAAAGGGAAAGCGTTTTTCCATTATTCGGAGTTCAGTTTTTCCCTTTTTCGCTTGCAACTAAACCGGTTTTTGACCCTTTTGCAGGCGACAACAACAAAAACATCAACAACAACAACAACTGCACTCCGGAAATCACTTTCCCTAATGAAGCGAACCCACACACTCACACATGCACTCTTGTTGTTGCTGCATTGATAAGAGGCCTGTAACGGAATGCTTGTGCAAGGGAGATGGAGCGATTAGCAGTGGGGCGGGGCGGCACGTGTTAACCGACATAAACACGCACACAATCACACAAACATTTGCAACAAACATATAGTGCAATTGCGGAACAAACGCACAAATACCTTAACACAAAAAGTTTGCCCAACACACATACAGGTAAGCTTGCATATCGTCACACAAACACAAACACTCACACACACACTGTGGCATACGAATACAGGTTGAAAACACGCACGCAAAATTTCGGTAAACTGTTCGTTAAGCCTTTCGGTTTTTAAGTTTTTCCCGTTTCGAATCCCTTATGAACAGCCCATGACGATTACAGCCTTGCCAACCGGATGGGCGTGGCCTGTCAGTGGGCGGCAAAGCGGCACAGTGACGCGCATAAACAATATTTATTTATTTGTTTGTTTGGTTTGATTTGAAAACGGAACTTACGAATTCTTGTTGTTCTGCCTCCATTTTTTACCGAGTAAATAAGAGTGTGACCATAAGTGGACCGCCCGAATATTCTGGAGGTGTTTAAATGCACTAAATAAGACATAGCACTTGAGTAGAGGTTCACGTCTCCGCTTAATGCCTTTCTGCTAGCTAGAAATAGCTAAAATTCAAATGAGTCCAAACTTAGTTGGTTAGCCAAGATTTAAATTTCTTATTGACCTTTCTCATTTTATTTCTTATTGATAAATAATCAAACATATCAAACTGATCTAATAGTAAAAAAAATTAACTGTCAAAGTGAGCGAGGATCCCAAGTTCAAAATGATTGAAGTGGTATCGCTTTTTTGACACTTTAAGCTCTCCGCTTCGAAACGCTCCGAAGTGCATTTGGCTCTAGTTAAGACGGCACCGAAAAGGCATTTATCTTAAAGTCGTCAGAATATAAACTTCAAATTACTTATAGTTTTTAATTTATATTCAAAATTTATAAAATTTATTAAGACCTTTATATAACAATTAAAACATTCTTAATTTATTCACTAATAATACTTGATTGCCGAGGTAGTCGCTATTGCATACTTTTCGGCATTAGTGATTTAGAAGCTAATTCTATTTTATTTTTGTATCTGTTTATAATATACTTTATTATACATGTAGCTACATTTAGTATACAAGTAATCACTTTTTCTACTAGTAAATAAGTTTAAATACATGCTTATATTATATTGTTGTCCTTTAGTAAGTATCTAGTATACAATTTTCTAGTGTGTCGGAACAAGAAGTCAGCAGACCATTTTAAATTCAAGGGTTTGTGATTTCAAGTTGTCAAAAATCACACCAAATTCTTTTTAAATAAACATTTACATAATATTAAAGATTTTGAAATTTGTGACTTCTGGTGTTATGAAAGGCACTCCTGGGAGACTATTTTGAGTAATTTCTAAAATTGCAGTCGGGTGTGTTAATTTCCCGTTATAAATTATTCTTCATCAGCCAAGAGGTGTTAAACTTGACTAAGAGCAGGATCCATAATGGACCGTGCTTGTGTCCCGGGTGAACGCCTTTTTGAAAGCTAAAACTAACTATCATTTAAATAAGTTTTGAATTAAGAATTATTCAACAATAAAGTTCAATAAGTAAGTACAGACCTTTAGAGATGTGCCACGCTCGCTAAATACAGTGGGTATCCTTCCTCCAAATTATTAAAGGAAATTTAGGAAGTTATACCCCTTTGAGTCATATATCTGCCAAGCTTATAATATAAACTTAAGCCACCAAATTAAAAAGATTTTCTTTTCGATTTTAAAAAATTTTTAATAAATAAAACTAACTACGCACAAAAAATTGGTTCGTATGGAAAAAAAAAATCGTGTCGAGGCTTAAGAGCCTAGGCCTTGGATGGATTCTCTTCGCTGCTGGAAGTAGGCGTGATCTCCGCCTTGACCTCCTCCACCGGCTTAGGTTCAGGTGCAGGATCAACGGGAGCAGAAGTGGGTGCCACTGGGGCAGTTTTGGCCAGCTCACCGGGAGTTGGCTTCTTGGGCGCTGGCTTGCCAAAAATGGCCTTCTCAATGCCCAAAATCGGGGCCTCGAAGGCCAAGGTGGCGAAGATGGAGGCGGTTAGGGTGATGCCGAAGTCGTGCCACCAGCGGAGGATCTATAAAAGGGTTTAACGATTAGGAACCTTCAAGTAGAGAGATTAACTATTATTACTCACCGCATCGTAGTTGGAGAAGTGGGTGTCCGTCTGCAGACGAGCGGCGTTGACCAGCTGGACAATGCGATGGATCACGTACATGCAGTAGCACAGTCGGCTGAAGCCAGTGAAGAAGCCCCAGGACAAGAAGTCATTGACCAGACCACCATGACCATTGTAGCAGGCCCAAACGATCCAGCCGATGGACAAAGCCCAAGCAGTTCTGCTGAGAGGCTCAAAGAAGGCTCCTTCGATCAGGGGGGAATCAGGGGTATCCGGCAGGATGCGCCAGTAGGGTCCCCACATGCAGGCCAACATCGTTCCAAAGGCCACGAACCATCCGGTCAGTACCAATGGCTTGGTCATCGGGATCTGACGTCCACGGTTGCGGGTGAACAGGAAATAGCCAAAGATCACACCAATCAGCCAGGTGGGAATGCGAGTATGGGTTGGATAGTAGGTCAACCTCTGGCGCAGATCCACCTGATCGTCCTGTACGCGGAACAGCGTAAAGTCATTCAACATAAAGGTGGCGAAGGTTCCTCCCAGGCACAAAATCAGGATGATCACGATGGGTATTAAGGCCTTCTTGCCCCACTTCCACAGCGGGATTAGGAACAGCGGGGAAAGGAAGTAGAGCTGAGTGTCCACGGCCAAATACCAGGATTGAGAGATGCACTAAGGATAGGAGAATGGAAATTAAGATCTATCTTAAGAATCAGAAATACTTTCACTTACAATGCTGTAGGGGAAGGCATAGTTCTGGACATAGATCAACGTGGCCCACCAGGTGTCGGCGCACCTCTGATCCTGGGTGCCAAGCTTGAACCACATGGGTCCGGCGCCGGAGTACTTGTAGAGCGACATAATGTACAGGACAACGACGGCCACCACGGGAGTGAGTCGGATATAACGATGGAAGTACATCATCGGGATGTTCAGCTTGCCCTTAGTGCGCTCCATTTCCCGGAAGGCACCCCAGCACATCAGCAGACCGGACATGAAAAAGAAGGTGTCCACGCAGAGGGAACCATTCTGGACCAACATCGAGTATGGAGTCTCCACCCAGGTGTAGAACGCGTTCTTGTTGATGTGCGGCAAATCGTAGAAGGTCATGTAGCCATGGCCAAAGACCACCCACATCATGCTGAAGCAACGCAGACCATTCAGGCAGTGAATCACATTCGGGTTGTTGACCTTCTTTACGGTAAAGATTTTGGGGGCATTGGTCAGCACGGAAAAGGCCACCAGCAGAGGTTTCTTGGGAGCTATTAAACGAACGTTCTCTTTAGAAAGTATTCAGCTAGGAAAAACTTTCAAATCCTTAACTTACCTCCATTGCGGGTCTGGATATAATCGTAAACACTGCTGGCCACCATGAAGAAGATGATCAGCGAGAAGAAGACGCTGTTGGGTACATTAAGTTTAGTTTAATATTCGATAAATTGTTTTTAAAATATATCGATTTGTGACTCACATCGCAAATATATCAATGCCACGTAACTCGATGGGTGCATCATATTTGCAGCGTGCCTCCGTGACCATTTCAAAGTTCGGATCGGCCAGACTTGTGCCATAATATGTGGTGATGACGCTCTTGAGCAAGTCATTGGCCTTCTGAGGACTACAGGACTTGGGAACACAGATGCCCAGCTCGAAGATCTCTGGATCCGTTTGCTTATAGCTAATACGGCTAAACTCTTCTCCGCGCTTCTTAACCGATTGGTAGAACTCTTTGATATCCAGGCGAGCCAAGCAGTACTGTCCACGGACCTCATAGCTGTGGGTACTGGTTGCTGCCACGCACTCCTCGTACTGGCCCATGCTGATCGTATGGCCCCAGAAGAGACCAATGGGCAAGCGACCCCATGTGTCGGGAACTATAGGGAAAGGGGGAAAAAGGTTTTAAGTGATCTTTCTACAAAAAATTCTAAAGAATCAAGAAGGAATACATTTAATCTTTCCTTTTCTAAGGGCCACTTTCTATTTTCTAAATTGATTCAATTTAAAGAGCTTTGCCAAGCCAAGAAGCCACTTTGATTTCAAATATTGGATTAATTCGAAGAAGTACGAAAGTACTCGTTAGAAATATTTTTTTTCTTTTTAACTGATAAGACCAACGAAAGACCAATTTTTGTGCACCTGCAGGTCTTATGCTGGGGATTTGCAGCAACGATAAGCCGGCATATTGAAGGCGTCCGATATGATATGGTATATAGATACGATTAGTATTGCCACTGCGGACCTGTGGATTGGCAAGGCCCTTGTGCAGTTTACTATTCGGAATTGATTTATGGATCTAGTAAATTGCAATCCACTTGAAACCGTCAACAAACGCTGATACGCAGAGAAAATTATGAAGTATGAATGGAGTTGGGAAATAAATGGATCACAGCCCAAGACCCATAAAGACCTCAAATGACAATAGATGGCTAAGGTAAGGGGTTTATAGTGCCTATATATAACGATTCACTTTATCGTGGAAATCATGAATGGAATTGTGAAATCACCGAAACGAGATTACGCCATTAAAAGGGTAATCAAAAATAAGCACAATCAAGTTTCAGGGGGATTCTATAAATACCGCCGAAAGCAGACCGCGGTCAAAGGATCAAGTGGCCGGATCAGTCTCATTCTTAATCTCATAATCTTCTCAATAAATCATTATACAAATTCCCAAGCCAAACGAACTATAAATCGGAGTGTGATATCATTTTGGAAATTTCGCAGAGTTTGGCCATCGATCTTATCGATAACAAACTAAATCGATCGAATTGGATTTGCAATTAAAATTATGACTGCCATAAAAGTGAAATCAAGGCTAAACGGGATTTATGAATGGCCAATAGGGGAAATTACACAGATTAGAGACAAATGCAAAAAGCCAAGTGGATTTGTGGTAATAAAGGTTATCCTTTGATAAGGTGTTAGGTGAAGTAATTGGAACTGAAAAGTCTAAAATGGAGTCTAAATAGGACTCTGAATAGTCGAAAATGGAATAAGAATAAGGATAATTTCAAGGCTGTTAAACTTTCAAAGACTAAGCTCTGCTTAATGTCCTCCAAACTCTAAATTACTTTGGAATATTAAAAACAGAGATTAAATAGAATATTTTCAAATAACGATCAGTAAATTGCATTTTTGTTCAGACTAAAAATAATTTTTAAATTACAAAATAAAAATAAAAGAACTGCAATCTAAAATTCTAACAAAGATCAAAGAAGGAAGTGTGTATGAAAATCAAATCTGATCATTTATGAATTATAGTTGCTTCATTCAAGGAGTTTGTTAGCTAGTTTTAATAACTAAGCTGCAGAAAAGCAATTTCTATTCCCTAAAAAACGATCACTTTCCTTAGAAAGACAACAAGAACTGCATTCGGACTGCAGGTGAAGTTTTGATATTAATAAATTGCCTTTAAAACGAGGTACAAATCAAATCAAATTAAAGCCTTTGCTACTCGATTGCGATCACTGATCACTGATCACTCAAAGAAAACCATATAAAAGTAATGCTTACACTCCAGAGCCCACTCTTCCAGGTTGTTTATAGAATCCCGGATGAAGTTAATATCCCGATCGCAGAGTTCGTCGTCGTAGGCTCGGTCCTGGTAGACTCGTACCTCCTGGGTGTTAGCCTGTTGTCCATATTGGGAAGCCAAATTGAAGAACTGATGGGCAAAGCTGCTGGTCAGCGGGGATGAGTGACCAGTGAGAAGGTAGTTGGAGGTCGAATTCTGGGCGCTAACAGTCGCGATCAGCAGCGCGACTGCCAGGACACTGTAAAGGTCCTTCATAATCCGTAGCGTGGATCGTCGGTGGGTTTGGGGCAGTGATTTAGAGAACGCGTCGCGACCACCTGAAGGTGGTGTGTATTACTGAGTGGGCGATTGCATAGATCGCACAGCTTTTATAGGCTAGTTTTTTTTTTTTGGATCAACGTTTATAGGCCCGATTCGAGTGGGCACTTGAGTACAGCGTTGGCGATGACCAAGCAACGCCCGCCCCTGGAGTCTATAAATATTGCCAGCTACTGGTCTTGAAGCCCCCGTCGATAAGGGGGAAACCTCTCCTCGCCGAGCGTCTCCTAATCAATTGGCTTGCATTGCCCACCCTATCGCCCCGTGTGTCTTATCTGGCTCACTCTTCCGATCCCCACTTGGTTACCTTAACTTGGCCCATACCAATGGGCTGGATTCATCATACGGATTTGCGAACGTAGTCCGCCGTCCATAAATCCATGTCAAAGACAAAAGCAAAAAAAAAAAAAAGACGATCCACCATTTAGATTCGGTTTAATTAAATTACCGACGGCCACGGGGACTTTGGTCCCACGAGTAGCCCACCTGAACAGACAATTATTCGATCATTTCGGTTGGTGTAGAAAGTCAAGGTTGATCTGGGCAGGTTGGGAAGGTTGGAAAGAGGTTCCTGAACAAACATAGAAACATAGAAGAATGACTATGGCACTTTTCGTAAGATTAGAAGTTTATATAAAGTAGATAATATCTATTAAGTATCGGATATGAAAAGGTGAAAACGATGATCATTGTATTATTTTTCTTATAGGCTAAGATACGTAATGCTAGCTGGCGATGATATAACAGGGTTACAGTCTTAAATTGAGTTATCATTTAGCAGCCATATAAGGCGTATACCAAATTTATTTTGACGGATTAAAATGGTATTATGATGAAATGATTAGGAATTAAATATGATAAGAAACGAAACTTTAGTTCGGCGATGATATAATGCCCATAAATAAATTAAATAATATAATCTACAATTAGGATTGATAGGAAAAGCACAACTTCTGTTGCAGCAATGAGAAATATAGACAATAAATGTTGAGATAGGCCTTCCTGGTACACCTATCTAAAATAACTTCCCAGAAACCACACCCCTTATAAAAAAAAAACCTTCCCAGAATTTAAATAATCTGATTCTAGGCCCGCGGAAACGGAATCATTTCAAGGAGGTAAACAAAAACCAGTTTAAAAGCATAATAATCAGCCTTATTTCATTTACCATATCAGGCGATCGTATCACCGATCCGAGAGGCCACTTGCCCGTGTCTATTAAGATCGAGTGGGTGGCATTCGCCTGGATTGGATGACACTCACTTCAGATGGAGTGCGGAACCATCGATAGGGGGAGACCGCGAGAGTCTAATCTTAATATCTATCTTTAAGAAGGCAAAATTTGTTTATGGCGTGGGAACACCAAAGCCAGCAAACACCTGGCTAACTGGGTACTTGTCCACCTGACCAGTACAAATCTTATCTCCCGATAACAGATTACGCCTGGTGGTTACTAAGTCAAGACCAGATGGTGCTGCTCTGTGGATTTACAAGCTCAGGAAATCATTGTAAACCAATTCTACCAAAACTTTTCAACATCGTCAGAGTCGAATCTCAGCAGGATCGTAAATTAACTGATAAGTTTGATTAGCTTCGGAGGTTGGATGAATGAATCAGAGATTTTGGTGGCTATGAAAAAGAAATACTTGGAGTTTTCAAGATTTTATTTCAATACAAAATTATTTTACAAAATTTTTATATTTAACAAAAGTTAAGATATAGAATATATCTATATATATATCTATAAAATCTTTGAGAAATCTTTGAAATAATGATTTTTGTCTGTAATTAAAGGATATTCCAAAATATCTTAACTTTATTTTCTAAAATTTTCTACTAATTGATGGTACTCCAGTTTAACTCCTAGTTTAACTTTCCTTCATAGTGATGTCATTCAAGGTCGCCTGATCGAGTATGTTTGCCTTCACTTGGACTTTGCCAACCCCATGTGAAAGTCCCAGGTACTATTCATACGATTAGGGTGGACCTTCTTCAAATTAATCTATCAACTTACCTCTTGCCACCTTTCATACTAGAATTTCAGAATCTGTAAGAATGAATTATTAGGTGAAAATTTAATTTAAAAATATTCCAGAAAAATCATTCCTTTAACACATAAAAGTTTCTGCTTACGGCAATAACCTGATTCCATTTGAAGGAGTTCTTTAATAGATCTATAATATATGGAAATATCCTGAATATCCTAGATTCCACCTCTGCGTAAACCTATCTAGGATCGTATTCCATTCGAATCGTGCCACAGCAATGCGATCAGCAACATTAATCCCTCGGAGTTAGAACGTCAATTGGCCCGGCACTTGAAACTGTTTTCGACACATTATTTATAGATGTTCCAAGTGACGATGGCACGAGTTGATAATAACGGATAATTCCCAGTAGCGTGCGCTTCATAGAGTCAACTGTTCTATATAAGAAGAGCGGTACGGACTTTGCACCCAAACAGCCGTAGTTCTCCTGATTTCCGGCCGGCGATACACCATCTATATACCGACTTTATGCCGGCTATAAAGTCCAGGGAAAGTGAAGTTACTCGTAGCTTAAGGGTTATAAATCTTTCTTCTAAATGTGAATCATATCGACCCAATAATTCAAGGGCTCTCCACTCGTAACCCTCGATTCTGAATTCCCCAAGACCAAACGCACCTGCTTTCATTGATAAGACGCTACGTTTTGCCATTGAGTTATATTTAAATTTTGGGGAAAATATACATTATATATATATAAATATATATACTGCTTAGTTTGACTTAATCGACCTTTATTTTTGGACAGTTATCGGGCAGATTATATAATCATTGATTAATCTTCCAATAGATTGAAATGCACTAGAAAAAATGGTAATAGTCCAGAACTTATGCCCCCCAAAAAGAAATGCAACTTTAATGATAGTTTCGTTTTAATTTCATAATTTTTATTTAAATTAATTTATTTTACACTTTCAAGCAAAGTATTTAGTTAATTACAGTGTTGTTGGTTTTTTATTTTGTTGTTTTTGTTTGCTTTGTTTTGTTTCGCTTGGTTTGCTGTGATTTTGGATCAATACGACAAAAAAAGAAGGGACATAAAGTAGGAAATAGAGATTGGTAGAAACAATAATAATAATATTAATAATCATAATCATCGTAATAATAGTAAAAAAAATATTTATATATTTATGTTTAATCATACACTTATGCATTGGATGTGTATGCGTGTGTGTGTGTTGTTTGTTTTTTATATGTGTTTTTTTTGGGGAGGGGAGTATGTGTTTTTCTTTTGTTTTTTTTTGGGGGTGGAGGGGGTGTCATTAAATTAATGAAATCTGATAGAAAAGTCAAAGTCATCTTATCAGCTTAACTGTCGCACTATTTTACAAGTAGGTATTATGTCATAACGGTTTATCTTTATCATTTATCATTTATCGTTATCGTAATCATTAGCATAAACATTATCGTACTCATTATTAATATTAGTTATTAGTATCAATCGTTCTTCTTTCGTTTTTGTTTTACCATTTCTTTTCTCTTGTTTTTTGTTTTTGTTTTTGTTTTTGTTGTTGTTGTGGTTGTTGTGTTAGAACTAGTTTTTACTAAGGCTTGGTTTACTTTACACTTGACTTATCTATCCTTCGCATCCTTTGTGTTTTTTGTTTTTTGTTTTTGTTTTTGTTTTTCATTTTCTTTTATCTTTTTGTTTATCCCCTCTTCTCGAGTTCATTCATTTTCTTTTTTTGTGGCTTTTCTGTGTTTTTGTTATAAGAAATTACATTTTGTATGCATAATAATAAACGCGTTTAGCAAAGTGCTTCGTCTTCGGTTAACGTTTTTTCATTTTTATCTTTTCCGCTGCTACTGCATTTAGAATAAATGTTCATTTTATAATTTACAATTGTTGGCTTAACTATGTTATATGTATATATATATATATATATATTTATATATATATATATCCCCCGCTTTCGTGTGATCGATCATACCTAAGTATATATATAAATGTGTATATAGCGCTGGTTTTAGACTAAGGCTTAAAATCTAGGTATCATCCGGTTAATGCGTTTTGTGTTGCTTCTAAGTTTTCTGGTTTTCTGGCTTCCGGCTCTCTTTACTTCCGCTTTTCATCATATATAATTGTAATCACAAATAGTTTTGGAATATGCTCTCTCTCTCTCTCTCTTTCTCTATCCTTCTTTCGTTCGCCCTTTGCGTCGTTCTCACACAAAACGGTTAAAAAAAAAAAACGATAATTGATGTGTCTTTGCCACTCGCACTCGCTCTTTCACTCAGCCACTCTCTCTCACGTTCTTTCTCGCTCTCTTTCACACCCATAACTTTGTTCATTGCTGCTGACTGTGTGTATTAAAAAACAAAAACAATGCGCAGAAAAAAGACGGCAAGCAGCTCTTTCTCTCTCTGTCTAACTCTCTCGCTCTATCATCTTCCTTTTTTTGGTTACTATCGTGGGTTTAATTAATAATTAAACGCTGCGCCCGCTAATCCGATAACTTTTTTGTTTTTTTTTTTTTGTTGTTTTGTTTTTTACACCACCAGCACGCGGCGTCTGCATTTTGAAGGCAGCGTCTTGTTATCGCAACTATTACCGATCAACGATTGTCGATAATCAATTACCGATCATTGTTCCATACATTAAAAGTACAAAGGCATTCGGCGGCAGAGCCCAGTGACTTGAGTATGTTTTCGTTTCTATATAATAATATTTACTTTAGCTTGCTTTATTTTTAGTTTTTGTTTTTGTTTTTTGGTGTCTGTTTTTTTTTCGTTTTGTTTTTTGATTGTGTGCAGCGCAGCGTGGGTTTCACATTCTCTTCGTCCTTTCGCGTTAATTCTTATTATCGGTTTCATCGTTTATCGGTGGCAGGCGCAGCTTTTTTAGTTGGTTTTTCCAATTTTTTTTTTTTTGTTTTGTTGTCTTTCGCTTAATTAAGGAAACTATGCGCGTTTCGATTAAAAACACACTAACTAAAAGTATATATCCCGATATATATATATAATTATATGCCATATTTATGTGTGTGTGGCGGTGTAGTTCGATCTATATATATAAACGATATAACCGATTTTTTCGATATATGTATGCGCGGCTTACGAACTAGAGCATTGGATTTTACACACTCGCGTTCGAGTGATCTACTAGACCTATCAGTAATCGGTAAATATATATTTGTTTTATATACATATATATGTATATATATGTTGTATGTGTGTTTGTATTCGTATGCTTGTGTGTGGTGTGTGTTTGGGTATTTACAATTATGTTAGTTACTTGCTGATGTTGCAATCGAAGGCATTTTTATGCGCAGTGAATAATTATCCTAGTATCTAAAATTTACAAAATCCCCTTCTTCTGCTCGTCAACTGTCTCGCTCTCTCACTGTCTCCTATCTCTTTCTGATTCTTGGGCGGCGGCAACTGGTAAGAATGAAAACAGTTTGAAAACGAAAACAATACCTGCCACATACCATCTTAGTAGATACACTAAAAAAAAAATCATAGTTAGACATGATATATCCGATTAATGAAAGAACCCAATTGGAAACTACAGACTACGTCTAATAAATAGTGATAAACCTAAATCGTGTTTTAGCCTAAAAGTCTATAGCCTATATGGTTTTTTATTTTTGTTTTGTTTTAGCATTAATAAATAGCAATCAATCCTGCGTCCCCCGTAAAAAATCCTGCTTCCTGCATTTGAGACAAATGGGGTTTTGTTGGCGCTCCCTTATCCTTTTTCTTTTGGCTATCACAAAATCAAATACTAAGTAAAACCTCAAGTTATGTACAATAAGTTCGAAATTAAATGGATGTGTAAGTCAAGGAATTAGGAACGCACACACACACACACACACACATTTGCACGCACACACTCTTGCACGCGCGCACACACACACACACACACATGGGACATGGTTTCCTTAGGCTAAAATCCTTAATCAATATAAACAATCAATCGTGAACAATTTGTTAGAAATTACAACTCTAATTTGTTGTCCTACGTACGCACATATATATATATACATATATATATATATATATATGTATATGTTGTAAATGTTAGTTCCTTATTAGTTTCAAGTACCCTAAATCTGATTTCAAAGCATTTTGGCTATTGCTATTTTGTTGCTCTTGTTAATCATACTCCTTTCGTATCGCTCCCCCGGTCATCCTACTCCACTTGCTAAACTGTTTGGTGTTTCGTTTGCTACTGTCCTGATTCCTGATTCTCCTAATTGCGATTGCTATTGCGATTGCGTTATCGTCCTCGTACTCCTCCTCTTCCTCCTCCTCCTCATCCTCTCGATTACTTATTGTTGTCTGTCAATTGGAAGTGATTCTTGGGCTCTAGATTAGGTGACGCGATCGTGGGGCTAGGGGACAGGGGGATGGCGTTGAGGCTAAAAAGGATGAGGATTCCCGTTTTCGATTTCGATTTCGAATGCGATTGCGATTCCGTTTCAGATTCCTATTCCGTTCGATCTGTGTATAAAAATATGTATTTACTCTATGCGTGTTCCCAATTTGAAGCTCCTATAAGGAGCACTTAATCAACTGCCGATCGCCAACAGGCACATGTTCACTATAGGCTATATATTTCTTGTGCGGATGCGGATGGTCGGGTGAATTGAGTCGTGATCGTCATTATCGTCGTCGTCGTCATTGTCAATGTCTGTCAACTTGGCTTACAACACTACAAGGGTACAAAAAACTTAATTCACCTTTACAACACGCTAACTCCTCCCTCTCTCTCTCTCTCTTTCTCTTAATTAGCACAAACTTTGCTTTTTTCTTTTTAAAAAGTGGCGGAGTCATAAAATAAATAATGTTACGTTTTAACACATTTCGACTTTCGCTGCTGCTTAAAATGTAAGTCACTAAGGAAAGGTTTTTAGCTTTCGCTCGGCGTTTTAAACGCTGTTACATCGGAGGTGTCTCTCCCACCTCCCATTAACTGTCTCATAATCCGGATCATGTTCATCTATGATTTTTGTATGCTTGTTTCTATTTCTGCTTAGTGGAAACAAAGGAATTGCATTCATTAATACATGGTTTTTATGTGTTATTTTGGGGCATAATGAAATATATGGTATATATATTTGCTCAATCGCGGACTTAATATGGAAATCGAATCATAATCATAATCATAATGCTTTGTTCAAATTTTGTCCTAGACTTAAACAATAAGGGATTGATAGTTGTTGTTGTTGTTGTAGTTGTTGTAGTAGTAGTAGTGGTGGTGGTGGTGGTGGTAGTGGGGGATGTCTTATACTACATTAAAATTAGATGTGATAGTTGTTGATTTAATTATAATAACGCTATACAATTGGGGGTGCGGTTTACTTTGAAGATTAAAAAAAAAAAAATAATTAGTCACAATCGTTAAAGTTTAACACACACTGGTGATCCCTGCTGGCTGATGATGGTGGTGGTGGTGTTTGTCGACGTCTGGTCTGTGGCTACTGGACATAATCTTTCAGTCTAGCCCTGGGCCACGGCGCTACCATCCGTTGTAGCTGCTGCCGCTGCTGCTGCCGTTGCTGCTGCTGCACTAGAGTCTCTCTACAAATTTGGTCAGCTGGTCGGAGGCGTCGGGCAGGGCTCCTCCGGCATTGCCCACGCCCACATTGCCGACGTTAACGCCGACTCCAACTCCGACGCCCACACCAACATCCTGAGGTACACCTGGCAAAGGTGACTGATGATGCATGCCATGATTGTGCATTCCATCATGTGGTGGTCCTTGCGGCGCCGGTGAATGGCTGCTCATTACATGGTGCGGCGAGGGTTGGGCCCGTGGCGAGGCTGAGGGAGCAGCACGTGGCGAGGGGGCGGAACGTGGTGATGGCGTTGGCTGTGGTGAGCGGATGGGCGGCGAGGAGCGAGCCGATTGCATTAGCTGCTGAGACAGCGAGTGCGGCGTCGGTGGGCCCATCACCTGAGAGTTGGGTCCACCAACAACCGCCGACGGATTCTGGGCATTCGCATTTGGCATGGCCACCTGCATCATCTGCTGCTGCTGCAGCGGTTGTTGCTGCTGCTGTTGTTGCTGCTGCTGCATACCCGGCGGCATGCCCACGCCCATCTGCTGTTGCTGTTGTCCGGGTCCTGGCTTCACGCCAACGCCCACGCCTACACCTACTCCAACGCCGACCTGACCCTGCTGCTGTTGCAGCATATTGGAGGCGGCCGCTGCATTGGCCATCGAGTACTGATCACCTCCAGGCACGGCACCTGCTCCGCCGGGCACTCCACCCACTCCCACTCCTGCGCCTCCAGCACCGCCTGCATTAAAGTTGCCAGCTCCACCTCCCCCACCGGGAAATTGTTGCTGGCCGGGACCGGGTCCCGCTCCGCCCATGTGCGGACCACGCTGACGCTGCGGATATGGTGGAGGGTACTGGTTCATCTGCATGTAACGCATCTTGTTCCAGTTCTGGTTGGACACCTGTGATGGGGTTGGAATGTTTACTCAGTATAAAGCAGGAACTCATTGGGTAAACTTTGTTTCGGTTAAAGGGTTAGGGGGAGCCGTCATAAGATCGTTTCCATTGGGTTAATATAAATAATATTTTGATATAAGACCCTAATGCAGGACTTCTTTAAATTACAGGAACATAATTACGCTACTTTTTAAAGAAGTTATAGATAAATTAAAATATAAAATACGAATTTCAAGAATCAAAAATCTTCTAGTTAGTGTTGGGACTGAGAATTTAGTTTAAACTTTTCTTTGATCACTCACCATTCCTCCCTGAGTGGAGACGCCTGGTGACATGTTGGGCGGAAGGCTTTGCAGCATCATGGCTGCGTTCTGCATGTTGGGCATGCGCTGGGGGAGTCCAGAGCCTGGGCCTCCTGGTCCGCCCTGCTGCTGTTGCTGCATAAGATTGACCTGTTGCTGCTGCTGGTTAGGATTCATCTGCTGTGGACCGCCGCCTTGTTGCTGTTGGTTAATCATGTGCTGCATCTGCTGTTGCTGCATCACCTGTTGCTGCTGCTGTTGTTGCTGCTGCTGCTGTTGCTGGGGATTCTGCGGTCCGTTGCCCGCCTGTTGCTGCTGCAAAGCTCCACCGCCGGGGCCAGGGGCTCCTCCACCGGCCGCCGCATTGATCTGGGTTTGCTGACGCTGCTTGATGATCGCCGCCATGATCTGCGGATTTTGCTTCAGAATGGTGAGGATGTGCTGGTTACTCTCGTTGGTGGGATTATTCTTGATCTTTTGCATAATCTGGGCGAGCTGCTGGGTATTTAGGCCGCTGCCTGTGGCACTTCCTCCGCCTCCTCCTCCACCACCGCCACCGGGAGGTGGACGGACTCCGCCAACAGTTCCGGCCATTGGTGCTCCCATGCCCATACCCATGCCTCCGTGCTGTCCACCGACGGGCATTTGGCCTCCGCCCAATTGGTTGGGTCCTCCCAAACCGCCCATCATCTGTTGCTGCTGCTGCGGCGGTATCAGATTCGCCTGCATTAGCTGGGTGGGCTGGCGCATGCCACTGGTATTGTTGGTATAGCGTGCCTGGGGATTGCCACCGCCAGGATTAGCACCGCCACCGCCGGCTCCTCCACCGCCCCATTGATCCATGGACAGCAGATGATTGACATTCATTCCACAGTTTCCAGAGCCGGGAACTGGGCCCCCAGGGGGATTGCCACCACCGGCCGAACCCATCTGGTTAACGCCCACTCCGCCAACACCTCCGACACCAACGCCGCCGACACCTCCTACACCAACGCCCATGCCTCCGAGCTGATTGACAACATTAGGGTTGGGTCCAGCACCTCCCATCGGACGATTCATTCCGGGCGGCGCCATTGGCCCACCCTTGCCGAAGCCACCGCCATGCGAAACCTGTTGACGCGCTGCCTCTTCCTGGACCTGCTTCACCACTTGCAAGACATTTGGCGACGGTGAGTGACCGCCACCTGGTTTCATGCCAATTCCTGGTTGATGTGGATGCGGTGAGGTCATTCCGCCCATGCCAACGGCACCGGCTCCTCCCGAAACGGGCGATGGAACTGCCACGGTTGATGGCGACATGCCACCCGCTCCTGGCGGTAAAATTCCAGCCTGACCTGGTATCACTTGCTGGCTAACTGCCACACTGGACATTCCCACGACGGGTACTCCGCCAGAGACCACGGCCGGACCGCTGACTGCAGCGGGACCAGGCAAAGCTGCCGGAGCTGCTGTTCGAGACATGAGGGCCACACGACGACGCAGTAACTGTTGCTGTTGGAGTCTGAAAAGTAAGATAAGAATACAATCATTAATGGTATTTTTTTTTTTGGAAAATCCCACAAAATCAACATAGCTATAAAATATGTAAAAATAAAAAATAAATAAAAACGAACGCAATCTGTCGAGTTCAAATCGAAATGAATTAAAACAAATACATGCAAGCCAGTCGACAATTAATTTAAATGAACTCACTTCTGCTGGAGCTGCTGCTGTTTGAGTTTGTGCTTGATGTTGGGACAGAAGGGCACGGGACACTTCTGCTCCTGACAGTGCTTGGCGTGATAGCAACAGAGGGCGATGAGCTGTTTGCAGATTGGGCATCCACCGTTCGTCTTGCGTTTGCAGTTCTTTGTGTGTTGAACGACGCGTTTCATCTTCTGGCACGAAGGCAAACGGCAGTTGGCATCGCGACACTGGCAGGCGTGCACCAACGATTGGATGCAACGCTGGATGGACTGCTTGCGGGCCTCCTGGGGATTGGCCTGTTTGTGATCCGTCGGCGCTGAGCCGTCGTCGATATCGAAGCCGAGCTTCTCCATTTTGTGCGGATGTCCGACCTTCTCCTTGCAAACGATGCACAGATCAAAGTCCTATAAAAGACATAAATATTAGCATTGCTTATAGGTCCTGTATAACTTTCGATTAAGACATCTTTCTGTATTCTAATAACGAGCACCGAACTACAAGCTTTGAATGCAAATCTTTTTATGAAGCATCTAAATAAGTCGTCCCTACTTTTGTACTCAATTTGCATAAACAAAAAAAGAGCTTATTCATAGACCGCCTTTAGTAG
Organism: Drosophila eugracilis; assembly: GCF_018153835.1. NCBI lineage: Eukaryota > Metazoa > Arthropoda > Insecta > Diptera > Drosophilidae > Drosophila > Drosophila eugracilis. The sequence continues at coordinate 658,776 of NW_024573535.1, forward strand.
CTGTCCTTAGTCACCCTGGTCGAGCCGGAAATGCTCCGGGTTTTTTTAATCTTTCTGGTCTCTACTTAATTCTGCTTTACAAAAATTTAATGAACAATCGTCTCTCGAGTTGAGCCGAAAACAGCTAGCTTATCAACGGATTCCCTTTCCTCTTCCTTATCTCTATACTTTGTATATATATTCGCTCAAGAGAGCTGATGCTACTGAGTTCATGGATTGCTATGAACAACAAGGCAATACTCACATCACAGACGGTGCAGTGGTAGCGCGTCTCCACCGCCGTCTTGCAGTTGTTGCAGGTGTATACGAACTTATCCTGGCCCTGGTTATGCAGCTCGTACAACATGGACAGAGTGGAGAACTGGGCACGCCGCAGCGACGAGAACTCAAAGTGCTTGTCGCGGGCTAGAGTCAGGAAGGCATCGCGTCCGTCCATGAGATCGCATGTGAGCAACGGATCGGGATCTTGGATGGGCTGTAAAGGGAAACGGAAAAAAGTCATAGTCTTTTTAGTTCTAGAAAGTTGGACTAGAAATAAAGTACACTTACCGCTAGACTCGCTGCCGACTGCGCCGAATGCAGACGGATAACGAAGAAGACCTCCTTGTGCTTCTCCATGGTGGCATAAATCTTAGCGGAGAGATCGTTGCCCGATTGATGCTCATTGGACTTTTTGCTGTTCTTGCGCTGCGCCGCCTTCGATTTGTTTGACTTTTTGGCCTTCTTCTGGCCCTTCTTCTTGCCATCACCGCTGACCTCATTTTCCTCAATGGAGAAGAGCTGAAATAGTTAAGGAGACGTTAAGTTAGAGATGTAAAACGATTTCCTTTAATATTTTAGTCATATGAACTAAAGAAGAAAACTTACATTTGCTGCAGCTGCTGCTTCGGCAGCCTCAGCCTGCTTGCGCTTCTCCTCCTCCTCTTGGTCCAGCTCCTTGATGCTCTCCTCCAGCACATTCGGCCAGAAGTCGCCCTCGAAGTAGGGTAGCTCTGCGGCAGAGCCCAGCTTGTCCTCCATCGCCTGCTTGAGTATGTCCTTGTAATCCTGTATAATGCGCTCGATCATGCCCTTGTCGAGCATCTTTTTGTACCATTCCTGCAGGCGCTTGGGCTTGGGGATCTTTTGGTCCGTGGGATGGCAGTGGAAGATGTAGTCATCACCCTCGGAGGGCGGACAGGCCCAGATATGGGCCATTGTATAGCCCAGCTGCTTCACATAGTCCATGTAGCCTAGCAGGATTTCGTGATATACCGCTGTACGGTATTGTCTTGGCCGGAAGAAATGAACGGAATCCAAATAGGCGATATATACACGCCGCGTATTCGGCGCCGGGCACTCGGATCCGTACTCCTGGACGTGCATGCCAAAGAAGCAGACATCAATGCCGTCCACCTCCTCGAAGGCGAACAGAGCTTTGGCGCGATATGGAAACTCGTTCATCATCTCGCCCTGCTCGACGAAACGTCGCCGCATTCCGGGCTTCACCTCGACGCACTTATCCGACGAGCTGACCACACGGATGTGCACCTCGCCGGCGCCCGCCTCCTTCTTCTTGAGGAAGTTATTCACTCGCGTCTCGATGTAGACGCCCAGCTTGGTGGTGGGCAGGCGTTTCGCATTGAACTTGTTCTCCTTTCGCTTCGAGTTCTTCTTCTTAAGGCAATTATCGCATACGAAGCCACCGGGCCAAATCGAGTCCAGCCAGAGCACACAGATCTGGTGCTGCTTGCGTCCGCACTCCTGGCAATCAACAAACGGCTCCAGCTCCAGGTGATCGTTCTTCATCTCCTTGAACTGGTCCTTTTTGATTTGGCTGGATAGAGAATGAAAACTCAGTTAGTTTTGCATGATTATTTAAAGCTTACTAACATAGTCTAAACTTAGAAACATCTAAAACTCATGATGAACACTTTCCTTTAGTTTAATTTCTTCATAAATTTATCTTTTTATTTATGTTCGGATCCCCTCCGATATCATAACATAACTTATGATTGATATCCAAAAATATCCAAAAACCCATCCCTTAAACTAAAATTTGCTACATTTTAAGATCAAATACTTACGTTTGCGATTGCAGTGGATCGTCGCCCAGTGTGACCGTATCGCCCTGGATGTCGTTAAAGCACTTTTGGCAGTAGGTGTATCTATTTGAGGCGACACCGTATTCCTTTAGACTGTTGTTTTGATTTTTGGTTGTTCGATTGCGTTTATATTGTTTGTTTTTTTTTTTTACGATTTTAGTTGATTGATGGACGAAATTTGAAGATGGCAGCCAAAAAGGGAACACAACAACACAGGCGTGTGTACAGGTGTATGGGTGTACAGGTGTTCGGATGTACGGATGTACAGGTGTGCGTGCAAGCGAGATGGTTATATGCATTTAGTCAATTGCGAGTGTGTGAGTGTGGTTTACATGTTGTTTTGTTGTTTTCCATTTTTTTTTTGTTTTGTTTTGTTTTTGTCAATTTTCATACACACACACACAGACACACACACACACAGATACAAAATTTGATAAAGACACGCAATAATACAGTTATGAGGTGACACAGATTAACGGGTATTATTATTATTATTTTGGTTTTTGTTGTAGTTGTTGCGGGAGAGAAAAGAAAATCAAAATAAACGAAAAAAGAAAGGAAGAGAAACAAAAATAGTGTTTTGTTTTGCATTAGAATTTTTGTCAATTACAACATTTAAGGGTTAGAATTATTTAATATAGAAGAAACTCGAATATCCCAAGTTTGTACTAAGCTTTTAATTATCGAGAAAAACTGGGGATATTTGAGCGGTAACATTATACAAGATCTGTTCTTGAAGTTTTCACTAAACTCCATTTTATATACATACAAACATTTATAGTGTAAATTGTTTACTTTTCTATATAAAAATGGTTTTTAATCATATCATATATCATATAAGATCGAATTGATAGAATTGGATATTGAAGTTTTGTGATTTCAAAAGATAGAATTTCTTATATAGTTTGTGTTTAACTTAAAAACAGATCTTGTAGTTGGATTATTGGGAAATTTTGGGAATGTAATTCTTATGGATAACCGAGAATTTAAACCGCTCGAATTCTGCAAGATCTGTTTTCTTCCAAATCGATCAAATTTTATCATTTGATTTTTGATTGTTTTGCTCTGTTCTCCCTAAACGAAAAATGTGGAAGGTAAAGCCTCGGCTTGGACCAGGGATTTTGAGAATTGCGTTGGATTGTATCCAGAATAGTTAATGGCCATGATGGATCTGGGGATGCATCAAGCAACAGCAGCAGCATCGGAAGCAGCAAAAGCAGCGATATTAAAGGAACATTATTAAGGTGTTTGCGTTTGTGTGTGTGTATCATTGTTGGTTTGTTATATACCTAATATATATATATATAAGCCTCTTTATATATTCTATCAAATTTCATGGTGCATTGTGCAACATTAATGGTTTTATGTACACAGCAACGTTAAGGATAAAACACACACACAGAAAACACAGAATAGAGAGGTCAGCGGGAAAGGAACAAAGGGATCAAGGGTCAATAGCCATCAAATTAGTGCACAAAACGGACATTTTTTATAGCAAAAAAAGCTGCCTGATAGCAGCATATCGAACATTGACATGGAATCGATAATAAAGAGCAAGCGGTTTACATCTAAATTACAAGAGCTGTTCGGGTATTGTGTAATTTTGTACATCATTTTTATATAGAAGCCTAAAGATATATCTCAAAATTGTTTTTAAGAAAGACATTTGAAACCCGAAACAGGCCTTTGATTACAAATATTTTCAAGAACTCGCTGAATTGAAACATTCAAAAACGAGCAAGCTGCTTAATTCGAACTAAATTACATTTCACATCAAACAGAGAAACGGAAACGAAACAGAGCCAAGCAAAGATCGTCTTCGTGGCGAGCAAGTGGGTCTTAGGGTAGCAGGGTTGGATTGCAGGATCAGATGATCACATACCTGTTCTGGTAGCTATAGTACTTCGCATCCCGTGGAATCGTACAAAGCTGCTTGCCATAGCAGCAGAGCACTTGTGGGTTGAATGTGTACTTCCTGCCGCAGCAGTAGCCTAGCGCCTGCATCACAGGATCAATCTCCGCCTCAAAAACTTCGGAAAGCTAATTGACAAAGTAAGAAATAATCATATTAACATCCAAAACTCTCAGTGTCTCATCTAAGTAATCCTACCTTTGTGCAATAGCGATAGACCCGCGATGTCTTGCGATTATACAGCCAGGCATTGTCGAACATCAGCCATACGTCATCCACATACTCCCAGGGGTCACTGTACTTGCCATTCTGGATGTTGGTGCGAATGGTACCCAGATCCATGGGCTTCTTCACGATCTCAAAGTAGTCGGGAATGCCCAGTGCTTGGGGATCAACCGGATAGCGAAAGGGCACGGATTCGGGCTCCTGCCTGTAAAGCTTCTCCAGCGTCGGCAGTAAAGCGGTGCGCAGTTCTTCGGGATTGAATTCTATATGGAGAAAAAGCAGATGTAGAGATGAGTATTCGACCCACACAATAATAAGAAATCTCCCCCAAATACATAAAAACAACTTCTACTTACGGCATTTCTTCTTTTTGTCACCCGCATTGGGAGCCAGTGGTTCCGGTACGAGTGGTTTCGTATCTGTCTTGGGCTTTATGTCCACTGCGCCGCCAGCCGCTCCGCCATCGTGGGCTCCATTGATGTTGTCCTTGCCGCCGCCAACACCGCCGCCGCCTTCACCATGATGATCTCCGGCTGTTGATCCTCCAGCCTCATCCACATCCATGACCTCTGTCTTGATCTTGACATCGCCATCGAGACCATCTTCCGTTTTGATCTCCATTTTGATCATACTGGTGCCGTCGTTGTTCACATTCTTGCCCTTGCCGCCGCCCGTCGAGCAATCCATCTGGGAGCTGTCGTTGTTGCCGCCACAGCTGTCGTCCATGAACTCCTTCTTGATATCATCATCCTGCTTAATGGAATCCAGCTTGCCCTTGGATGCCATTCCGCCAGCATTTCCGCTACCGCCACTGCCGTTTGTGTTCTCACCGGACGGCGAGGGTGTCTCATCGTCGTTGTCACGCGCCGCAGCTTCCAGGGCAGCCATCTGGGAGGAAAGACTGCTGGAGCTGCTCATCATGCGACTGCTCGAAGACGTCGAAGTGGTGGTTGTCGCCCCCGCGCCGCCTCCAGTTGTTCCTCCAGACATAAGGTGCAGTGGATTGCTAGCGGGCGTCGTTGATGATCCTCCTCCTCCTCCGCCACCGCCACTGCTAGTGGCCATCGTGGCTGAAGTGGGAGTGGACACAGAGCTGAGTGGTGTACCTGAGCCCGCAGAGGAAGATGATGACGTGGAACTGGCACCAGCTGCAGTGGCTCCACTGCTGCTGTTACTACCACTTCCACTGCTCGCACAGGTGGCTGCTGCTGATGCGGGCGTACTGCTTGCCGCCAATCCGGAGGCACTTGTCGCCGGTACTGGTGAGGCGGGTATATAAGGAGGCGTACCCGGCCGATTGCTCAGCGGCTGTTGCATCAGACTGCTCACCGAGGGCGGGTTGTTGTTAGCACTACTACTATTATTGTTGTTGGAGGGCGTGCCGATCGACGGACCGTTGGACAGGAAGCCAGGCGATGGACTTGGAGCTGAAACCGTCACATTGGAGGCGGATCCTCCCGTTCCCGGCGCTCCTGCCCCCGCATTCAGAGCCTCTAGACTCGTGGGCGTGGGCGGCATGTTGTTCAGCACACTGCCGGGTTTTTGTTGTTGCTGTTGCTGCTGCTGACCTTGCTGCTGCATTGGGGAGCTAAAGCTGTTGCTTGTCGCCTGTTGCTGCTGTTGGAGGGTCGTGGCATTGCTGAACGGCGACTGCGGCAGCAACATTCCCTGCTGCTGCTGCTGTTGCTGCACCTGCTGTTGTTGCTGCTGCTGCTGCTGGTGAATGTGACGCTGCTTCATGATCTCACTGAGCTGAGAATTGGCGCCAGTGCCGCCGTTAGCATTGATGAACTGCTGCTGTTGCTGCTGTCCCGGCACCGGACTGGTGAGCACATTGGTCGTTTGGTAGGGCGAGAGCGCTGGGTTGACTACCATGCCACCGGGACTAGGTCCTGGTGGACCGACCAGCATTTTGCCAGCTCCAGATCCGGGCTGTTGCTGCTGTTGTTGTTGTTGCGGGAATTGCATACGCTGTTGCTGCTGTAATGCGAGCATGTTGCCGCCGGGTGAATGACTGCGCATAGTCACCATGTTGTTAGTGACTCCCACACCGACACCGAGAGCTGCAGCCGTCTGCTGACCCAGTATTCCAGGTGGACCCTGTGGACGCAACTGCTGCGGAGGCATGACACCGCCCATTGGACTGATGCTGGGATGGATGCAGCCTTGAAGGGGTTGTTGTCCCTGCTGTTGCTGCTGCTGTTGTTGCTGCTGCTGCTGCTGGGGGAGAACTACACCTCCGGCTCCGCCAGCTGCACTGCCCGCACCACCAGCCGCTCCTCCAGCCACCGGATTCGCAACGCCCTGCTGCTGCATCAACATTTGCTGGTGCTGTTCCTTACGCTTCAGTCGCTTCTCTTCCAGCTCCTTCTGGATCTTGTAAATCTTTTCGGCTAGCAGGTGATAGTACTCGGATCTACACTTGGCCATCTCGTACATGTCCTTCTCGACCTTTTCCGCATAGGACACCAGATTGTGCATCCGCTTGTCCTGCATGGTCGTAGGATCCGAGGTGGGGAAGATGGCCTGCACCAGTTTGTGAACGAGATGGTTGCGGAGATCGGCAGTCACCGATTCTCGCCAGTCCTTCTCGTTATCTCCTGGAGCTCCCGAGTTTCCGCCATTACCGCCGGCGCCTCCTCCTCCTGCTCCTGCATTCTGGTTGGGATTCCCCGCGTTGCCACTGCCTGTGGTATCGGCTGGCATCAGTACACTGGAACCGGCGGGCACTTGGCCACCACTCGCTCCAGCGCCCGCAGCCGCTCCGCCCGCTCCTACCACATGGCTTTGCGGATGCACTTGGGCTACCTTTAACTGCTGCTTGTCATTGGCTCCAACGGCTCCGCCGGCTGTGGCACCACCGAAATTGGTATTGCTAAAGCCACCGACGTTGACAGAGAGTGGTGCTGGAATGTTGCCACCCAGCTGGGCGGGATTGGGTTGCTGCTGTTGCTGTTGCTGCTGCTGCTGTTGCTCCACCATTGTGGCCAGGCCAGCTCGTCGACGGTTCGGGCCTTGCTGCTGCTGCTGTTGGAGCATCTGTTGCTGTTGTTGATGCAGGCTATTCACATCGTTCGCCAAAACATTGGGTCCACTCGGGCCGCCAGGTCCACCAGGTCCTAAAACCCTTACGGCCGGCTGAGCGCCTTGCATGCGAATCACTGGAGGCAAACCCTGCTGCTGCTGCTGCATTCCACCGTTTGGTCCGGGCGACAGACCGACTTGGCCCATGCCATCGAAGCGACGGAGTTCCTGCTGGACTTGCTGCTGATGAACTTGCTGTTGCTGCTGCTGCTGTTGGGTCAACTGTTGGACCATGTCCGCTGTCGTTTTGGGCGCACCCGGTGCTCCGCCGGCTCCCTGTTGTTGGGGAAGAACTATGGCAGTGTTCTGGCCACCTCCTGGGGGCACCTGCTGTCCTTGCTTGCCATCAACCACCAGACCCGTCAGATTGGGCTGCTGGTTTTGCTGCTGCTGTTGTTGCTGCTGCTGCTGCTGTTGCTGAAGGTTACCGCCTGAGCCGGCTGCTCCACCAGCCGCTCCTCCAGCACCGGGCGGTGCACCTGCAATTCCTGCCGGTCCGCCACCAGGTGGTACACTCGCATTTTGAAAAACCGAATGATTCTGCCGAAAGGGATAGCAAATGATGCAGCCACTGTTGGTGCAAGTCTTATAATGCAACAGGATCTGGCGTGAGGAGGCACAATGCTGCATGGTGCAGTCCTTGCTCTGCTTGCAAGTGCCCATGTGGGCCAGCACAGTTTTCATCGCCTTGCAGTAGTTAACGTTGCACACTTCTCTGTTTGGGTTTAGGTTCTCCCTGCGGTTGCATTTGTGTGCATGGAGCAGCAGCATAAGTTGCTGCTGGATCTGTCGTTTGCGGTCGTCGGGCACATCGCGATTGGCGCCACCGGGGCCGCTCGCTTGTACGGTGCCACCGGCTCCACCGCCTGCAACTGCCGGCACAACAGCACCAGTACCTACATTGCCCACAACGCCTGCTCCTCCAAGAACGACTCCCTGCTGCTGTTGCTGCTGCTGAGAGGTTCCCGGTTGCTGCTGCTGCTGCTGCCCAGGGTGGCCGAGTAGCTGATTCGGTTGCGGAGGTCGCGGTCCCATAGCTCCGGTTTGCTGTTGCGCCAGCATCTGTTGCTGCTGGGGATTCCCGCTGACCAACTGACCAGTGGGAACATTTCCATCGCCTCCGAGTGTGGACATGGGTACTACTGTGCCGACGGGTCGATTGCCCTGTGGCATTCCCGGTACGACGCCGCCTCTTTGGGCCATTTGCTGGGCAAGCAGTTGTTGCTGTTGCTGCTGTTGTTGCTGGGGATTGTTGCCACCGCCTGGGCCACCATACTGACCTACACCGTAAGGCAGACTGTTGAGTTGGCCTGCAAACGGATGAAACGATACTTAGTCACCGATTTCTTTTTCTAGGAAAGCCACTAAAACTAAGAATGAGAAACATACCCATTTGCATGTTGGGATTCTGCATGCGTGGTCCTCCGCCACCAGGTCCATTACCTGGTCCACCAGCTCCACCTGCGGCGCCCATGAGATGCGGACCACGAATCATATGCTGTTGCCCCACCATGCGTCCCATCATCGGACCATTCTGCATGTGCATGCCTTGATTCGTGGTAACGGCTCCACCGCCGCCAGCTCCAACACCTCCGGGACCAGCTCCCGGTCCTCCTGGTACAGAAACGGCATTGATCATGCCACCGCCGCCGCCGCCTGGCTGCTGCTTTAGATGATTGACCATGCCGCCCATGCCACCGCCAACGCTGTTGGTTAGCACCATGTTTCCCAGATTGCCCTGAGCAATGGTGTTCATGCCTGCCGGAAAGTCAGAGAGAAATAGGGCATTAGAGAGGATGTTCTTGATACGATCTCCTTGCTGTCTTTCGACTCAATTACAAGAAGAAGTTTTAACACTTACCTGGTATGGCGTTCATGCCATTGTTGCCATTATTCGATATTGACATGGGCATTGAGTTGACCATACCCATCTGAGTGCCCACGACCTGCTGCATGCCGCCCTGGTTGGGCGACTGCAGGTTTGGAGACTTGCTGCCCAGCTGCTGCATTCCAGGCACCACCATGGTGCCCTTCTGGCCCTGCTGTTGCTGCTGGAGTAGGTGCTGCAGCTGCTGGTGCTGCATTTGACTGATCCTGTTGCCCGCACCGGAATTATTGCCACTGCCGTCGTCGCCGCCTGTTCCGGATCCGTTGCCGCCGCCGGCTCCGTTCATCTGGGAAGGCACAACGCCGACGCCGACAACGCCACCGACGCCCACATTGACTCCAACGCCAACGCCGCCAGGTCCTGAGCCGGGTCCTGGTCCTTGGGCTGCCGGTTTATTGGGTCCTCCGCCGGGATTTGGTCCTGATGTGGAGTTTGTGGTTACGCCGGAGGAGCCGCCGCCTCCATTGCCACCGCCTGCTCCGCCGGTCAGCTGATCCGACCAGCCGCTGTTCGAGGACACCAGCTCATCGGGCAAATTCTCCTCCAGAAAATAAGACATGTCCGCTGTGAGAAGAGTAAATCAAAAGAGGACTTTTTAGCAAACGATTTTTGAAGATTGGAAAAAACGAAATTAGACTAAATTCATGAGAAAAGACGATCTACACTCTTCAAGCCTACACTTAATTATGAAAAATTATGAAATAAGTGAAGAATTTTTTAGCTCGCTTATCTTCTTGAACTAAAATTATATTACTCAGCATTAATATTCAAATATTTTATATAGTACTTCACATATTATCATGGGGAGGGGCAATAATACTAAAAGAAAGTATAAGAAAGTCCTAGGGTTGTCATGCCTTCGAAAGAAAAAAAAAGCCGGCTCTGCGAAAATTCAAGTCATGCTGGAATTTTCTTTCGCCTGTCAAAAGTAGGGACTAGAAAATGGCGAACGGAAAATTTGTGCAATTTCTGGATTGGGTACTCACTTGGATCCATTTTAACCCGCTTCTGGGGCGGTTCGTCTAAGTGATCGGCCATCATATAGAGTTAGTTGGATTTTTCCGTTGCGAATGCACGGTAATCCAATAACGAGGAAGGAAAAACGTTTGGAAAGTCGGAGGAAATTAAGAAGGGGAGCTTAAAAGAGTTCCTCCGGTTTGCCGATTGTTTTCTTTAACTATTCCGAGTTGAGTTTTTAAGCACGTTTAGTCTTTTTTGTTTTTTTTTTAAATGATTCTTTTGTCAGATTTGGTTTTTTATTCGTTCTGGTTAATGCGAAGACGTTGACGGTCGGTCGTATTCTGATTTTAGCGTTTTGACAAGGAGCTTGTCCTTCTTCGTTTCTTGATATTTGACAGTTGTTGCACAGGTTGCCAGAAGGTTTTGATGTTTAGTGTTTGGTAATAGACTCCTTCTTCTTCTTCTTCGTCTTGTTGTTGTTTGTTGTTTTTGTTTTTTTGTAATTAGTTTGGACACTTTGCAACACACGAACGAACGAACGCACGCACAATACACAACACACAAAGAGGCACTCAAAAGGCGTGGCTGGCGAGGATTGGGATTTGGTATTGTTGGTATATTGGGATCTTGATGATGGAGGTTCTTGCTGTTGTTGTTGCTGAGGTGTTTGTTGCTAAGGATGTTGTGGCTTTTGTTGTTGGTTTCAGTTGTTGTTGTTGTTGTTGTTTTGCTAATTGCCGCTGCAACGACAGCAACAACGTCGCCGGCGCTATCGTCACCGCAACGTCACCGGGTGGAGACCACCACGTCGTCGTTCCTGTTGCTTTCTTTCCTGCTGTACCCGCACCGGATCCTCCTTCTTCTCCTTCTTCGCCTTCTGCCGCTTCCGCTGATCCTGGAGGATCGCGCAGCCACCACCGCCTCCTCGTTGCGGCGCCGTTGAGATCGTTGTCGTTGTTGTCGCCGCCACTGGCGCTTTGGCCAGCAGACAACTCCTCCTCCACCGCCTGGTGCTCCTTTTGCTTCTTCGCCTGCTCCCGCTTGACCAGTACCTCGTCTTCTGCTTCTACTTCCTTGTGCTTCGTTAGCAGCAATTTATTGTTGCCGTTGCTGCTGCTGCTGCTGCTGTCGTCGTTGTTCTTGTGGTTGTTGTTGTTGCAATTGTTGTTTGTCGAACAGCAGCAGACACACGCGTGCATTTTGTGTTGTTGGGCCCCAAAAAACAACAAAAGTTGACCTTGGCTGGGCGGCTCTTGTTGTTTGTTGAGTTTGTTGCTGCTGCTGTTGTTATTGTTTGTTGGATTTGGTTTGTTTTGTTTGTTGTTGCCTGCCTGCCTCCACTGAGCGAAAATTAACGGTTGCTGTTTTGGCTCTCCTCTTCTCCGTCTTCGTCTTCTCTCTCTCTTCCTTTTCTTTCCGCCTTTTTTTCCGCTATCTTACATCTTTTTTCAGATTTGTTTTTGGCGGCTTTTTTCGGCTCCGCTGTTTTTTGTTTTTGTTGTTTATATGTTGTATTTTTTACACATATATATATATAGATATTTTACTATATATTATATATGTATGTGTGTATAAATAATATAATTAATTTTTTTTTATCTGCACTTGCTTCGGTTTTCATTTACAATTAATAAGAAAAAAAGCAATTCACAATGTTGGCTGTTGTTGTTGGGTTTGTTGTGTTTCGGTTGTTTTTGTTTTTGTTGCTGGCGCTTCTGCTGCTGCTGTTGATGTTGTTGCTGCTGCTGCTACTGCCGCCAATTGCCGCTCTAACATTGCACATATACTGTAAACGCACAAGAAGAATGATATGCTGCCTATTAGATTATATTGAACACAACGCCGCTCACAAATATCGAATGCAATATTTATTTATTTTCTTTTTTTTTTTTAGCCGCGCGCGAGTGGCCAGCAAAACCGAGGGGAAAAGGGAAACGAAACGAAACCAAAATGCAGCGAGACGAGACGATGGCAAAAAGGGAGAGGAGAACGAGAATGGGAGAATTCTCTGGTTCTCGTCGTACTCTTCTTTGCGCCGCTTGACGACCACTCGTTGCCGCTCTACATCACTCTCTGCTCTGTTCTTGTCTCGCAATTTTATTCGCCAATACTACGCGCTGTACTCGCTACTCTGCCCGCAGACGTGTGGACGTGTGTGTTGGCCTCTCGCTCTTTTACCGCACACTACGAAAATGAAAATAATAAAATTTATTTTGCCGCCAGTTCCCCCAAAAAAAATTATATGCCGTCGCTGGCAAAATTAAATTGAATAAGAAAAAAAAATGCTTTAAAATTTAATGAGAACAAATTTTTGAAAAATATAAAAACCCCTTAGAAAGGCAGAAAAAAAATCTAGAACTCTGCTTAAAAAAAATAACTAGAATCGCCAGCCGGCTGAGCCTACAATTTACAGTCCAATTTACATTTTAAATGGCCGAAAAAGTGGCCGTATTTTGGTTTTGCTTCCGCATTCGAGCGGCCATCATATGAAATTCAATTTGTTGGGGCGGCGAGTGGCGAGTGGGGTGCGAATGGGACGACACTAGCGTTAGTGGGGCTGGCTGACAAAAGCTTTCACACACGCACGCACGCACACACATTTAGGGTTTGGGGCGCGCGTACAGAATTCTCACAGCGACGCCAACGACGTTTTCACCACACAGTTACACACACACGCACACACACTGGCACACCAGAATCAGCGAGTTCGTGGAAGAGCAAGCACGAGTCCGAGAGAGAGAAAGCGTGTGATGGTATTGGTGGCATGCGGCATTAGTGTGCAATACACACACGACGGTAAGCGACAACGAGTGCGAGGAGCATTGGAAAAAGAAAGAAAAACAGACGACAGAAATATATTCCATTTTTTTCTGTGTTCGCTCGTCGTTTTCGTTTCGTTTTCTTCTTCACGTCGTTTCAAAGTTTCTATTGCAGAAATTTTTTGTGTTGTCTCCGCCAGAGCGTTTTTCATTTTTCCCGGCCCGCACAAAAATGGCAAAAATTATTTAAGCAAATTCGAAATTCGAGAAAATGCTGTAGAAAATTTGAAAAAATTTCCGGCCACATTTTGGCCGGTTTTTTTATTTTTACACCACTTCCGATTGCCACGCACTAAATTTCTAAATATTCTTTGAATTTTTGCCGAATTTCGGTTTCGTACCATATATTTTTCACATTTTCCGGCGATTTTAGAAAAATCCCACAAACTTTTTCGCAACACTAAAACAAAAAAATTTCAGTCCGCTTGTGTTAATCGTTCTCCGAGCCAAAAATGTTTTTGCTTCAGTGTGACCGCGGCTGGTCGTTCAAATACACCACCGAGCACGGAAATTCACTAAAATTGACTGTTTGCGACAGCACGCGAGTGGGATCTCGTCGCTCTCGCGCCCTGTTGGACCGCTGCTATCACACTGTTACGGCCCGAAATCCATACAAATGCCGCTGTTAGCGCTCTGTTGTCGCCATAACAGCTGTTAACCGCTGTTTGTAAGCCTGTTCCGCTCTCATTTCTCGCTCTCTGCGTCGGCGAGTCCGCTCACGCCACGCGCTCTCAGAGAGCCGATACGCATACATACGCACACATATGGCGCGCCAGATAACGAAGCAGCGAGACCAGAGATGACCACAACTCACCGGTGACACAATCGCCGTTTCTTTAATGCTACCAAAATCACAGTTTCTCGGGTCACTTCAATTACGAACAAAGGGTTTTGAAAAAAAATATATAAAAATCAAATTGATTCTGTTTCTTTTTTTATATCAAATAGCTATTTACTATTTCTTTAATAGAAACCAACATATACGTATACAATTTGTTTTAATGATAAATATATGTGACAATAAATATGAAATTCGGTTGTTTAACGTAATAGCAAACGAATCATTGTCTGTTTCTAAAACACACCCATTTATAAGAATTTTAATTTAAAATCATTTCCTCATTTATATCTGCTATCGTAAATAAAAAAAATAACATATTCACACACCACGCAAATGATCGAGTGACTGGCTTGCGCATATCTAGTGGGCGCAGTGTAAGTGTGATTCCACTAGTTCTCGCCGCGAGAGAGACAATGAGAGCAAGAGAGAGAGGCAAGCCGAAAAAATCAGCCGCCGCAGGATAACACTATCGTTGTCCTTTTCCGACGAACCGGTGGCCATGCAAACAACGCACAGAACAAATTAATTTTCAAATTGTTCAATAAATGTCGCACCAGCTTCTAATTTTGTCCCCCTTTTGCGAGTAGAAATTTGGGGATTTTTTTAAAACCGCTCTACAGTAAACTTTTTGAGCACTTTTTCGATTTTCGCGCGCTGCCGAAAGGCAGCGTATTTATTTACAATTTTTTTTTGTTAGCGGCCGCCGTTGTTTGTTGCATATACACATCGCACATACACGCTTGCACTATGGCACACTGACGCACGCACACCGACACGTTGTCACCGAATAGAGTGGGATGGCAATATGGCTGGCTGGTGGTCGGTGTGTAAGTGCGAAAGTGATAGCACAAGCGAGACTCGAACGAGACGGGTCAACGAGTCAACGAGAGATGAGTTCGATTCGATTCTCTCTCTTTTGCGATTGGGAATAATGCCCGACTTTTTACACTAGATGCGCTGGCTCTGGTTATTTAATTATGCTATTTTCCTCGGGACATTGGCAATCGGCGGCATTAAATTTGCCGCAAAACACGCCACACTAACCGATAGATCCGATCCAACGTCACTGCTGCGCCTCGCGTGTACAATTTGCGCCAATTTTCCCCCCTTTTCTACTCTTTTTTTTTCAGCCCAGCACCGCTCCTCTCTTCCTCTTCTTCGCACGAGCATTCGTATGCGGCTCAGTGCTGTCACTCTGAATCATTTTTAGATAGATCGTGAAACTAGCTAATGGTCTAGCTTATTTTCAAATATCATCTTCCCGTTCTCATAAATCACGTTAGATATATGTTTGTAAATATAAAAAAATATATTGTATATATATGTATATACACATAAATATATATATATATATATATATATATATAAATAAGAAATGAAATATATCTTTTAAACCTAAGTCAAAAAGATTAAAAATATTGGCCGTTTCGGGCATGTAAAAATTATATCTTTAACGCAATGGAAATATAATTATAGAAAAAATTAATTTTTTCGCAATTTGTTAAGTAATTTAGAAAAAATATAAGCAGTTTAAGTCGGCCTTAAGATTAAATGTTTAAAACGTGAATATCTGTTTTTTCTAATATTACATTTTTGTTTGTATAATTTTAATAACTCATCAAAAAAGTTGAAAGAATGACTACATGACCACATAAATGAAAATTCTAAATTAAACTTCTTAAATAATTTTTAAAAATATTTACGCTTATAACTACAAATATAGATAGTTTAAGTTTATTCTTTGCTTTTAATAATTTTGGTTTTAAGAACAAATATAAACAATCGTTGTATCGAATATTTGTCTTCAACTGCAAACATATCGGATTATCGATTCCAATCGGAAAATCCAAGACACAAACCATGTTCATGACTTAACAATAGAGCTAGTGCCGTCTTTATCCGTCGTAGCGTCCCTTGTTAGTGTTGCCTATGTAAAATTATGTAAAATAGTAAATGAAATCTTCTGTTAGTATGCCATTTGTATTTTAAGCATTTATTTTTTATTTATGTTCTAATAGATTTTTTTTAAATAGCACATATTAATAATGTGATTATACTTTATTGAAGGAATGACTAAAATATTGGAACAGGGACGCCAAATGTATTTAAATCAATTTGGCCAAATATGAAAGCTGGCTCTAGATGTCGTTGATAGGTGGCGCTTTTTAAAATAAAAACTTAAAACAAAGGTTTTAAAATTTTTTAAAAATAAAAAATAAATAAAAAAATATAATAAATACAAATGTAAAGAAGTTAAATAAAAAATGTCTATTGTTTTCCTACTTCCTATTTGTTTCATGTAAATAATTTGCTTGTTTTTAGATTGGTTAAGTCTGTAAAATATTTATTTAATATATAATATAATGTTTTTTTCTAATCTAGATTATAGATTCATTAATTTGAAAAAATCATAATTTGTGTCTCTTTAATTCAGATTTCCATCTTTGGTTTTTTTTGCTAAATATTTAAATATATTTATATCTTTTTTTCTGTTTGCAATTTCTTATGTTTATATTATTAAAATAATTATTAATATAATATTAAATAGTACTTAATTTTGGTGGTCTTCATATTAACTATTTATACTTTTTGTTTGTTTTGTATTTTTCCTTTTAATAATACTTAAAGAAATTATTTCGAGAAAAATTCAAATTCTGATTTTCGTTTTTTATTTTTTATAGAATAAGAAAAAAATTTGAAAAATAATTTATTGCTTAATACTTTTATAATTTTTTCTATAATTCATTTTTTTAGATATATATAGATATATATTCCATATTTTTTTTGAGTTTTTTCTCCTTCTTTGTAATATTTTATGGGTTTTCTCCTTAGTAATAAAAAACTTAAAAACTGATTTCGAGTAAAATTGAAATTTTGTTATTTGTTTTTTTTTTCAGATTAAAAAAATATTTTAAAAAATAGTTTATTGTTAAATATATTTACAATATCTGCTGGAATACTTTTTCTTAGAGTTAAATGGCAATCTGTCAGCAAAATAAGGAAATTAATTTCTTGATTTTGTTTTGAGTTTCTAAATCTAAAATGCATTTTGTTCTCCTTCTTTGTAATATTTTATATTTTTCCCTTAGTAATAATAAACTTAAAAACTGATTTAGAGTAAAATAGAAATTCCAATGGGCGGCTTCGTTTTTTGGGGAATAAATAAAAAATAAATAAATATTTTTGATTTGAACTCGCAGTGGCAGTGCCAGTCGCACAGGTCGTGTTCCCTTTGAACCTGTTGGGCCACCGACTGAAACAAAGGGCCGTCGAGGGAGGACAAAGGAGCAGCGGCAGGTTCTAAGGGGCATCAAAAGAACAGCGACTCGCAATTTGGAAGCGGACCAATTAGTTGTCCTTTGTCCTGGCACTGGCACCTTTGTCGCCTGGATTTCGCAACACACACACACGGGCCGAAATCACATCGATTTTTCCCATGGCCCATGGTTGGCTTTTCCTTATGTTAGTTTGCCACTGTTTCAGGGGCCAAGGAAGAGTCCTGTTTCGGGGTCGAGGATCCTTCTTTCGGTTTTATTTTCCGGGCCGTGGAAGGAGCGCAGCGGGGCGTGCGGTGCGAAGATCAGAGGAGCGCTCCGCCGCGGGGCGCCCTCAACTGATGATCATTTCGACACCCCATTTATGCGGCGGCTTCTTCTCTTTTCTTCTCTTCGCTGGCAGCTCCTGTTCTACATGCACCGAGAGAAATAGTTGGATGGTTTATTGTTTGGAATTTAAGTTGAATAAAAGTTGAATATTGTCTTTCAATCTGTTTGTGTTTTTAGATTGAATGTTAAATGTCAAAGTTGTTTTTTGATTGCCCTTAAGAATAACTTTAGGAGTTTCTTTTACAAGCTTATTTATTTTATTTCTTAAAAAATTTATTTATATAATTTTGTATACATTAAACTTACTTACTTTCTTTTGCAAATTTATTTAAAAAGTCTAAGAAATGTATTTTATTGGGTTCTAAAAAAAGGAAAATAAATAAAAAATACTTTTGCTTATTTATTTAGATTTTTAAATTCCAAAATCGATTTAATTTGCAGTCTAATAAGAAATAGTAAATCAGCTACTAAGTCAATTAACATCTTAACATATATATTTTTTTATTTATATTTATATTTTTTTTATATTTAATCTTTAAAAATTCATTTAATTTTTTGATAAATCTAATAAAGTGATTATTAAATGGCTTAGGAAGGGATATTACTATAGAAACTTAAAAAAAAACATAAAAATAAAAATATTTATGTATTTATTTATTATATTTAAACTGCAAAAATGTATTTATTTTGTTACAAAATTTTATTATTTAATAATATAATAAAATATATTTTCAAATGGCTTACAAAGAGTAAAGTTTAAAAAGAAATACGGAAACCTTGGCCCAAGTTCGAAAATTTGAAAACTTTAAAATTCGACAAACCTTTTTATAAAATTAATTCCCTTTGTTATTTAAATATTCCTTAAATTGAATTTTAAAATAAGTATCTACCCTATTTATTTTTTATTTCTTATATATAAGTCTTAAATTACAAATTACTTAATATATACTACTTAAGTTTAAGTTTATCTTTAATTTTTACATATTCTTTTCTACAAAAATGTCACAAAAAAGTTTTTAAAATTACAGAAATTTCTTAAAGTGTAGCAACAAGTGCCTCGAGTTCGGACATCAAGAGATTTTCGTTCGGCCTCGACCAAGTGATTTCCCGGGAAGTGTTAGAATCCCCTTGTTTCGGCACTCTTTCTTCGCTCTCCCTCTCTTTCTTCCCCTATTTAGGGGCTGTAAATTGATGCTGTTGACATTTTTAGTGCAAAACGGTCCCCGAGGAGATCTCTAATATCTTGTTCGCGGTTCTACCTCCTCCCCCCCGCTCCCCATCGAACGCACACGCTTCCATAAAAGAAGAAGAAAATACATATAAAAACGAAGAAGAAGAAGAAGAAGAAGAGAAACACACACACACACTCACATGGATGGGTAATATTTATTATTGAAATTAAAATTTATTGTTTAGTGCCATTGTTTTTCCTCCCCCTCCCCCTTCTTCTTCTTCTTCTTCTTCTTCTTCTTCTTCTTCTTCTGTGTGTTTTTCTTTTCTGTCTTCTTTGGTTTTTTGCATCGTTGCCGCTTGATTAGAGAATTCTGTGGAAGTCCAAAGATCTCGATCCCGAACCCGATCCCGTTCCCGTTCTCGTTCCCTGGAGATGGCCACAAGTGCGTCCACGAAAAGGTCAAAGGGGGCGCGCCTCGACCTTGCGATGTTTGCCTGAGTATTGCGCAATCTGTCGCCAAACAGCCGATCGTATGTGCTAGCTATATCTTCTATATAATGGATATATGGCTTAAGGGAAGGGTGCAGGCATGATGGGGCGTAGCCTGGATCTGCTGAGATGAATTCCTTAGCCCAGCTGTTGCCTCTCGTGGTTAATGCCAGCAAAAACTGAAGGAAATATAATCAAAGGGGGTAGCTGAGGGGGTTTTTAGGGTTTCTTATTTAATAGTAAGGGAAATTTATTAATAAAAAAGTGTTAAAAATAAACTAAAATAAGATATAAATATGATTTAAGATATTTAATTTTATTTATTTTAACATATTTGCTATCTAATTTCAATTTTATTTAATATTTTAGACTTAAATTTATGTAAATAAATGTTAAAATATTTTTTATAATCAAATTTCTATCCATAAATTTATGATTTAATTACTAAAAATTATAAATATAATATTAAAATCTTACTTCGATCAAAATTAATGTAAATTTGTCTAAAAATAAATTTTAAAAATTATTTTAATACCAAAAAGTTGGATTATTTAAATTGAAGTCTCTTTTTAAACTGATTTTATCTGTTAAAAAAAAATATACAAATATTTTATTTAATAATTTAAAAAAAAAGCTACAAAATTGATTCATTAAATTCCCAATTTTTCAATATTTTTTTAATAAATTTTAGCAACAGCAAAACACTTTTTACAATAATAAATAAATCTTTGTAAAATCTAAAATATTTTCATTTTTCCAACAAAAAAAAAACACACCTATAAACTATAAAGCAGTTCTATGATAATACAAATAGTCCCGAAACCCAGATCAACTTTAGCCAAAGTCAAAGATTGTGCAGAAGTCAAAGATAGTTGGCCAGGGAACAAGGGGCTAAGAGAGCCATGCAAAGTCAATTGGCGAAAAAACCCCGGAGATTAATCTAATCTTGTAAGGGAGAACGGGCCGAAGACGCTAGAAAGGCCAAAATATTTGCAGACAGTGAAAGGATTTAGATGCGAAAATCCCCATAAATCCAATTAACACAAATCTGCATAACGGGTTAAGGTTTGGCCAAGCCAAAAAGGATTACTATCTAGCACCACCCTACAACCTACACACCCCGGGCACCCTACATCCTAAAATTTCAATTGAATATTTTTTGCATATTCCTTTTACCTGGTTAAATATCTATTCCCGAGATATATCTGTTCTCTCTTTCGGATTACCGCAGACGATCCCTTGACTTTTCCTGCTAAGCGATCGTAAAACGTGGATTATGCATTTATGGCACCCCGCGGCAGTGTCGAAACCACCCAGCCACCCACTCGGTCATTCGGCCATTCGGCCAGCAACCCGCAACCCACAGGACCTTTGGTCAAAGGGTGCGGTTTAATCCGAGACCACCAAAAACCGATGTGAGGGCCATATAGCTGCACTGAAAAGAAATTTTGGGTGGTTTCGGAATGTTCTTGAATGTTTTTTGATAATAATTTGAATTTTTGGTTTGAATTTGAGGTTAAATCTTTAATTTTTGAACATTTTTATCAACCTTTTCTTAAAGCATTAATTCATTTTCCTCTTTAAACACTCAAACTCATTGGCGTGCCCTTAAAACTGGTTTAAAATATAAAAAAATGCTTTTATTTTTCTAGAAAAAATCTTTAAAAATAGTTTAAATATCCACCTTTAAGACCCTAAAAACCAAAACTAAACCCGCAAATCTTCTCTACTTTCTCACAGTGCAGAAAACCCGAAGATGTCGCATTAATCCAAGCCAAAGACCACCGATCCGGATCAAGAATCAATAATTACGATTCAGGCGTAACCGAGTCGGGGGCTAGGTAGCAAAACAGAACGAGGTAATCCTGGCTGGTTCGTCCGCTTTCGGGATTAACAGACGATCCGGCAAGAAATCCCGCGGATGAGGAGCTTTGATGCGGCGAAGTCAAAACTTTTCCAGCTTAAACCTAGCTTAGGAGTCCTACCAGCCGCATACCTGTCCCTACTGTGATCTCTGATCTACGCCTTGTTTGGTGGGCTCGTCGAAGTTAATCAATTGATTATGACAACGGATCGGATCAGATCGGAACGTGATGGTTAAGATCGTTTCTTGGGGATGTGTAGGGTTAATGCAGGGTGGTTGACTGTTGTGGACTAGGGCAGGGGATTGAAGGGATCGATGGGTGGTCTTATATCTGGAGTCACTTCCTCTAGATTAAGATTCATTTTGCATAATGTTTTGAGAGATTTAGAGATGTCTTCTAAGGGAGATCTTCTTCTTCCGATTTGCTTGGGATCTTAAGTGGGATTGAGTAATGATAAGGTGCTTAATCTATCTATATATTTTGGGCATACTTTCTGTAGATCTTAGAACTAACATTTTATAGATCTAGATCTAGAAATCTGACAAGAAATATCTCATTCTATATACCCATCTCTTAGCTATCATCACTTGCAGATTTTCCTAAATCTCTTTCTAAGTTTTCAGTTTTCCATTTCCTATAATCACATTACTTGGCCCATAGTAGTTTTCCGAAATGATTTTCCAACTTCACTTGACCTAGTGGTGCAAAGAAGTGGGCGTGTTCGTTGGTGGGCGGCGGGTAGATAGGGATAGCGGGAACTTTCCTTGCTGTTGCTGCCGACTTTTTGCTAATTGATTATGCGGCGACGTGGTGGCCCAAGGACAAGCAGAAGAAGAAGCACAACAACAAGAACAAGAACAAGGACAAGGACTCGCAGAGGAAGGGAAGGTGTAGAGGGGTGAGGGGGTATTTCCTGAAAGGGAGGCGGAAAGAGGGAGGGGCTAGGCAGGCGCAGGCAGACGGTCTTCAAGTCTAGTTGACTTCAGCAGTGTCATAAATCTTCGGCAGCCAAAGGAGCCAGAGGAACTGCTGGCCAGGAAGGATCGCTGCGGGGAGGAAAGGGTAGAGCAGGGAACGGAAAGTGGGAAACAGGGGAGACTGGCAGCACGAGACAGGCTCCTTGTTGTTGGTAGCCTGGCAGCCTCAATATAATTGTATCTTCCGTTTCATTACATGTTGCCCAGAAGTCCCAGTTGCATACCCAGTAAAGCTAAAGAAGGGCATATACGGTTGGCTATGCTTTAAGTTATTTACTTTATATAATTTGGGTTTTATACCTGCTTAAGGATATTTTTTATTGTTATCCCTAAATTGCGCCATCCAACTATAGTTTCTATTGTTTTCCTTTCTTATAGAGATTTACATGGATATCGAATGATATTCTGGGGATTTCTTATCTCAATAACTTATTTCACATCCCCATATATCTTGCAATATAAAGCATACTAGAAAATTTCATTAAAATATAAAAACATAACAGCTTTCATATCACTGGGACTAACTTTAGAATAGGTATACCTTAAGAACTTCTTAGCTCTATAAGTTCCCTACCTACAATGGGTAACTTAAGGGTCGAGATCCCTTACAGAAATCTCGTTTCGTTTTGGGAGTCATCATTATCTTTTCACAGCAGCAGCAAATCGTAAAATTTGTGGCCCAGGCCCACGTTGCGTATGCGTAATAAAAAAGACGCCGCATAATAAAAAGGGAGCGAAAACAACAACAGCAATTGTGATTAATATGCGGCACACAAACACACACACACATACACACATTGGTATACGGGCGCACATGAAGGCATGCCCTGCAAGAGGGCAAGACAGAGAAGGACAGTGTTAGAGCAAAAGAGAGAGCTGGTGTCTCTTTTGTGGTGGTGTTTGGTCAACGCCCCTTTAAATACAGTTATTTCATTGGGCCGCGACCACAAATTTATTAGTTTTTATTGTTATTGTATTGATATTTGAATTATGCCCGCTACCCCTTCCCCAACCCATTCTTCTCCTTCTTCTTCTTTTTTTTTTTTTGCTTTTCTTTTTTGTTTTCTTTGGGGAGTTCTCATGAGTAAAATGAAAAATTAAATGCCATTAAACAGAAATTTTAATTTAATTAAAATGATGAGCCATACTTTTCTCCGTCTGCTTACTTTCATCGAAACAAATTGAAGGGCCCTAAATGGGTTAAGGGATAATGGGAATTTAAGCAGATATTCGTGCCCATAATGAATGTACTTGAAATGTGTAAAAATTCAAGTAATTTATAGCCGTCAAATGTTGAGTGGAAAATATTCGAAAGTTTGAGGTTAAGTTATTTATTTTTTATAAATATGTTTGTATGTTTTTTATGTTTTATTTAAAAAGTTCATGGTATTATCTTATGATTTTTATATTTTAAAAGAACTTTTAAATTGAGAAATTTAATATTTTGAGAATGCAATAAATTATTTAAAATTTATATATATTTTTTTTAATGGAATTTTGTATGGAATTACTAGAAGATATGTACATAAAACTGAAAAATTTGTAAATCTTACAATATTAAAAAATTTGCTTATTTTTATTTTGCTTTTCTTCATAAACTCTGCCAAGAATTTAAACTATAACTTATCTTTCTAAATTTTCTAAACTTAAAGCTAAAAAATGTCTCTTAAAGATAAGCCAAAATTTTTGCCTTTAAGTTAAAGTTTGACTACAGGTACAACAACAATCACAACAACAACTATAAGTAGAGCAACAACAATAAGGAGCAATATAAGCACTGAAACCCAAGAACAGCAACAAGAAGAACAACAAAAACAACAATAAAACGCATGCTCACCCAATTGCTTTGACACACAAACCCACACATAGAAATTAAAACAAAACGCCCGCGGCAGCAGCAGCAGCAGCAATAACAACGACAACAACATCAAAAATAATAAGAACAACAGCAAGGAGAGAGCCACATCTCTAAGGCGTAAAAGAGAGAGTCAGAGACTGCTTCTATCAGGAGTTCAATATCCATACGATAGGTGCAAAAGAGACCAAGCGAGTTGCCCTGAAGGCAACCTCTTTCGACCAAAAACAACCACCATGATTGTGCCAAGAGCGAGAGAAAGAGAGAGAGAGCGAGTCGGTGAGAGAAGCCAGAGCATGTTTATAAAAGGGCCAGAACGGGATAGCACTAGCGCTGGCTCTGCCGCTGCCCTCTGCCCGCGCCGCTGCCCGCAGCCAAGTGATTCGTTTTGTACGTTGTTAGACTCTCTCGCCGCATTTTGGAATTCAGTCGACAATCGACGATAATTACCGGTGGTTGTATCACATCACATCACGCGCAGCAGCAGCAGCAGAAGCAGCAGCAAGGCAACGTAAACGAAGAAGAAGAGACAGCAGTAGCAGCAGAGAAACTCGCTCGTTTTCGGATCTATATATATATATATATATATATAAATTCGCATATATATATATATGTGCAGCATTGGCGAATTTTCGGTCGCCTTTAATTTGTTTGTGTTTTTTCCGTGTTCTCCACCGCGTGCTTGCAATTACGTGTGCGGCTAAAATAAAGACTATAATTATAAAACTAAAGTGAAAAGCGTGCCATAATTACACGAGCGAATATCAATAAGTGCGAGAGCAATGTGCGAAAATTGCTAACGAACGCAGTAGCAGTAGCAGCAGCAGTAGCAGCAAAACGCAACAGCAGCAGAAGGAGCAGCAGTAGCCAAAAAATCAACGCAACAATAAAATCGAAAAGCCTTTCAACATGATCGATGCGGCATGCAATTACTTGAATCCCTATGCGCAACAGCATCAGGCGCAGCAGCAACAACAGCAGCAGGCGCAACAGCAGCAACATCATTTACACATGCAGCAGGCGCAACATCATCTCCACTTGTCGCAGCAGCAGCAGCAGCAGCAGCAGCAGGCGCAACAGCAACAGCAGCAACACATGCAACAGCAGCAATCATCACACTTGCCGCAGCAGCAACAGCAATTGCAACAGCCGCAACAGCAGCAGCATGACTTCCTTAGCGCCGCCGCCCTTCTGTCCGCTCCCTCGTCCCTTTCCGGCTCGAGTTCCGGCTCCAGTTCCGGCAGTTCCCCACTGTACGGCAGTTCTGGCAAGCCACCAATGAAGTTGGAACTTCCGTATCCACAGGCCTCATCCACGGGCACAGCATCACCGAATTCCAGCATTCAATCGGCGCCCTCATCGGCCTCCGTATCGCCCAGTATCTTCCCATCGCCCGCCCAGTCATTTGCCTCCATTTCGGCCAGTCCATCAACGCCCACCACCACCCTGGCGCCACCCACTGCAGCGGGAGCGGGAGCAGTTGCCGGATCCACATCCTCCTCGCCCTCATCAGCGGCCTCGGCGGCAGCAGCGGCGGCCGCAGCAGCAGCTGCAGCAGCGGACCTTGGAGCAGCGGCGGTCGCCAGTGCCGCCTACGGTTGGAATACCGCCTACTCCGGATTGGGCCCACCAAGGTAAATATCTATTGCTATTATGAAGTTTGACTTGCACTTGCGAGGGGTTCTTTCTTGGTGTATAAACTTTAAGATGGGATCTTAGGTTTCAGCTTAACTCAAGTTTAACTAAGAATCTTTAAGATGGGATTAGTATTTAGAAACTGATGCTTATTGAAGATCCATTGATCAAAGTTTAACAGATAAATAACTAAAAATTATAGTTATTATATCAACTTTTAAGGTTGATTTCAGTTTCTAACTCTGCCTACTTAAAGATGATTTTTACTTTTCTTTACTAACAAAAAGAGAAGATCTTGGGGATACAACAATCTTTTCTATCATACAAATAGTGATAGATAACTTTCCCTTAATAGTTAAAATAACAAGATACGATCGGTCTAGCATATATACTAGCAAAATTACACAGATCTTAGAACAGTAATTAATTACTAACTTGAAGACAGAACAGCTATTAACTCACAGATAGTATCAAGTAGTGCATCATAAATATAGATCGGATTTCTAAGTCGCGAAAATGATAGGTTAATTTGAATATTGTTAGATTTATAACAATCTTTCAAGTCAGTATTCAGATTTATTAACTTTCTCAACACTTCATAACAAACTTTGCTATCAAATTAAAGCTTAGAACAGCTAATGATAGGACTAAATGGTGACTAAAACGGTGACTAAAACCATTAATTAAGCATTTTAAATTGCTAATAAAGGCTAGATAAAAATCTTATTCTAAAGTTTATATTTAAACTATTAAAAAAAAGTAATTTAAACTAAAAACTAATCAAATTTTTCTTTGTTTTTCCTTTGCAGAAGCCAATTTCCTTATGCCCAATACGCCTCCGATTATTATGGCAATGCAGTGGGCATGCCCTCATCCGCAGCCTGGTTTTCGCATCAGGAGCGTCTTTACCAGCCATGGAGTTCCCAGAGCTATCCGAGCTTCAACTTCGATGACATTGCCTTCCAGACCCAATTGCAACGGCGCTCCGTTCGCTGCACGTGCCCCAATTGCACGAACGAGATGAGCGGACTGCCGCCGATTGTGGGTCCCGATGAGCGGGGACGCAAACAGCACATCTGCCACATTCCCGGCTGCGAGCGGCTGTACGGCAAGGCCTCCCATCTGAAGACCCACCTCCGCTGGCATACGGGCGAACGTCCCTTCCTCTGCCTCACCTGCGGCAAGCGTTTCTCCCGTTCCGACGAACTGCAGCGACATGGCCGGACCCACACTAACTACCGCCCGTATGCCTGCCCCATATGCTCCAAGAAGTTCTCGCGCAGCGATCACCTGAGCAAGCACAAGAAGACCCATTTCAAGGACAAGAAGAGCAAGAAGGCTCTGGCCGCGGAGGCCAAGGAGCAGGCAGCGGCGGCGATAAAGCAGGAGAAGAAGGAGAAGAAGTCGGGCAAGCCATTGACACCGCCCGTGGAGTTCAAGCAGGAACAGCCAGAGGCGGCCACCACTCTGGTCAACTATGCTCCCTATGCTAATCTCTACCAGCAGGCAGCATCAGCGGGATCAGCGGGTGTGAATGCCCCGCCACCACCGCCGCCACTCTTCCAGCAGCATCAGCATGCGACGACGGGCCAGCAGATGGGCGCCAGCTATGTGGAGCCCTGGAGCAGCCGTGCCATACAACCAGCCACTACCTCAGCAAGTTCATCCTCATCCTCCAGCGCCAGTTCGCCAGCGGCAGCCGTTGTTTCCGCCACCGGTTCGGCATCTTCCCCAGCCGCTTCGGCCACGGCACTGGCCCAGCATCATTATGCCGCCCTGGCCATGCAAAGTGAATCCCAGTTGGCGGCGGAATATGGTCTGACCATGAGCGGTCTGGCCAGTGGAGCTAGCCAGGACTCTAGCTCCAGTTGCCACATGAAGTCCGAGTATGCGGCCAGTTATCCAGCGGACTTTGGGGCAAGCACAGCGGCCAGCTATGGCTATCCACATCCTCATCCGCATCCGCATCCGCATCATCACAATGCCTGGGCAGCGGCCTATCATCCACATGCCACTGCCTAGGTGTCCTACAAGGATGTCCAGGAGAGCTGCCCCAACCAGATTGTTACAGTTTAAAGTTGAGAAAACAAATGCCATAAAGTCCAACCCCCCCTTTTCCCTTCCCAAAAAAAGGCAACAAAGCAAGCGTAGAACGAAAATCTAGTGTGTGTTTTTTTTTCAGTGTTTATTGTTGACATAAAAAAGTATGTGAAAAATCAAGCAAAAAAAAAAGAAAAAGTATCCACAAATACCGCCTAAGACATTATATAATACTAAACATATATATATTAACTATACTGATAGCTAGTTCTAGGACTTGAATTTTTTTTAAAAATCTTTTTTTTTTTCCCCCAGCAACCTAGTTAAGGCATTTTTTTTTGCATGTCTGTACATAAAAAAATAGAGTTTTTTAAGCCATACCATATAGAAACGAGAGAAACCATCTAGTTGTGTACCATAATAATTGTTAATTGTCTTTAAGATAAATTATATACAAAAGGAAAAGCAAATGAAAAACCAACAACAAGGCAACACGAAAATCCTAACAATAAAAAAAAAAACGAACAAAATTATATCGAAAAACAAAGCGATTCCAGTTTTTATTATTTTTGAAACCAAAGGCACACCCTTAGGGGCTTAGGGGCTGCTTTCAGGGTTGTTTGATCATGATCCAAGGGTTGTTCTTGCCAGGAAGCTCTGCCACTTCCGGCGAACTTGATCTCCTGCTTGGGTGCTGCTGATCTTTGGCTTGGTTCTTTGTTTAATGGAAACTTTTTCTAAGGGTTTCTCTTTGTATTTGTCTGCATTCCCAGATTTATTTTCATTTTTATTTTCATTTTTATTTTCATTTCGACGGCCATCGCTTTAAAGCTGTAAAAACATTGTTAACTTGAAAGGACCCTTTTTTGGGGAATATTTTTTTGGGTTTTTTTTATATTTTTTATAGGGAAGTTACCTCTGATTGAAAGCGTTAAAAGTGCAGTTAAGAAAAGCCTCTTTATCAGGTTAGAACTATATCAGTTTAAGCTATGAAATATCAGCGATTCGATTCGTTTAATAAAGTAAGATTAAGCTTAGACATTATTTCTTAGGGTATATCTCATATCTTAGGATATATATCTTATACCTTAGGCTATATATCTTATATCATATCTCCCTGAAAGCGAGGCTTAACGCGAGTTTTAACAGATTTTTCTTTCTAAGAGATAGCTTAAGGGCAACCCTGCAACTACTTACTAGATAATATGAACTAAATCTGACTTTTACTCATTTAAAAGGGTTAAAAGTTCTTTAACTATACAAGAAAAACTTAAATACCATCCCTCAAAGTTATATTCCATCATAAAACACATATCCTCTAGCTAACCCAACAACCTAGTTAGCAGCAAGAAAGTTTTTCCTTTCCAAAAGTTACTACAGAAACCTACTACTTGCTAACCCAAAGCAATCTTCTCTTTCTCACCTGCCATAATAGATCCCAAATAAGATAGGATCCTTGGGGCAACCTTACTTACCATCTGCTAAAATCAATTTTAATCTCA
The DNA here is from genome assembly GCF_018153835.1 of Drosophila eugracilis. Classification (NCBI taxonomy): domain Eukaryota; kingdom Metazoa; phylum Arthropoda; class Insecta; order Diptera; family Drosophilidae; genus Drosophila; species Drosophila eugracilis. Next base: position 687,731 of record NW_024573535.1, read on the forward strand.
TTTCAGCCTGTTCCCTCCTAGTTCAGCCGGAGATCATAACTCAGCTGGGGGAATATTCAATCTAAAAGGCAACCAATGAGAGTCAATTTAGACCCAGCGACTAGCCCACTTTGGCCAGCCCAAAATGAATTGCCCCCCCCCTTCCCCAACACACACACGCAGAGTTTTTATAATTAAACGGGAAAAGTTAAGCAAAAAAAAGTGCAAAAATGAGATACAATGATGGCGTGAAGATTGGCAATCGAATTGGCGTACGGAGAGGAGATCGATCCAATCCGATCCGCTGTGAAGCAATGCAGATAGCGATGCAGATCGATTGCGGCCAATATAAAATATTGATTTATGCTGCCCTGCCCGGGCATCAATCAATTTTCAAGTTGACTGAGCGCCAAGCCTCCGAACGTGCCACGCCCCCTTAAAAAGGCTCCCTCTACCGCTCAGCCGCAATGCATTTCCATTTGTTGGGTGCAAGAAGCGGTTGACAACCTCAGTTGGGATTGGTAGGTAGGTAGGTAGGTAGGTAGGTAGGTAGAGACTCGTAGAAGAGTTTGGAGTTACTTCTTCTCTATGCGGGAGAAGGTGGAGAAGGAGGAGGCGGAGGCGGAGGGTGTGATGGGGCAGCCCAACAACTTCACACGCACGTTAATCATACGCCGCGTTGGCCACGTTAAGATCCCACAAAGCCCAAACCCTTTTTTTTCGGGGCGCTCCACTAAATGGCAAACAAAATCTGATTGATTTATAACTGAAGTCTGCGGTCAGCGAAGGAAAATAAAAAAAAAACACAACCAAAAGGGAAAAGTCCAGAAATAAAATGAAAAAAAAAATCGAAAAAAAAGGAAAAAAAATATAAAGTACAACAAGAAATACAAAATATAAAATCTCGCAGCTTAATGATGATAAATGATGATGTTATGATTTGTTAATTTTTCTTCGCTTCCCTCCGACTCTCTCTCTCTCTCTCTCTCTCTCTGTCTGTCTCTCTTTTTTTTCTGTTTTATTACGTAGAGGAGTTAACCCGAACATAAGGTATTCCGTCTTTTGGTCTTTTGGCCAGTTTAATGGCCCGAAAAGTGCTCTCCAGCTAGTCTTGTCCGGGCGAAAGTGTAATTTTAAGTATGGGTTACAAAATCGCTGGAAATGTTTGTTGGCCGGGGTTGGTCTTTTTAAATGATTTTGTTTATAGATTTCCTTTACGACTCTAATGCCTTGGAATGGTGTTTTGTTTCCCCATAGAAAGAAGATGAAACTTTTTAGGCTAAAACTTAAATATCATGAGTTTGGCAAGCCTTACTGACTTATTCTTTGGTACAATGCTATATTGGGTTGGCATCTAAGTAACTTTAAGATTTCATGATAATTCTGTGAGATTGAATAGATCTTTCTTTCGTTTAGTGGGTACTTTTTTCATAATTTTCTATAAAATTCTTACATTTCTTTTTAGCACGTCATGTTCGTTAATAATACACTTGTTTATAAAGTTTCTAAAGTTTGTTACAATCCTGTAAGGATAAATCAATCTTTAAGAGGGGCTATGCTAAATCTTTGATCAGATTTAAGGAATTTATGAAATTACAATACAAACTTAAGTCATAACTTGATATTTTCACATAGTCTGGACATAAGTAACCACTTAAGAGTCATGATAGATAAATTAGATCAGCATCTGAGAAGGTTCTGGAACTATGAAGTACATTTATTGCAATCTTAAGCAAAATTTATGTAAAATACTTAAGAGATGGAGACATATCCTTCTCTACAATTTTGTATTCGACTAAAATACACCCATTTCTGAAGTTTCATAATAATCCAGCGAAAATTAATGGATCATTAAGAGTCCTACTTTGGGCTTTTTGAAAAAACTTTTGATCAGAAGCCTCTTAAAGAACAAAAAATTTACAAACTGAAGTTATATTCCGATTAAGTGACACAACCTGAACCGCCCAGATCAGCAACTGAGAATATTTTAGAATAAATAATCAAATTTTGAGTTAAATTTTATCAAAGTACGATAGCGATAGAGGCATATCCTTCCCTACAATGTTATATCAGACTAAAATACACCCATTTCTGAAGTTTCATAACAATCCAGCGAGAGTTAATGGATCATTAAGAGTCCTACTTTGGGCTTTTTGAAAAAACTTTTGATTAGAAATCTCTTAAAGAACAAAAATTAAACAAACTGAAGTTATATTCCGATTAAGTGACACAGCCTGACAGCCCAGATCAGCAACTGATAATTTTTCAGAATAATTAATCAAATTTTGAGTAAAATTATATGAAAGCACTACAGAGATAGAGCCATATCCTTCTCTACAATGTAATATCAGACTACAATACACCCAATTCCAAAGTTTCATAACAATCCACTGAGAATTAATAGATCTGTAAGGCCCCAACCTTGGGCTAAGTAGAAAAATGTTTGCCCCGAAACCTGTTAGAAAAAACAAATTAAACAAATTACGAAATCACAGCACTAACTGAAGTCATAACCCCATATTGCGACATGAGTAACCACTTAGGAGAGGAGCAAAAAACTAGATCAGGAGCCGAGAAGTTCCCAGAATTTGTGGCTAGATGACACCACACCTATATGGCCACTCGATGGCCACTCGAGGAACCCAATGGCAGGCTGCCTTCGAAAGTGTTGTCACACATACTCGACTCGACTCGACTTGACTTCGACTTCTGGGCACGCTCCTCCAACAGAGAGAGAGAGATCTCAGAGATTCTCAAGTGGCGCTGCTTATGTTCTTTTTTTTGGGGTAACCAGATATCGCTCTAATTTTGATCGGGGCTATAAATAATATCGAGTTCTAAGCGCACTTGACTCGCTCTCTCCCCCTTATAGCTTGACATTTCCATGGAATCTGTGTTTTGATGTTCGGCGGCGCTTGGCTTGCCAGCGATCCTTTTTTTTTTGGTCTCCTCGAAAGGACAACAGCAAATTGAGTTGAGATTATCTCTCGCTCTGCCTGCGCTAAGCAAGCGTGTCTAAAAAAAAGGTCCTGCGGCCGAGATGATCGAACATGACTTAACTAGAAAATGTTTTATGTTTCATCGGCACTTGGTATTTATTAGTTTTTACTTTTCACTTTTCACATTTCCCTCTCTCTTATTTTTCTCCTTTGGTTGGGGGGGCGTTGGCGGTGGGCGTGTTTGACATGGTCATCGGTGATTATAAATTTCGGTCGTGTCCTGCGGTCGAGAACTCCTCTGTCCTGTGTGTGTGTGTGGGTTCCTTTTGCCTTTCCCTTGCCCTAGCCCTAGCCCCTTTGTCCTTCTTTGCCAAAGATCGCTGCTGCAGCATATGGCCTGTATTTGGGCTCGATGCGGGTGCAGATCTCGGCAGAAAGGAAAAACTGGGCACTGGTGGCTAAGATGACATGTGTTTAAAGGATAATCGCGCAACGAGATCGCAATCTCGATTGGCAAAAGGCCCGAGATAAACGGCTCGACGATGGATTGACTTCAGCTGGGGATTAAAATGTAGATATGGAAGGCAAGCCTAAGAATGAAATGACTTCATTTATGGCCAACTATTATTGAGCTCCGATCGAGGGGAAATATTAATGATATTACTCGGTTAGAGTGTAGAACAGAGGGTGTTGATAAGGTAAGCGCTTAAAATTTAAATATATTTTAAGCTGGCTTATAGTAAACCTAAAAATTGTAAGCCTTTTTTTATTGAATATTTTAATTTATGTCTTAATTGCTTGGTAAAATATAAAGACATAAACTGTAAATGTTAAAGAAAACTCATTTTAAAAATCTTCATCACTAATTAGTAGTAAATATTATTTTATCTTTATAATTTAAGGTTATTTTTCTTCATTTTTATATATTTTAAGAGCTAAACTTAAGCCTTTCAGCGCTTTTAATATTTACCAATTTGCATTTTACATTTGGCAAAGAAAAGGTGCTTAAAAAACTAAACTTTTTGGAATGCTTTTTGGTTTTAATCAATTTTATACATTCTTCTTATTTTTATGTAATTTTAATTTAAATATCATCTAAAATATCCATCAAGAACTTAACTTAAAACAAATATTAAATTTGAGAAAAGGTTGTTAACTTCCAAATTGAAATTTGTTACCATTTATTATTATATGAATAAAATGTAAAAAGTAAACCCTTGTTTTAATTAAACCTTTTCTTAATATTAACCAAGCCATTAACTAAATTTAGCAGCCAACAGAAGTTCTTAACTGCTATTGCTCCTGGCCCTATGCTAGCTCTTAGTTTTAAACTAATTGTTAGTCTTAGATAAATAAATAAGTTAATGAAATAAAATTAAATAAGCACATAGGTACATGCATTTTCTCAAATAAAGTAAAGTAAAAGTAATAAAGTTTTTAACCAAGAAATAAATGCCAAAACTCTATGAAAAATATTAAAAATTTTAAATAACTTTTTTGCTTATGTAATTTGATCAACATTTCTTCGCATTTGTTAACTCAATTAACTTAATTTGAAAAGCAAATAGTAAGTAAACAGGAACATAAAAAGGAATAAAAACAGACTAAAAACAGACGAAAGCAATCGAGGATGATATAGTAAATATCATAAATATAGTAAATTTATCAGGTACAGGGTGGGCCATTTAAAGTTGACCCACTTGATTCTTAAAACAAAAACAAAAAAAAGTGGACAATTATTTTTTTATTCCAAAAATCATTTATTTTGGTCCAAGGAGATTTTTTACAAATTATTATTAAAAATGATATCACGTAAATGGGCACCTTTAGCTCTGACAGCCGAATGCATTCTTTTTTCAGCATTTTCCATGACTTTGGTCAATGTTTCAGACGTTATGGCGGCTATTTCATGTCTAATGTTGTCTTTTAGTTGACTTAAGGTTTTTGGTTTATTAGCGTATAACTTGGATTTCAAATAACCCCACAAATAAAAGTCTGGTGCCGTCCAATCTGGTGATGTTGGGGGCCAGTCAAAATCACCACTTTTCGATATCAACCGCCCAGGGAACAATGTTCGCAAAATATAATGTTGCTTAACTCTAATCTGTTAACTTTTTCATTGTGTCTAAAAAATACCAATGAAAACTTTGACTGATTATATAATTTTATAAAAAATTCACTCATTTAATGTTTAAAATTCCCTTTAAAAAATATAATCAAAATCTTCTTTAATTTGCAGTTCTGTTAGTCGAAGGATACTTTCTTGGCTTCTTGATAATTCAAAATCAAATAATAATAATAATAATTATAATAATCAAGATAAAAATCAATAAATTAATGATAAAATAGGGTGATTTGTTAGCTTTAGCTATATTTAAGGAATATTTAAGGAATATTTAAGGAATTATTTAAGGAATATTTAAGGAATTATTTAAGGAATATTTAAGGCCATCTTGCTTTTCCTTTCTAATTCCATTCAAATAATGATAATATAATCATATCTTAATCATATCTTAATCATATCTTACTTTATTATCGTAACTCACTGATAAAATAATACCAATTCCCTTAAGAAAGTTCTCAAAATCTTCTTTAATTTGCAGATCTGTTAATAGAAGGATTTTTTCTTGGCTTCCACCCAACATTTCCAACATTTAAATATCAAATAATAATAATAATCAAGATAAATATCAATAAATTAATGATGAAATCATGAATCTCCCTAATATCAGGCATTTCATAAAAGATTTTTCATCTTTAGCTATATTTTACGAATATTTAAGAAATTTGTAAAGCAATATTTTAGTTAACCTCACTTGACCTTTACATCGAATTCCACTCAAATGATAATAATATAATCATAACTTAATCTTATCTTAATCATATCTTAATCATATCTTAATCATATCTTTATTATATCTTAATAATATTTTAATTATATCTTAATCTTATCTTAATCTTATTTTAATCATATCTTAATCATATCTTATCTTAAAATCATATCCTACTGATGAAGTAATACCGATTTCCTTAAGAATTTAATCAAAATCTTCTTTAATTTGCAGATCTGTTAGTCGAAGGACATTTTCTGGTCTCCTCCACCTTAGACTATCAAATAATAAAAATAAAGAAGATAAAAACCAATAAATCGATGATAATGAACTCTCTTAATTGTTAAGTATTTTATTTTATTCAATTATTTATACACTTTTAGCTTATGCTAAAAACTTAAACTTCTAAAAAAGAAGCCAAGCCACAGCTGCTAGGGCTTTCGGCTTGATAAACTTAAATTCTACAACTTAGTTTGTAATTTGATTATACGAGGTGTGTTCAAAAAGTAAGGTGACTCTTCAAATTTCGCGAATTTCAAATTTTTCGATTATCGATTTTTTTGTTTTGTTATATTGGTACACTCTTCCCTAACATCTGTACCAAGTTTCAATGGAACATCCTCTTTTGTTTGGTTGTGAGAGGCGTAAAGTTACAAGTTGTTTTGCGAGCTCGGCGATTTTTTGCTATCGAAAAATATGGATCAAAGGATTTGGATTTTTTGGCCAAAAACAACACCACAATAATGCCTCACCCACCATATTCACCGGATTTGGCCCCATGTGACTTTTTCTTGTTCCCAAAACTGAAGATAATCGAAAAATTTGAAAAATTTGAAATTTGAAAAGTCACCTTACTTTTTGAACACACCTCGTATAACTTCTAAAAGGTTTCGATAATCGAAAAATTTGAAATTCGCGAAATTTGAAGAGTCACCTTACTTTTTGAACACACCTCGTATTTTCGGTATTTTATATTATATATAATATCAAAAAATATATAAATATTTCTATAAAATATTAGTTTAGAATATTTAAGGTCATCTTACCTTACCTTACCTTACCTCATCCCCATACACCTTACCTTACCCACCTAATTCCACTTAAAGTTAATATAGTCAAACCTTAGCCTTAAACCCCCTTTAAGAAGCCACTCAAACTCTTCTTTAATTAAAGTTTTCTTTATTTAAGAACCTTTCCAGAGGTCCCCCACATTTGAATACCAAATAATTACCTGATGAACACCGATGAATCCAATCGATGAACTCCCATTCTGGCGAGTCCTTTGTCCAATGCGGCACGTGACCCAATCACTGTCGAGCACATCAGGCCGTGACAATCGTTAAGGAGGCTATGAAGGATTGGGGGGGATTCCAATCGACTACTAGAGAGTGGCCAAAGGGCTAGGAAAGGACCTAATGGCCGAAGGACAACTCAATCGAGGCAACGGCATCTGCGGCATACAAATTAAAATATTTATGTGTGCATTAGGCGAGGGAAAACATTAAGGACGCAGGAGCAGGAGCAAGAGCAGGAGCAGGAGCCAATGGAAAAAGTGCGACATATGTGCAGTCAATAAATTTTCCACTTTTCATGCTGACAGCACAGAAACGAAGGGAAAGCAGGGGCGCCCGAGGACCGCTAATGGCTCCACAATGACCAGGCGCATTTAATTCACAGGCAGAAAAGGGCAAAAAAAAAGAAAAGAAAATGTTGAAGGACCCCTAAAAAGGACTCGCGATTGCTCCTTTTCTGCTGCATTTAATTTGATTTTATTGTTCGCGCTTCGCTTATTTGTTTGTGTCAACGAATGTTTCTTTCGATTTGCTGCGGTTTATCGATAACTGCGCCACGCCCACTCTACCCCATATTACCACCCACCCACACATATGCGTGTGTGTTTTGTTTTCCCGTTTTCCGGCTGAATAGTAGGGCGCCTAGCTAGCATAAAAAAATGAAAAAGAAAAGTGGAAAATCTATTAAAATGCATTTAAATGTCTGCAGCGTGTAGCGCCCCTCCCCACCCAACCACCAACCTGCCACGCCCACACTTGCTCTAAAAGGGGGGTTCTATATATATATATATATAGAGAAAGAGAGAGAGAGAGAGAGCGCCGCATTATGACCACGAAACAGCGTTGCGAATTGATTAAGTTTTTCCTTTTCCCACTTTACCGAATTTCCCCTTTGGAGGGCATAAATCGATTTGCTGCGCCTGCTTTTCGGTGTGATTTCCGTTTATACAGGGTATCCAAATTGGGGGAAACAAGGGCATTATTAGCTGGATAGCTCTACTGGTTTATAGACTGGCTTAAGTAAGGATTTTCATTACAATTTTGTAAGATTTCTTGGGACCTTAAATGAAAGTTCTTAGAATGTAGAGCCAGAAAGGCTTTAAGCTGAAATATTTTCTACAAAAATACTTAACTTTTTAAAGTAAGTTTTTAAAGTATTTTTACCTTTAAATAAGCATTAAAAATAATAATAAATATTAAGACTTTTTAAGCTGTTTCACCTCTGGAAATGCCTTTCCAATGTTGAAACTTCCCTGCCTCGAAATGGCTTATCTTCCTGGTTAATATTTATATTTCTGTCCCGATTCGGTTTGTTTTTCCACAGTCGCTTCTGGCGCTGACGTGTGTGCCAGCGATAACGCCTATATATATATTATATATATCCCTACCCCACATCTAACTCAGGAAAACACCTCCTGGCCAGCCAGAACTCAGACTTGGGAGAGTCCAAATCGGTTGACATGTGCCGGACAGTTTCAAGTTCCCGTCACTCCCCCTACTAACCCACCTCCCCCCTCTCAACCCCCTCAGTTTGAGTGAGTGTTTTTGCAATTATTATAAATCAAGAATTTGATTTATGCCATGTAACAAACTTCAGCAACGACTGCGAACTATTCGAGGTTATTTACGACCGCAAAACACTTACAAAGTGTGTGGCCTTATGAAGTCCGGTTTGGTTTTGGGTTCTGGTTTCTGGTTTCTGGGCTCTGGAAACCAGAGGTTACCTCAGTTCTCCCACCAAAACTAACAACAATGTGTGAAAAAAAAATAAAACCAAACCCCGAACAATGGGCAATTTCTATTATTTACAGCAGAGACTCGTAATAAACTAAGTCAGTGAGTAAAAATAGAAATTCGCTCATCTTTGGCTTCAAATAAGTGCTCAGATTTCGATGTATTACTTATTTTCAATTAGCCTGTCTTAGTTATTGACTAATTTATGAAACAAAATGTTTTATTTTTAGAGCTGACTGGGAAAGTTTGGTCAAAGTTAGCTTTGGTCTTAAATTTTACACAGTTTTTAGGTTTGAATCTTCTGAAAGTTAACAACCTTTTGTCTGTTTTTGGGTAAGAAAACTTAGTTTCTCATTAAATTTAAACCTTTGTTATGCAAAAACAAAAGTTATTTTGTAATTGAGAAAACTTTTGGATCTTACTTAGCTAGGCCTATCTGGCAAAATGCCAAAATTTCATCATTTTTCCACCATATTTGATGGCCGCTTACATGGCCGCTAATGAACTTAAATGTTAAGCTTATGAACAACTTTTCCCCCAGCAAAACTGTAAACAAATACAAAACAAATACCATCCCAACATCTATATAATATATATACATATATACCCCCCCTTTCGAGGTACTTAAGCCACCCATCCCAGATCTCTGCTTGCCACTCGAAATCGACACTTGAACAACCGGCAACAACGGCCACAAAAAGCTGACTGAGTAAACAGCAAAAAATTTGCATAAACTTTTTTATATGCAATGGTTGCAGGGGGGGAAAAAAAGAAAAGAAGAGGCAGTGGAAAACATGGCCAGCGGAAGCGGAAATGGAAATGGAAATGGATGCCGCATGGTCAGTAGAGTATTCGATAAGCTAGGGAAGCTAGGCAGGAATCAGGAATCAGGAATCAGGACTCTGGAATCCAAAACTTGGCGCCAATAGCCGGGTCCGGCGAATCAAAGTCCCAGTCCAGGGGGGGGCAGCAACAACAATGGTCCCGCTACGCGAAAACATAAATCACGGACGGACAGAGCGGACGGAGAGAGACAGACAGGCGGACAAACATTCCAGTTGAAGCAGCGTGTTTGCATTTTTTATGAACTTGTCGAACAGCAACACAATCATGTACTCGATATACATAAAAAATGCATAAAAATGAGAATCGCAACGGCAAACAATTGGCAAACAATGGGGAAATCGGATAAGGACCAGCATATACATCATCGACCTATGCCGCTTCATCGCTTCGTTTGGGGCCCCGCAGAGTTTTCCAACTTTCCGATTGCCTTTGCAGCAAAAAAAAAAAAATTACTGGAAAAACTAAGTAACTGAGTGAACGAGGAGTTGGTGATAATGTGGGTAGTTAAAGATGGCTTAAAGAGTTTAGGATTTAAGGGGCATTATGTAAAGAATGTGTTTAAAATTTGGTTTTCTTTTCAAGTTTGGCTAGTTAAAGTTGGTATGCAGGGTAGTTAACTTATATTGTAAAGTAAGTATGGCTTTGGTTTTGCTAGGTTTCTGCTCTTTTAAGGGGTTAGCCAACTATCTTTCCTAGTAAAACCCAACTTGGGTATCTATATAAGGTTGTTCTATAAGAAACAGGCTTACAAGATCAAAATTGGAAGTATAAAAAGCAAAAATTTAATGTAAAATATAAACTGAAGAAGACTAACTAAGAAAATCTACAGAAAATGCCTTTCAGAATACTAAAGTTTAGCTTAAAAAGTCTTCAAAAAGTTAACTCAAATTGCAAATTATTATTCTACAGCATCTCAAAGAAGAGCATTCAAACTTCGTAGGATAATATCCTGGCCAGGCTTACTGCTGTTTCTGTTCTGTTCTCCCCTCATCAAACAGGACGTTTCATGTGTCAAGCTCGGGCTTCCTGTACGGCGACACCTCCTTCTCTGCCCCTTCCTCAGCTACAATGAATAAATATTATTGTATACGATTTCAGCGGATCGCATTTATCATCTTGCCAAAGCGGAAAAATTAAACACAACACGGAGAGAGAGAGAGAGAGAGGGGGAGAGACTTATGCGGCAGCGGATATCCTTGACACATCCTGTACGCCGTATGTAAGCAAGCGAGGCATTGTCCTGGCACTTGCGGAATGAGATACATTTGATGCGATTGCAAATGCGTTTTGCGATTAGAATGCAATCTGGCATTGATTAGCCCAGTTGCAAGATCAGATTTCGCCCCTCTGCGACACCTGACGGGAAGTCGTCTACTCGGGTTTTTTGCCAGCTCTAAACTGAACCCTACGATCCACCAGCTCCCCTCTGTTTCTCTGTTTTTTTTTTTGTTATATTTCATATCAATTGACATGGCAGAAAGAAGAAGTTCTTATGGCCCAGCTGCCCGAGCGTCTGCCGCATATATATGAAATGCCATTTTATGCTTTATGTGGCCTGTTAACTGTAGTCTATAATTATCGAGCTGTGGCAGCAACACAACCAGCAGCAGCAGCCACAACAGCAACAGCAACAGCAACAGTCGAGCAACTCTCAAAAATGTAGGAAAAGAAAATATTAAGTTGAAATATTTCATGCCCGCGGGCTGATTACTTGGCCCGGCCGCGTGTGTAATGGCAACTGATTTATCGTATTTGAAATATTTTTAGCATTGCCCTGGCTCTCAGCCTCCTTACTTCGGTGTCCGGCATTAGTCAGAGGCCCCAGAATTATAGCCGACATGTGGAAAAGGGTTCCCACTTCGACTTGGACTCGGGTTCTCATGTGTCTTCCTTGGGCTGCCGTTTGGACATTGAAATGTGAGCAGGGTAGGGCAGGGCAGGGCAGGTCCAAGTTGAAAAACAAAAGTGAAATAAAAGAGAGAATCCTTTTTAAGCAGTGTTGGTAAATGCTAACTTGTTGCCTTTTAAGAAAAGCTGAGAATATAAATGTAAGGAAAAGTTTAGAAATTTGAAGAAGTTAACATTTTTAAGGCAGTTGAAAAGAATTATGGTTGATGGGTATAAAAATGATAATGATAATGGTAATTACAATGCATTAAACAGTGTTGGTAAATGGATTATGTGGATAAACCTTTTGTTCGGTTAAAAAAATAGTTGGAAAAATATTTAAAAAAGTTATTTAGTTAGAAGAATACCTCAACACTACTTGGGTAAATGATTAAAGATTAATAAATAAATAGATATAATAAATTAGTCGTTGTTGATGAATGCCACATTTTGTCAAAAAACTGATGGTGACGTCACTGTCCATGTGACACCTTATAACCTACATTACTTCATAAATAGCAAAATAATGTTCCGATTTGTGGGCGTTAAGTGGGCGTGGCAGAATGCTGAAATAAACTTGCGCTGCATATAGACCTCAATAATCTTCATGGTTAATTTCAACATTATATCTCTTATAGTTCCTAAGATCTCAGCGTTCATACGGACAGACGGACAAACGGACGGACGGACATGGCTCATTCGTCTTCGCTATTCATTCTGATCAAGAATATATATACTTTATAGAGTCGGAAACGCTTCTTCTAACTGTTACATACTTTTCAACGAACCTAATATACCCTTTTACTCTACGACTAAGGGGTGTAAAAACTGCTTAATAGTTAGTATAAGGAAAGTAGTGTTGGTTAATGATATGGCAGGCTATATGATAGCTATGATAGATATATAGATATATTATATATATACTTGCTTTCGGAGTGAATATTATGTATTTACTGGATATTTAACAGCAAATATACTAACATCAATTTACAAGTTAAAGAAGTTAAGAAAGTTACAAAACAAGAAGACGGTTCATTTTAGGTGTATTTATTTTAAGGGGGCTTACTCTAATGAGGTTTATCTTGGGATAGTTCATTCTTACAGCGTTCATTCTTAGAGTTTTTATGTTTTGAGAGTTTAGTTTTAGAAGATTCATTCCTAGAGGGAAGTTATATATATATTATTGGAAGTTTATAATTTGTTATAACTCACTTACTTTAGAGAAAGTTTCTCATATAAATAGCAATTCCTAAATAATAATAATTATTATAAATATAAAATAATAATAAACCCTTCCTTAAAACTGTGTAGTCATGGGAAACGTAGTGATAAAGTTCTATATACAACTTAACTTTAGACCATCTATAGATATTATCATTTCAACATTTTTCCACATTTTCCAACATTTTTGCAATATTTTTTAACATTTTTCAACATTTTTCCACATTTTCCAACATTTTTCCAACATGACTCTCTGTTTTCCTACAATTCTTTTAACATTTTCCGCTATTTTCCAACATGTTTCATAATTTTTCTCATTTCTTTTAACAATTTTAAACTATTTTTTATATTTTCCAACATTTTTTTAAACATTTTTCAACATTTTCCAACATTTTTCATCATTTCCAACCTAATTCAACTTCTTCTTCACATCAATTTTTACCTTAACTTAACAACTTCATTGAGTTCCTTGACTCCAAATTAACCATTTCAACTGCTTCAGCGTCCTCGAAATAACTCCGTGAGATGCCTGAATGGCCTGGCTGACTCAGCAGACTCGAGCGACTCCTTTCGACTTGGCTGGCGATGGCGCAATATGCCTTTAATCAGGCCGCCGAAGACAAAGTAATTTCAATTTTCGAATTATTTCCACCAAATGCTGAAAAGCTGAATTCCCAATGCAAAATACGTGGGTGGTTATGCCACTGGGTTGGGTGGTCTTTTTGGGCGGCTGATTGCGACAAAGTCAGAGGACAGAGGACAGAGGACAGAGCACGGAGCACAGAGCGCGTGTATTTAAATTAGGCGCACATAATAAAGCCAATGAGTGATTTAGTTGAATTGCCAGCAATTGAATAAATTTTCCAATTGCCTGCATTCTGGCATTAGCATTAGAGAGAGTGAGGGGGGGATAGAGAGTCCTTCCCCAACCATTGAATCCTTTCGGCTCACGCACATCCTGGAACACAAAACGCAAAATCAGTCGAACGTCTGTGCATTCAAATGAATGGACGCCGTCGTCGCCCGGCAATTTCATGAACCCTTTTCTCCTCCTGCGTCCTGGCTTATTTGAGTTTGCCAACTCTTTGAAGTCCTGTGTGCCCCCTTCTCTCTCCCCTTCTCTCCTTTCGAAACCCTTTTTTCCTATCTTCTTCTTTTAATCCTGCCTCCGCACACACAAAATGACTGTTTGTTGCGTTTCATGCGTTGACACCCATTTTTCAACTCGTTTGACAGACACACACAGACACACGCTCCATCGCGAGAAGGATGAAAGGATCCCCCTTAGAAACTGGCAATATGTTGGCGAAAAGTATTTTCTTTAACCTCAAGGGGTAGCATGCATATTGCATGACCCCAAATGAAAAGTTTCCTAAGACCTGCTTAGGTTTTGCTGACCAACTTTGAGGAGTAACAAAGTCTGTGTTGTTCTTTCAAAAATCGAAGATTGGTCTAGTTAATCTATATAAGATATAGAAGAAAGTCATAGAAAGTCTTGATAGATTTAAACTTTTATTTTTGAAATATTTTTGAATTTGAGATAAAACTTTCCTTTTGGGATTTAATCTATGACTTAACAAAGAGCTAAAAAGTTATTTTTAAGGACTATTTTTATGAGATTTTTGATTTAGAATTCAAACTTATAGAATCAAAGCAGAATGTTAATATATATAGTATTTTCTAGTTAGGGAAAATATGTTGTTTTTTTCTTTATTATTTTTGGAAATTAAGTCTAGTTTAGAAAACTAAAGTTTATGTAAAAGATGTTACAGGCCCTGGAAACTAAAGTTCTGAGGGCTTAGAAGGGTTTCTTATAGAACTTTTGAGTTTATTCCTTCGGTTATTCCTTTTAAGTTTATCTTTTAAGTTTCTTCTTTAAGTTTCTACTTTAAGTTTCTTCTTTAAGTTTCTTCTTTAAGTTTCTTCTTTAAGTTTCTTCTTTAAGTTTCTTCTTTAAGTTTCTTAACCAAAAATGTTTCTAAATCAAAGTATAGTACAAAGACAAAGATGTTTTCAAACTATTTACCATAATTACTTACCAAGAACTCAGAAGACTTCAAATCTCAAAACCTTTGCTATTCATTTTTCTAGTTAAAGATTCAAAATCTCCACTAAATAAACTCAAACTTCTAAGATTAAAACCTGAAAAAACCTGTAAACCCAGAGTATTCCCCATTCGTTTTCCACTGACAAATGAAATCGAAAGCTGCCGCCTCACCGCCCACATCTTGGCCAAGTGCGTAAGCAGGCAAGTTAATCTAGGAAAAAAGCATCCAAAAGGGTTGCTATTCATACAGTGTGCCACTTTTTTGTTGTTGTTCTTGCCACTGATTTGCGGCTAACATTTTTTTTTTGGATAGCTGTTGCCAAAATACAAGAGACGCGGCAGACAGAGGGGCGCAGCCCGAAAATGGGGGAGGGAACGGCCCTGAAAAGTGGGTGTTTTATTGAAAGTGGCGCGCATGAGTGCCAAAGGGCCACAAAGGCCTATCAAAGCGAGCTCTGAGCTCTGAGTTGAGCGATGCCAGCCAACCGAGAGACCTGGTCCCATGCTCTGACTCAGACTCAGAACCCCCCTTCGGTATGCCTTCCTTTTCCTCAAACTCTGAGACTCCGGGTATATGGTCCTGGGCTGGATGCTGGATGCTGGATTCTTGGGCGGTTCAGGCGGAGGCGACACGCCCAGGCGGTTTTTATTTCTTAGAAATAAGTAGCTGCGGCCAGGAGGCCCTTGTTCGTTTGCCAGCCAACCCAGCCAGTCAGCCATCCAAGTTGTGTGCCACTTTGCAGGGGGTCACTGTAGACCACATGCGAATTTTAAGCCACTTTTGTAAAATCTGAAATTCTTATTGTTAGCTGAGCTTTGGAATTAAGATTTAAGGTAATTATTATTTTTATATTAAAATTACATTTCATTTGAATATTTTTGTCTAAGTTTTAGTTTAGAAAGAAAGGATTTACTTCTTCCTGAAAGTCTTAAGAAACTTTCTTACTTAAAACCAAAAATAGTTACTTTTAAGCCTGTTTCCTTTTCCCTAATCTAACAAAAGGAAACTTAATCAAGGAAAACACACCAAAACCATGTCCCACCTTTAAGTGCTCTTCCTCTGATCGACCAACAAATCCATGACCTTGACGGCAGGCCCAGGAGTTTTAGCTTGGGAACAGAAATCCCGAAAGATGATGGCATCGCTGATCTTGGAGGAAGATATGGTGGGGCATTTGCTACTTTTAACTTGACATCAATCAACAAGCGCGGGCACCAGGGCTTCTGTTAAAGACGCACTCAAAATGCTTTTAAGTTTCGCGCAAAACGAAAACTGCTGATGTAAAGATGACCGGACAGAAAACTGTGGGATTTCTCTTTAAGAAATCCCAAAACCCAAATCCGCTGTTATTGCGGCTGTTAATTTGATTTCAAAAGGCCCGACGCCGACGCTGCCGTCGATACGTGAATAGGCAAATTATACGTACAGGTGCAGTATGTTGCTGCGTTAGTGCAGCAGCAATCCAACGATCCAACGATCGAAACCCAAACCATCGAGCCATTGAGCCACCGAAGCGGCGCACCATCGAACCACTGAAGTGCAACACCCACCGGAGATCTCTCAGATTGCAGGCAGCCGTCGCTTTCTTCGTGCAGCTTAATTGAATGTCAGATGTGGTGGTGCCACCATAGGAAAACCACTAAGTTGGCGGTGCACGCGTGACACGAAGAGTGATCGGAGTGGCTTTTATGGTTCCACGTTGGGCGCCAAATATTTGTTATGTGAGTTTAAGACGCTTATGCCAGTCCCCAGATCAACTTATGTGGCTTAATCAACTTAAAGTCACAACTTTTTGGAATATAGATTCTAGTTAATGGGTCAGACATTGGGAAAGTTGGATTAATAGCCCTTACTCAAGTTGATCTTCCTTTTTGTTAAGTTTTTTTCTCACATTTCATAGAAAATCCTTTTAAATTTTCTTTAAAAACAAAGTAAATTTTATAAAAATTCTAGGAATAAGACCTCTTAGTACCCTCTCACGTGCTCATCTCTAGCTGCGACTACTGTGCCAGCTGCTGGATAGCCCAAAAAACAAAAACCAAAGCCAAAGAGTCGAACAACCGAGAAAATACAAAATACAAAAAAAACTCTCTCTGGGCGTTGGGGCGTGCGCATTGATTGAATGCTCAATTGAGCGCATGAACCGGCGATCATTTTGTTCAGCGCCCTCCCCCAGGTCCGCCCTCTGCACCCACCCGCCCGACCAACCGCCCGCCGAGCACTCAGCGATTTGAGCTTGATGCTTTGATTGATGGGTGTCAGCAAATTGGATGAGTCGTAGATTACGACGAGTCGATGAGGCCGCTGGGCTTCTTCGCATTTTAAATGCAATTTGTCGAGCGTTTGCGCCGCTTTATGCTTTATGCTTTGTAAATGCACCTCGACCAGATGATAATAACGGAGTAGCTAGTAGTGGGAGTTGATCCGCCGAAAAGGGGGTTCTGAGAGTAAGGAAGCTTTGGAGCTTAACAAAGGGAAATGGAGCAGTGTCTATCAAGGCGATGGATATTTGTATTTATCAAGCTTTTGTGGGAATCTATGGTTATTGATAATGTTTAATATGAATGAAACTAAGTTAAGGTTTTTCTGTTTTTTCGTAATCGAAGTCATTAATCTGAATGGAAGTTTTATATTTTTACAAACATTAAACTTATTGAGAATCTATGCGAGGTACAGGTTCTTCTACATCTTTCACTACGAAAAATGTTGACTTGAATTATATTCTCATCTTGTTTAAATCTTAATGCTTTGGGGTCAGCAGACCATGTCCTTAAAAGTCCTTAAAACAGACTAAGACTCGTTTTTATTAGGCAGATCGCTTATGGCCCTTAAAACTTCTGGAACTCAGCTTATCGAGGTCAGGAACAGGTATACCACATTTATTTTCATTTTAAGAATCTTAAATGGGTTTAAATTACAACCTAACAGTGAGAGAATAAGCAGAGACTAGAATCAAACATCTTAAAGCCAACTTAAAGCTGTAAATTTAAAATCAAAATCTAAATGGCATTACTAAGGACTCTCCATGGATCACCTTGTATTAGATCTTAAGATTTACCAAGAAAACTGCGAACATAAAAAAAAGTTAGCATTAACCACACATTAAATAAACAAATTTAAATCGGATTTTTAGAGAAATGAATGCTATTATCAGAGAAGGTACGTCACTTCGAAACCAGAAATCATTGAGTTAAGTTATGAGTTCTATAAGTTTCATAGGCCATACTTTTACCTTTAAAACAAATGACATAAAAACATAAACTTAGATAAAAATTGATTATAAAAATCAAAAAAGGAAATATTATTTAGATTCTTAAAGAAATTTCAAACAAAAAATTGTGACAAATTCCACTTTAAAATTGAAAATTCCCAAGGCAAGATTTAAGTTTCCAGAAGTTCTAGAAGTGCCATTTTAGGTCACCTTTCTTCGTTTATTAAGATACTTAAAAAATCATCAAAAATTCCAGATTTTTGCTTGTTAAAAAACTTAACATTTATCCAAAATCAGAAACCAGAAACCCAAAAATATCTTAGAAAGTAAACACATCTTTTGACCCCAAAAATCCTCACTATTTTGTTTGATAACTTTTTGGCCACACCTCGCCCAAGCAGTGGCCATGTTTTCTGCTGCAGTTGCAACTTGACTGCAAGTTGCTGTTTTGTTTTGTTTTGTTTTTTGTTTTTCAGCTTTTCAGCTTTTCTGTTTTTCAGTTTTTCTGTACACATTTTTTTCTGTTTGCTGTTTTCTGTTTTCTGTTGAGGCTCCTCACAGGCGCTGGGCACATACCAAAGACCTCAAGTCATTTTAAACATGGGCCCGATAAAAATCTAATAAAGTGCGCCGGCAACAGAGAAAGACGAGTAGAGCTGAAAGAAAGAGAGAGAAAGAGAGAGAAGGCACAAGCAATTTCTGGAAATTATTTTTTAATAATTTTTCCTTTTTGGTTTCTTTGCTTTTGCAACGCTGGCTGCGTTGTAAAATATTTTTGCTTGATTTCTTGATTTTGCCAGAGCTATGTGTGTGAGTGTGTATAGTGTGTGTGTGTGTGTGTGTTTAGTATATGTATGTGTGTGTATTTGCGGCACACTTTGCACTATCGAATTGTATGGATCTCAACGACGACGACCACGACAACGACGACGTCGCAACGTCTCCTTGGAAAGAGCAGAAAGGGGCTCCATGGCAGCCCTGACACTTGCAGGTGTGCCAGCCAACTAGAAAGATCAACTGGCCAGGTGAGGAGGCAATGCGCTACGCGCTGGCAAAAATTAATTTCATGTTCGAAAGAATTTTTAATTAACTTACATGGCGTATGAGTAATATTAAATCATTGCTTAGCAGGCCAAGAAAGAAGAGGGGGGCGGAGAGAGGCAGGAAAAAAAAGGTGCAGGATATAGCTTAGTTGGGGCTTAAACTTGGTTTGCTAGCAGTAAGAACTTAAGAAATTAAGTTAGTTTCTTTCACTTTTAGACTTTCTAAGTTAAGCCAAAGCTGAAAGTTAAAGAAAAATCAATTTAAAGCAGAAAACCAGCCATGAAAAACACAACTAAAGACTACTAATTAACTCTGCTCTTGTTGATTTGACATGTCCCTTGGAAAATCACTGAAAATCCAAACTCATATCAATGGAAACTTAAAAACAATAATCAAGAAAAGGTTTCGCAAATGGGAATAAGAGGAAGGAGAAGCTGTTTTTCGAATATGTTTTCCAGCCCGGTCACGTGTCCTTCGTAGATAGCTTTACAGCCTCCCGGGAGGCAAACAATTTGCGCTCGTTACGCGGTTGAAATTGCTTTCGGCATTAGATCTCCACCCCCCCCCCCGAGAAGATATTTTAAACTCCCCAGCAGACCAAAATGAAACCACCCGAAATCCCACATCCTAGTCCATATCCTCATCCACCCGCCGCCTTCTACTCACTTATGTGTTTTGTCATTAGTTTCATTTTATAATTTATTAACGTCAACATTGTTGGCTGGCTCCCTTTTTCCATTTTCCAGTTTCCCATTTTATTTAACTTTTCTTTTTAGGGCCAAAAATCAGAGACGATACTGTTTTTGAGAAGCGTAGATGATGTGGCGGATGTCTCATTAGTACGGGGGTTGACTGTATCAACGACTTTTGGCTTTAAATGACCAACGAAGCGGATGCACTTTAATTTGACAACAATTGTGTAAATTGCCTCGTCATGCTGTTTGTCCTTTGACTTGGATTTCTCGCTCTGGTTTTATGTTTTTAAAACTCCCTTTCCCCCCTCCTTGAACAGCATCCCCACACACACAGAGAGATAGAGAGAGAGAGAGGGGGGGAGGGT
Organism: Drosophila eugracilis; assembly: GCF_018153835.1. Lineage (NCBI taxonomy): Eukaryota > Metazoa > Arthropoda > Insecta > Diptera > Drosophilidae > Drosophila > Drosophila eugracilis. Next base: position 707,823 of record NW_024573535.1, read on the forward strand.
GCACAACCACCCACACAACTGACACTAATGTGTCAAAGGTCACGTGGCATTCGTTTGCGACATTTGTAGATTTATCTTTCAGCTCAGCACTCCCGACGTTAGTGTGTGAGATGAGACTGGGAGTGCATGGGTGGGTCAATGGGTGGTGGTGATACGTCATGGGTGGTGGTCGCAGCCAGTGCAGCCCAAGGACAATTGAACTTGAAACCCAGTATGGCAAGGCGGCCTTAATGATGGCAAACGGATTCCGAGGCAGCGAAAGTAATACGAACTTTCGTTTTGGGGATCAAAGAGCTGTCTCCGTAAGGCCTATCCTTTAACGAGCTAATTAGCCCTCAGAAATTACGACACTCACAGCTCTATTATTTTACTTGCAGTTACTTTAAGGGAGCCTTACTGTATAAGTTAGGGAAAATGTAAGGTTATCCTTGGCAAGAGGGCTTAGAGTTTCGATTCAATGAGAGAAAGTAACTCGAACTTCTTGTCAAATCTATAAACATTTTCTCTCCTTTCTAAGGCCTTTCCTCATAACCTTTACCTCTCCATTATCCTTCTCCTATATATAGTAGATATATGCATACCTTTGGCCAGCTTAATTCACCATCCACACCTTGTTAATACGAAATTAATGACTGCATTAGATAAATTACATTCCAGCTCCGTTCCCTGTTTGCCCTGTTTGCTGTTCAATTATTGAGTGAAAGAAACTTGGGGTCAAAGTTGGAATGGCAAGGAGCCATCGATGGCTATCAAGGCAGTCTATAGAGTCCTTTCAGTCCTTTTCACTACTAACTAATGACAATGCTATACCTCGCTGGGAGTTCCACGGCCTTGTTATTGTAATTAGCCAAGGGTTTTCGCCCACCCAGGCCCATCCAGGTCCTCGGGGTTGGATGGAACATTAAAATATGATTAACTTTGCGGTTCGTGCCATTGTCGTGTCTATTTAATTAGAACTCCACTCCGACTGCCTTTCGCGACCTCCTCTGCTCCTTATATACAAATATATATATATATATAGTAATATATATAGCGTATCCTGCGCTAACTAATGACACTTGTGGGCCCACAAAAGGCGCTAATCTAAGTTTTACGTGTTCGGCGTTTACGCTTTTTGTGCTCAGAAAATAGGCGGAAGAAAATGGAACAGGGTATGCCGAAGGGGGGTTACGGTTTGCTGAGCGGTTTGTCAGGGTAGTTCTGGGAAAATCTAGATATCAAATTTCATATTATTTGAAATTTTAACATAAAATATATAAAAATTGTATAATTTTTTAAGTTTTTTTCTTAATATTACAACTTTTAATCTGTATTTTAGGCCAAAAAATGGAGGTGTAACTATATCATATAAGATAATTTTAAGAATTTTAAATAAGTTTGATTTCTTACTTATTTTAGTTTACTTTATTATCAACTAAGTAAAGTTTTCATTCGATTTCCTTAACAAAGATTGATGATAATGAAGGTGCTTAGGCACATAGGCCTCTAAAAATGAGTCCTCTTGCTAAGAAGGCCTTTAGAATGAACTCTCTAGGAATGAATCTTCTAAAACTAAACTCTCAAAACATAAAAACTCAAAGAATGAACGCTCTAAGAATGAACTATCTTAAGATAAACCTCATTAGAGTAAGCCCCTTAAAATAAATACACCTAAAATGAACTTCCCGAGAATGAATCATCTTAAAATGGGGAAATGAATCTCCAAGCAGACCCTCTTAGTATGAATTCTCATAAAAAGAATAAATAAATCAATAAAACGAGAACTCTGAGAGAAAACTATCTTAGAATAAGTTTTCTTAGAAAGAACCCCCTTTCAAACTAAAAACTCTCAAAATGAACCGCCTTATAATGAATAACCTTACAATGAATTTACCCAAAATGAACCTCATTAGAATGAATAACCTTAAAATGAACTCTCACAAACTGAAATAAATCTCCAAACAGACTCAAACTGTCTTAAAACAAACTCCCTTACAAAGAATCCTCTTAAAAAGAATTCTCTTAGAAAGTAGCCTCTGAAAATGAACTCCCCTTTCAAACTAGAAACTCTCAAAATGAACCTTCTTAGAATGAATCATCTTATAACAAAATCTCACAAACTGAAATGAATCTCCAAACAGACCCTCTTAGTATGAACTCTGATAAAAAGAACATTAATAAAATGAAAGCTCAGAGATTAAACTACCTTAAAATAAGTTCCCTTACAAAGAGCCTTCTTAAAATGAACTCTCTTAGAGAGTAGCCTCTTAAAATGAAACTAAAAACTCTCAAAATGAACCACCTTACTCCAGGGTATCACCAGTTAGATTCCCTTGCTGTTTTCCTTTTTTCTTTCCCATCGACCTACGAACTTCTATCTAGACGATCTAATCATAATTATGTGATTTCTTTGCCACTCCAGGCCACAATGGCCAAGAAAGTGCTCTTTTTGTACTGTAATTTTTATTGAAATGAGCCCCCGGGCTGCGGCGGCAGCGGTGGCGGTGGCAGGAATAAACTAGAGATCCCCGTTGTGGCCTGGCCTGGCCTGGCTTGGCCGCTTGGCTGCATTTTGTTAAAAGGTGACAATTAATTTGTCAATAATGGAAATTGTCACCAGGGGTTGGGAAACCGCGCAGTACAAGAAGAGGGTTAAGGGGGAGAGGAACTTTCGTGCTCGTGCCTCGTTTCAGGTGAACGATGGATGATGGACTGTCCATTGTTGTTAAGCTAATGATATATGGCCTAGTTGACGCTCAACGCTGCCCTTCCTAGCTAGCTGGGCTAGCTGGGTAATTTTAATTATTTTGTCATTTGTATAAATTAAAGTATATACGACTATGATGACGATGATGATGGCGCCAGGCTTTTCCGCGATGGCCGCCAAGGGGTTAAGCCGACGCTTATTGATTAATGATTATTTTGGCCTACGGCCTACGTCCAACGGGCCGACTCGAACCCCTTTTTTTCCATGCATTTTCGTGACAACTCAATCAAAATGATTCCGTTTGGCTCTCTCGTGGATTTCTCTAAATTTACATTTTATCGAAGCCTTTAATTATGGGAAATTTCATTGTATATTTCCTAACCCCCCACCCTCCCTCACTCTCTCTCTCTTGGTTTTGGGCCACTAATTGGTTACCCTTGGCGTATGCTTAATAATAGTCTCTCAGCACTTTTGGTAAATCAAAAATATATGTTCTATATAATGTATATGCTCTTGGGGGGTATTTCCTATCATAAATAATTTGTCAAATGGAAAAACGAAAATTGGAAAGGTTTTTCAAAGGGGTTACCCCTTTGATTATTAGAGAGGCTTTCCCCAGATATATTTTTTATGAACTTATAATTTTCCTATTGAAAACTCTGCCTGGCATTTTAATATTTCCTACAAACTCATTAAGATCTGGAGCTTCTCGTCTGCTTTTTGGCCTTTAGCCGACAAGACCCACGCATTGGATTAAACTTTTGGCTAATGAGAAATTTCTATATAGTGTTCTTCGGGCCGAAAGAAGAATTCCCAGGAATCTTTTTTAGCAGGCGCAAGAAAGCTAAAAACAAAAAGCAAAAAAGCAACCGCGAATCGAACGCCAAAGCGCAGCAGAAGATGGGGAAAATACAACAAAAATGGCGATAGAAATCGTGATACAATCACGTCTAGACTTTTACGAGTTGCGCCTACAAAATACAAAAAAGAATAAAAAAGAAAATAAAGAAAAGAAAAGGAATTATAAAAAAAAACTACAGCAAGAACTGCAGCCTGTCCGGAGTTTTAGTTGGCAGGTCAAACGGGCAACGTCAAAAACGTTGCGACGAGCCCAGCAACAACAACAACAACAACAACTTTTGGCCATGGACTTGGCCCAAAGTCTTGACTTGGATTTGAAAACTTAGAAACTTGCGCCGGCAGCTGTAGATGCCAAAATCCAAGAGAACAAAATAAATAAAGAGCAGCGGCAGCAGTGGCAGTGGCAGTGGCAAAGGGGGTTATCTTCAGGGGGGTTTGAGGGGGGCTTAGGCTGTCCAGAGATGAAGGCAAATGGCAGGCAACGTCTGCGGCTAATTACAGGCTGCCAGTAACAACAACAGCTACAGCAATGACAGCAACAAGCCAGAGAAATGATATATTTAAGTTGCTGCTTTATTTGCATTTGTCCAAAAGTGCTAATAACAAGGGGGGTGGTGAGGATTATGTTGGGTTGTGTGTGTAAAGAGAGGGGTTAAGAAGATGGGAAGCCACCATTGGGATGGCATAGGCGTAGTATCTCTTAGGTTAAGCAACTAGAAATCACAAATTTTTAATCAGTAATTAACTAAAACCTCAACAAAAAATCACCAAAAACCTAACAAAACTTGCAACTCTTAAGTAGTCCAAAAACAAACCTTCAATCTATCAATAAAATATTGCATAAAATCCCTTTTGGCAACACAAATTTGATCAGTATTATATAAGCTGTCTTTAGCTTAAAATTTCAGAGCTTAAAAAGTTTAGCAAAGTAAAGCAACTTTCCAACTTAATAAGCAATAATTGTTTTGGTTTTAACAACAGCTTCTTGCAAATAGATTTGTATTTTATAAACATAATATTATATATCATTTATAATATATTTTTAAAATATAAACTATTTTACTGCTAGTATTGTAATGAAGTTAAGAAACCAAAGTTAAGCTAAATGCAAGTTAAGTTAGAGGTGAAAATGTAAAGTAGAAACTTTAGACTAGTTTGGCATTCTCACAACAATGTCTCAGCAATTATGCATTAATTCCAATGACATATTCTTTAAAATTCATTTTTAAAAGTGATAAATCAACTATTTTTGGCAACTTAGGCTAAGGCTAACTAGGCTAACTAAGGCTAAGAAAGAAAAGTGAAATTGTCAAGAAATTATTATAGAAAATTCATCAATACCTTAACAATATAATAACAATGTCTTATTAAGCATTTACAGAATCGAATAATGCAATCTCTAAAATATTTTTATAATATTTTCAAAGCAAACTATTATACTGTTTAAAGTTTAAAAAGGTAAAAATGTGAAGTAACAACTCATTCTTAAGTAATAGCTAAACTAATTCAACAATCTTTCAACAATGTCTCAGTAAGCATTCACCTATTTCCAGATTACATTGTTAAAAATAAAAGCTTCTTGTTTTTAAATTAACTCTATCACTGCTTCGTTTCTTCGTTTTTATCGTTCGCCTTTTGAGTATTGAACAAAGTCTTTTGAGAAACACATGGCCAAAACAGGAGCTGGTGGTACATGGTCAAAACTTAGTAAATATTAGGTTGTCAAAAAAGTCTTGCGGTATTTTCGCTAGTTGGCGCTGAAAGGGCGTAGTTCTTGTTTTATTCGTCGCATCAGGTCATACTATACCTTTTTGGAAAGCTCATTTCAGGCGCTAATTAATTGATTTGATTGATTGTCTTTTCTTTTAAGCCGTTCGTGAGTTATAGCCTCGCAATCATGGAGCAAAATAAAGAGAAAACACGGCATATTTTACAGTACTACTACGATAAAGGCAAAAATGCATCTCAAGCCGCCAATAAAATTTGTGCAGTTTATGGACCCGATACAGTTTCCATTTCCACCGCACAACGTTGGTATCAACGTTTTCGTTCTGGCGTAGAGGTGGTCGAAGATGCGCCACGCTCCGAGTTTCTTGCCAATAGGGAAGCGAGCTTCTATGAGAGGGCAGCATTATGAAGTTGGCATCTCGTTGGGAAGCCTCATCGAACAAAACGGCGCATATTTGACTTGAATCATCAGCATTATTGTAACCAATTTTATACCGCAAGACTTTTTTGACAACCTAATATTAGCAGATGGCATAACAAACTTAAGCTAACTTTAACAAGAGAGAAGTCCAACTTCAGATTAATGCTTATTAAAAGCAAAGCAATGGGTTAATTCACCAAACAAAACCAACAAAAATTCAACAATCCCTATAAAAATTTTGAATCTTTTCAGAGTTTCTTTAACTTTTATTTTTAAAAAATTTCATATAGATTTTCAAAATATTTAAGTAAATAGAAGATAGAAAAGAGAAGCTAAAAAAGACAACATTGAAAATGTCTAAAAATATAGTAAAAAATACAACAAAAGCAAACTAAAAGCTGTTAAAATTATGTAACAAAATCGAGCCATTACCTTACCATAACCTTTTTTAGATCCTATGATTAGAAATAGAAACTCTCGAATATTTTTAAAAACTTATAAATATGATTGAAATATAAATTCTCAAGTTTTCCGCTAGTTCCTTGAATCTAATTGGCAAAAATGAAGCGTCAAGAAACCCTTTCGAAACCCTTTCCTCGATTCACCAACCCTCATCAAATGGGCAAATTTGTTAATTTCCCACACAATTTCTGGGCAACAGAAAACAAAAGTGAAAAATGTTGTTATAGTATATTGATTGAGTTTCTGGTGGCTCTTTCACCTTCGTCTACGGCTACTAAAGGGGAAAACATTTCATCCTTTCGCGCATTTTAATCACGCTTAATGATTTCTGGACCCTGAGAGCCTTTCTTGGCCCTTCCTCATCATCATCATGATTATCATTATCATCATTATGACGAACATCATCGTCGTCAGCATTTTGGCCCCTGATCATTTTTTGGTATTTCGGTACGTAGGTGGTTAACACACACACACACTCTCACATACACACACACCTTCGTTTCGTTACAGTTTCCAATCCTCATGCTCTCCTTTGGCTTTGTAGTTTGCCGCATTTTTGAATTGGTTTTTTCGGCTCTCAAAATAGTGATTTTTTCTCTTCCTTTTTTTTGGTTTTGGCCTGGTCTTTTGTGTGTGTTGGCCTGACGACTGACTGCCCAGCGGACCAGCTTCAACTTCAACTTCGACACTTTAACGGCTTGTGCGGCTCTTTGTTTGGTTAATTATGCGCCGGCCCAAAGTGGCGCCACAAACTCCGCCGCTGCCCCTTGCTCAATGGCTGAGAATTGAGAACCGAAAACTCTGTGGCACGAAAAATGGTTTTTATTAATTTCCTTTGGGCTTCATTAATCGATTTTCACTCTCCGCCGTGCGGAGGCTGCAACCAAAATCAATTATAATTAAATCTAAGCCATAGTTTCCACCGGCATTTTCACACGGCGTGAATAAAGCTGGGAAATATTGTTTGGCTCAAAAGTTTATGTAGTTTATTGAGAATGGTTAGCTTGACTTTAATGATTTATAATTATTATAATAAGTCGACTTTATATTAAGTGATTAGGAAAAATTCCCCTTTGGAAATCAGTGAATTCTCCTTTATAATGAGAAAAAGCATGCCTTTAGCTTGCTTTAAGCATGCTTTTTGCCCTTAATCTTGAGTTTTCAAATAAGAAATTTCTCTTCTAGCTATCCTGACCTTAACTTCAGAGTCTGAATTATGATTTCGGTGAGAAATTGCCCTTAAAAATCCAAAAATCAAGCAATTTTTGAGTAAAAACATGCTTTTAGCTTGCTTTAAGCATGCTTTTTGCCCTTAATCTTGAGTTTTAGAATAAGCAGTTTCCCTTCTAACTATCCTGAGCTTAACTTCAGAGTCTGAATTATGATTTCAGTGAGGAATTGCCCTTAAAAATCCAAAAATCAATCAGTTTTTGAGTAAAAGCATGCTTTTAGATTGCTTTGAGCATGCTTTTTGCCCTCTTGCTTTAAAATCTTGAGTTTTAGGATAAGCAATTTCCCTTCTAACTATCCTGACCTTAACTTCAGAGTTTGAATTATGATTTCGGTGAGGAATTGCCCTTCAAAATCCAAAAATCAATCAATTTTTGAGTAAAAGCATGCTTTAAGCTTGCTTTGAGCTTGCTTTCTGCCCTTAATCTTGAGTTTTAGAATAAGCAGTTACCCTTCTAACTATCCTGACCTTAACTTCAGAGTCTGAATGTTGATTTCGGTGAGGAATTGCCCTTCAAAAACCAAAAATCAATCAATTTTTAAGTAAAAGCATGCTTTAAGCTTGCTTTAAGCATGCTTTTTGCCCTTAATCTTGAGTTTTAGAATAAGCAGTTTCCCTTCTAACTATCCTGAGCTTAACTTCAGAGTCTGAATTATGATTTCAGTGAGGAATTGCCCTTAAAAATCCAAAAATCAATCAGTTTTTGAGTAAAAGCATGCTTTTAGATTGCTCTGAGCATGCTTTTTGCCCTTAATCTTGAGTTTTAGGATAAGCAATTTCTCTTTTAGCTATCCTGACCTTAACTTCAGAGTCTAAATTGTGATTTCGGTGAGGAAAAAACAAAAAATCAACCAATTTTTGAGTAAAAGCATGCTTTAAGCTTGCTTTAAGGATGCTTTTTGCCCGTTTGCTTTAAAATCTTGAGTTTTTGAATAAGCAATTTCTCTTCTAGCTATCCTGACCTTAACTTCACAGTCTGAATGTTGATTTCAGTGAGGAATTGCCCTTAAAAATCCAAAAATCAATAAATTTTTGAGTAAAAGCATGCTTTAAGCTTGCTTTGAGCTTGCTTTCTGCCCTTAATCTTGAGTTTTCTCTTCTAGCTATCCTGACCTTAACTTCAGAGTCTGAATTATGATTTCGGTGAAGAATTGCCCTTCAAAATCCAAAAATCAATCAATTTTTGAGTAAAAGCATGCTTTTAGCTTGCTTTAAGCATGCTTTTAGCATGTTTCTTACCTTCTCACTTTAAAAGCTTGAGTTTTAGAACAAGCAATTCCCCTCCTAATAACCCTGACCTTAACTTCAGAGCCTGTCTTATGATATCTGTCAGGGGTTGCCCTTCGAAAATTTCAAAATTATCTCATTTTTGGGTAAAAGCCTGCTTCTAGGTTGCTTTTAGCAGGCATTTACCTTGCTTGAAGCATGCTTTTTCCCCTCTCGCTTATAATTTTGAGTCATAGAATAAGCATTACCCTTCTAAATAACATGGCCTTAAGTTTCTGTAAGATCCAGATCCCTTAAAGATCCAGAAAGTAGCTAACTTTTGAGTAAAAACGTGCTTTAAGCATGCTTTAAGCTTGCTTTTCCCCTCCCACTTCACATCCTAAGTTTTAGAACAAGCAATTCCCTGGCTAATTACCCTGACCTTAACTCCAAAGCCTGACTTATGATGTCTGTCAGGGGTTGCCCTTCGAAAATTCGAATCCCCAAAAAAACTGCACAAACTTTTCCCACGACGAAGACTGTCTTCCGCGGACTGACTTGCATTAGAAGAATTGCACCTGTAGGCAAAGTTAAAAGTAAATTCAGGCTCAGATCATTTGTGGGACTGCTCTGTTTTTTATATTTTTTGGGCTCCTGACATGGCCTGAAATATCCTTGGGACGAGAGCGGGCCAGTGATATATGTATCTGGAAATTCCGAGTATTTTTTGGAGCAGCAGCCAATGCCAAAGTGCAGCCCCTTTTTATTTAATACTTGCCCCTTTTTTCCTTATTTCTTTTTTTTGGTATTGCTTTTCATAAGACGCATAATTATGGGTTAGCCGGGCAGTAAGAGAAACAGAACGAAGAACGAAGAACGAAGACCACGAAACGAAGAAATCATTTATATGAAAGATGAGCAAAGTGAAGTGGCCAACAAACAAGGAGGAGGAGGAGGACGGACAGAGGAGTCCAAAGTTAATGTTCGCCCCGAGAAAGGATGAAGGAACCGATGATGAATGATTTGTAGACAGTTTCTCCAACTCCGACAGCTCTCGGACTCTGAAAACTTGAGTCCTAGGCGAGTCCTCCGACGACCGCAGGACAAACAGGTGTCAAAAGGTGGCCTTTCCATACCTTCAGCTGGGCTGAAGGTTACACAAAACATTTATTAGATTTTCTTTTGAGTTTTCCCTTTTTGCGTGTGGAGGCGTTTCAACCAAAAATTGGAGCAAGCAAGCCTTGCCGGTGTTCAATTAATTTCATTACAAAATTGTTTCTTGCAGCAAATTGCAGTTAGCCCTGGTCAATTTGTCATAGCAATTGTTACCATGTCCCTGGGATGGTTCTACTCCTGCTGCTTTTCCTTCTCCTTCTCCTCCTGAAGGCTAATTAAACGCAGCAGGCATCGGGTGATAAATGGTTTCGGTACTATGAATGAACTGACCTGCCGACTGCCGCGCCACTTGACTGTGTAATTAGTCCAATTGCTGAATGAATTTGCTCGTGTTTCTCTTTCAGGACTCTCGGCTTCTTTTTTTCCTCCTCCTTTTTTCTTTTTTTTGCCCGTGCAATTCGAGGAAATGCAACCGAATTTCAGCCAGCTAATGAGTTGCACTCTTCGGGCACCTTCAAAGCCAACGCGTCACCTGCAGTTTCGCAGCTCTATGATCCATTTTCCGAATCTCCGATACCCGGGCAGCTGTCGGTTTTTGGCAATGTCCATTTGGCCTAATGATGTCAAGTCCAGCACACCCTAATTAAACAGATCAAAGAGTCCTGGCCCTGGCCTGGCTGGTTTTGGTTATGGAGAAATTTGAGGATGCGAAGTGTCGGTTTTCTGGTATATGAAAAGGGTTTGCCTTTTGGGAGGTTGAACTGGGAAGAAGCTAGGAAGTTTCTATAAAAAGTTTGCTTTTAAGATTGCTAAACTTATTTCTTAAAATATTTTAGGACTTTGACTTCTTAGATTTTCCCTCTTTTCTATAAAAAATCACCCTAAAACCTGATCTTTATATTTCCTAAACTTTGATTACCTTTTTTAATCTTTAACTTGCTTATAAAAAATATGCAAATATCTTGCCTTACAGCTCATTAAATCGAAATAAACTAAAAAAGATATCAAATACCTTGATCGACTCTCCGCACGCTTTCGGGCCAAATAGATTTGTTTTGCTTGTTTTTTTTTTGATTTTGGCCAGAAGAGAAATTACCAAAGCGGCCAGCTCTTGCCGCCTTTCGGCCTTAACTGAACAATTTAATTAGTTTTGCGCTATTATTATGCATTAAAAATGTTTATCGCGTGGTTAAACAAACGCTCTTTCCCAACAAGATTTCGCTGGGTTTTTGCTTTTTTCCGTTTCTTTGTGTGGGCAGAAATGGAGGGGAAAAACGTTGAGGAACGCCATGATCTTTGTTAACCCTTGAAAGGGAAAGGGGGTCGTAAAGTTACTTTTCCAAAGGCTTTTCAAAGTGCTAAGAAAAGCAGTTGGATGGCTTACCTTTGGCAAGTTTAGTGGTTTAAGTTTTTTAGTTTGACTTTCAAATTTGAGCTTATAATTCCCAACTCATTTTTCAGATGCTTTGATATTGCTATTAAAATTATACAAAAATTATAACAAAATGAAAACTTAAAAAAGCGACATTTTTAAAGCTTATTATAAGAGTTAATTCTGTATAAAAGTGGTGGGCTAATTGATTTTAAAATCAAAATAATCAGCTGGTGGGTTCTACTTTTGGGTCACCTTTTTGCAAGTCATTAAAATTCTTTAAAAATTTTTTAAAAATGTGTGGACAATAAGAGATAATTAGAAGTAAACTTAAACATAAGCTTTTAGTATAACTACACTTAAAAAAAAGTTTCGAATTTTTAAGGTTTTGGGTCAGCCTTTGGAAGACCTTCAAAACTTAAAAAACTTCAAGGAAAAATTGTTAAAAAAAAGTTTAAAGAACATACCAAGCTATACCAAACTTTTAAACTAATATTTTAGATTAAAGGGTTAAAAAAAGAGTTGGCTACTCAAGGGTTAAGCCTTGGCAAGTGCAAATCTCTTTAGAGGTTCCATCGAGACGCAGGAGAAGGCGACGTAGGAGGACGAAGGCGAGGTGGCGACTCCATGACAACGTTGGCGTTGAAGGCGCAGAACCAAACCGAAAGCAAAACCAAAACTAAAAACCAAAAAAAAACAAAAAAAACCGAAAAACCTCAAAACCAGACACAAAATAATTCACAAATTATGCGAATAAAATTTTTAATAATTCTCATGGCAACGTTAAATAAATGAGCGCAGAAAGCGGGCAAATGGATGGAGTTGGAGTCTCAGTTCGAGTTCGAGATGGAGCTGGAGAATATGCCTCCTTGAGGTCTGGTCTGCCCCATGTCTGCCAAAAAAAAAAGAGAAAAAAAAAAAGTGGGTTGGCACAAAATCTTCAACGCGTCGGTATCTCGGGCCCCGTGGGCCATGCCATCTCATCCATGGAGGAGCTCTGGAACTCTGGCGCTGCCATAACAAAAGTCAAAGTCGTCAAGTCGTCGAGGTTAAAGATGCAGAGATGCCTGGAATCGAGGATTGCGGATTGGGGATAGCGGATTGGGGATTGCGGATTGAGGCAGGTGAGACCACCTTCTCCACCTCCTCCAACCAACTTTTTGCCCCTCAAAAGTCAGTCGGACACTGGGATAATGCCGTCGTCTTTCGGTTTTTTTCGAGAGCGTTGCGAAAATGTTTCGGCTCTTACATTCTTTTTTTCCTTTGCCGCTTTCCCCCGTTTTGCCGTGGCTTCTTTTCTTTAGCATATTTTCCCCTCATTTTTTCCTTAGCTGCTCTTTTTTTCTCTGTCGGCATTTTTCGTTTTGAAGTTTTTCTGCTGTATTTTTTTTTCTGTTTTTTTTTTTTTGGTTTAATATTTGACTTTCGCAGCATCACGAAAATTTAGCATGGCCAATGGGGTGGAGGCCAGGCCAGGCCGCTTTTGACATGGAAATTTCACTCGGCCGAGTTTTGAATTTCACAACCGAAAGGCCAAATTTGAGAGGTGGAAAAGTGAAAAAAAGAGCAAAAAGATAAAACCCGAAAAATATCATTCGTTAATGGCTGGATTTTTCTCGCTTTTCGAGCGCTCAACTGGGCCAAAGACACGCCCACTTATCGATGTTTATACTCCTCTATGTATTAGCCAGTTTTAATTGTTTTTTTGGCTAATGAGTAAGCGGCGAAGTTGGCCAAATTGGTAGTCGGCTTAAAAGTTAGCTGAGCATCTCATAGATGGCCGATAAATGGATCAGTCAAAGCCAAAGAGATCGTGTTTGACCTTAGAAGAAGTAATATTAACAACTTTATAAGTTGAGAGTTTTAGAGTGGAAAGTAAGGGTTAGAAAAGTGTGGAAAGTATAGTAAAAAGCTGGAAAACTAATGTGAAAATTCTGTAATTTTCAGCTGGAAAACAACTTTCTTGCTTCTTAACTTGACTTTACCTTAGAAAATTGCTAAAATCTTGCAAAAACCAAGCAGTTTTCCATGAAATCTTCAAGTCTAATAACAATTTTCCTTATATCTTTTTTATCTTTCATAGTTTTCTGTATATATTTTCCTCACCATTAGTTCCATTTTTCTCACCGTGTGTGTATGACGGCTAGGCTATGTGGCATTAGCCCCATCGACATGCAAATTAATCAGAGAGGCTGGCTCGGCCAGTCAGTCGTTCGTTTGGGCCAATTAATTAGTCGGACGCTAATGAAAATCAATTTGCGCAACACTCGAAACAGGTGATTAGACCGTTGGTGGGCTGGGAAAATGGGTGTTCCTGTGGCATGCGATCGGTACCGGGCCGGGGCTGTCAATCATCGGATTTTTGTCTACGGTTTATGGTCTACGCTCTACGCTCTCTTCTCGTTTTGATTTTCCTTTTTCGTTTCCTTTTTTGTTTTTTTCTTTTTTTTAATATGCTATGTCGAGCTGTTTGTCAAACTTTTGTCCGGCAGCTGTCACAGCAGAGGGCATCTCTCCCATTCCGTTTAATTAGCTGCTGTGACATTTTTATGAGCTGACAAAACGAGGTAGATCCCAGCCTGGGCCGGTACTCCCCTGCCCCATTTCTCTTTCTCCGTTTTTTTTTTCTTTTTGTGTGTTAGGCTTAGTTTGCTGACAGCGCAATAAAAACTAATTGAGTGGCAGTCAAAGGCAGCGGCGGTGAATATCCCCCACAACCAAACGACACCAAACACACCACCCACCCATCTACCATCCACCACCCACTGGCCACCGCCCAACCCCTTTGTTGTTGGTCTTGCCTGTTTGTTTATTGCACATCAGCGGTTGTGTTGTGTTGCTTTTCCCTGGGCTACCCACCCACCACCCCACTAAACACCCACAACCTCCCCTCCCCCACCCTCCTTGTTGTTGTCACAACGGCAAAAGGCCACGCCTTTTTTGCGTTAATTTCAATCGAGGCGGCTTGGTGGGAAAAGCCAAAGGCAAAGGGGAGAGGGAACTCTCTTCCTGGGAGCTAACTGCACTGCCAAAGAGCAAATCCCCCCTCTCCCTTATATTCACATTTTCCCCATTTTCCCATTTTCCATTTCCCATTTACCATTTCCCATTTTTATTTTGTCATTGTCATCAGCAAAGGCAAACGCTCCTCGTTGTTTTCCGGTTGATTTCTTTATTTGATTTTTTATTTTTCCCCTTTCCTCCCCCCCTCTCCCCCTTTCCCTCTTCCCTTTCCCCTTTTCCTTTTTTTTGGTTTATTTTCATCTTCTTGTTTTCTCTCGTTTTTATTGAAACTTCATTAAATGTTTCCCTTTGTTGTTGCCATAAAAATAAAAGAAGAGAAGCAGAAACCAAGCCACGCCCCATTCGGATTTTACCAGGACGAAACCCGAAGCTATAGCCAGCTCAACACGGCGTATGCGTAATTTTCGTAATGAATTTCCGCCAATAAAAACGTTGAATTTAGGCAGTTAGTTAACTCAAGGCCTTCAGTTAATAGTCTTTGGCAATAGAAAAACATTAAAAACTTCTACTAAATGGGTGATTAAAACGAACTTAAACTTTTTATGTGAAAATTAGAAAACCAAAAAAAAAGAAAAACAGAAGGAAAAAAACTGATGAAATTTCTCTTTTATTGCAGTACAGAGAGAGAGAGAGAGAGAGACCCGAAAACCATTTGCCTGGTTTGGCTTTTTGCGCATTTTAGCATTTTAGCATTTTAGCATTTTAATGCCGCTGCCAGATCGTATGACAAGATAATGCCCAAGATATATGCGCCTTGTCAGACGACCCACCAGCCACATAGCCAGAAAAAAGCGCAGAGAGAAAAAAAATGATGGCAAAAAGGAAAATGGAAGAGGAAGGAGGAGAAGGCAAAAAATGGAAAATAAAATTTATTAATTCACAATAATAAATTGTTTTGTGTCTCTCTCGCTTTTCGATTTGTATCGAACGATAATTACAGGTTGCGTTGTAAGAAGAAAAATATGTTTACCCCTCCTGTAGCCACTCCACCCCCTTCCTCCTATATACCAACCTTTCTGGCCTGGGTCTGGACTTTTGCCGACTTTTTTTTGTGTAATTAATTGTGTGGACGCGCCAAAAACAAAAAACAAAAACCAAAAACCAAGCAATGGGAAACAAAACGAGAAACAGAAACAGAAAATTACTGCAGAGGAAGAAACGGGTTTGACCAGCAGCTAGCAGAGCAATTTCCATTAGTTTTCCCTGACACTTGCAGCTACTGTTGTTGCTCTCTCCTGATATATGACCAGCCGTTTAAATTTGAATTTGGAATCCGAATTGCAAAATGGCACAAATTATTCGCTTCATTTCGCTAGCAATCGATGGCACTAATTAACATCAATTATGCAATTAAATACGAAATGCCAGCGACAAATCTGTTTCACCTGCACCCCAACCCACCCGAAGCGCCATCAATAACAGAGAGAGAGAGGAAGTGTCAAAATGGGGAAGCAGGAGCATCATCATCCTCATCGGTAGCCCTTTCACAGCATAAAACAAGAGACCTGGCATTTAGTCTAATTATGATAATTTCGGAAAACGCCCTGAGCCTGCAATCGATCAATTATACGCCGGCCAACACAGGCAAAGGCAAAGGCAAAGGCAGAGCTCAGCGGTCAGAGCGCCAGGCCAGTTGATTTAAACAATTTGCAAATTCGACATTTCGTCAACATGCTGCTGAACATCTCATCAAAACAATATAAAAATAATAAATAACAATAATTAAGTGCAATGAAGGAGCAGTAAGAGCTAAGGAGCAGCAGTCGCAGCATCCCAACAATCAGGCGTCGTCAGTTGGCACGCAGCTCTCTTTCTTTCTCTTAAGATTGAGCTTCGTTGGGCATCGCCAGGAGACTCCTTAGGTCGCCGCATGTTGGCACCCTCTTCAGCTTAAACACAGGTTTTGGTTTGGGGCATGCAACAGCACCAGACCAGCAGTAGGAGCATCAACTTTTTGAGCTTAAGCAACACCCTCAACACTCGCCTGGTTGGAGGAGTGTGTAATCAAGGTAGGTAGTCATTATATGGTAAGTTGGGCCTTAACCTGGAATTTATGTATAGTATTGTACAATATGTTGGCGTTGATTGCGCATTTCTACCCCGCACAACCCAACCCCTACATGGCCTTAGTTGCTTTTGAAGATTTCACTTTGATAGCTCTATTAAATCGCCCGCAAATTAAATCTCATCTAAGACAAACGTTTAGGCTAAGGAAGATCACTAAGTTGGCGTTTGATTAACGGTTAAGATGGGTTATCTTTATAGATATGGTAGAGTATATAGGTTGGATTTCAGATTTGTATTGCTTTCATTTTGAAAAGTTCCCTTTTTTTTAGAGGCTGCAAGTCGTAGTGATCTATTTTTGGGTACTTAAGTTCTCAGTTTTAAGTATCTTAAATCTGTTTCTTAATAAGATGTTCTTATATAGCATATAGTATGCCTTCTTAGCTTGATATTGAAAGAAGGATTCATACAACTTATCAAGCTAGAAGTACTAAAAGTTTACCTATAAGAAAAAAGATGATCTTAGTAGAACTTTTCAAGGAAAACCTATCAAGCTAACCACATAGGTTAGGAGTACTTAATCTTACCCCTCATCTTGCCTTTACCCAATCCTTACCCATCTATAATTTTCCCATCTTACCAACTACATTTGCCACAACTCACTTATCCTTGCAGCCAAACTCCTGGCAACTCTTCAATGAAGTGTCTGACCATCACCCGAGGCTCTCGTCTTTGGCTAAGACAACTCATCAACACCAAGGGAACTGGCAGATCAAGATCGATTGGAGCTCAAAGCCCGAAACATGATCAGGGCCTGCACTTTCAGGATGCGTGCGGCTTAATTTACTGAATAATTATTGTTATTAACTTTGAACCCCCCGGACTGAGCGAGAGCCAACTTTCGGGGTGATGAGTGATATCAATAAATTTGCTGATTGATTTGCCTGCAACCCCTGCTGTTGCTCTCTGCTGCTGCTTCTTCTCTTGTTCCACAACCGATCGATCTTGAACGAGAGGCATTATCTCCGCTTCCTTCCGCTGTGTTTTTTTTTTTTGTTTTTTTCGAGTTGGACACTTAACGGCTACCGTGTGTCAGGATAAGCAGCTTTGGCAGCGCCTAGCGTGCTTTTTCCTGTCGCCGCGGGGCTTCGGTTAAGGAAAAAAGGGGGGGTTTACGAGAAGGGGTGTTCGATGGGTTGCAACAGAGGGGGGAGGTTGTTGTCTGCCGCTGCCGCTGCTGCTGCTGTTGCTTTTTGTTGTCTGGAACGCAGCTCGGACGTCTACGACCCACTTCAAAGTGATTTACGATTCTGGGCCACGCCCTCGCCTAGCAATTTAGAGGAACGAACTTGGACTCCTCAACCTTCTCCAGCTATATAGCTATATAGCTCCTCCTCCTCCTTCTCCCTCTCCTTCACCTCCTGGCTCTATATCCTCCTGGCTCTTGGCTGCTTTCGTTGTTTTGACGCATAACTTGTACTTTTACTCAAGCACACCACAGGGAGAGAGCGATAGAGGAGAGGGCAACAACCACAACTTTAACCGCGTTGCCAACAACATTCACATTCGCATTCATGGGCCCAGAGGTTTGGGCCCTCTCCCAAATCTGAATTGTATTTTGATATCCGTAAAATAGCCTCGAGTAGTTTTAGTTCCTGCTCTTGGGGGGGTTAGTTTCGTTTTATGCCCGCAATACGTTCGCAATGAAATCCATTTTATTTGGCCCAAAAGTCAACCACCAAATAAATAGTCATCGCATATAGATAGATCCCCCCCACTAATGGTGTAATTTCACTAAGAGTTTCTTAGCCAGAGATGTGATTTAAGAAGGGGACTGCTTAGATGGTTAGCTAGCCCAGAAAGTATCTCAATCATCAAAGTTTATGTTAGAGGCTTTAAAAACTACGAAAAATATATATAAATTTCTAGGAAAACTGAAATTTTAGATCATAAATCATTTTAGTTTCTAGAACTCTGCTGATGAGTAATCCTCCTAAAACCTATATAAATTAGAATAAATTTGCTTCTATTTTAGAGCCCATAAATCAGGCAATTTCGAGTAGTTTTTTGGCATTTTTCCAGTAATTTTTATATCATCTTTCAGTTCCGGCAATATGCTAATCAATTTGAGCGATTTTTAATTGAGCTACAACCTCATCATCATCATCATGGCTAAAGCCAAAGCCATCCTCGTGATGTTCATCATCAGCATTTCGAATGCTCCTGTCGTCGCCTGTCACTCGTGGGTGTTGCAAACAATTTAATTAAAAAGCGCAATAAAAAATATTAAAAAAAACAAAAAAAAATGATAAAGAAAAAAAAGAAAACAACAAGCATAAAGGAGGGAAAATCGTACACCGCCAGAGTGCAATTAAAAATTTAATTTTTAATTAAATGCATAAAACTCGCAACGACAACGGCGACGGCGTTGGCGAGGACAACTTCGAGGGCCATTCAGGCGGCGCGGGGGCGTGGCAGCAGAACTTTAGCGAAAATTGCAAAATGGTTTAATTAAGCGAAGCAAAAAGCTGAAAGCTGAAAGCGGAAAGCTGAAAGTCTCGAATGGCTGACAATAAGAGTGTCATTATAATTGTTGACAGGCACAATGAAGGAAAGTGCAAATCATCGCCAGGACCTCATCGTCGTTTGTCCTGCTCGTCGAGTGCCTCCCCGCAAACGGGCCACGCCCAATTTGAAGTTGGAAAATTGCCGAGTTGGGAGTTGGTAACCAGTAACCAGAAGGCGAACTAGAACGCAGACCATTTCCAGCAGTGCGTGCATTGAATTAATCAAATCCTAAATAAAGTCATGCTCGTAGCTAACGAGAAATGTTGGCTTACAGGGAAAATCAAGTGGGTGGTTAAAGGGAAATTTTTAAGGATTTGGAAGAGTTTGTACTTTGATGTATTATATTTTAGGATTTTTTAGATATTTTTTATATATTTTATTTTATTTTATTTGAGGAAAATAAGCTTAGTAAGGTACAATAAGGTTGATACTGCCCATGTAGCGTTTGCTTTTTGAACTGTCAATAATTTTGACTTTGATGTTTCGAATGGCATAGTCAATGTGTCAGATATTTAGTAGAAGGCTTGCGGTTTACGAAATGGTTAAGTTTAAGCTGGAGGAAAATTGGGAAATTATGGATATTTTTATAGCAAATCTTTAATCTTTAGTCAGGCACTGAATATTTTTCACTTAAAAATATCTCAGCAGATAAGCTAGCAGAAAAGCTTAAATTTAGATTAAAAATTCTTAAAATAATAATCTTAAAACCCATAAATTATATTACACATATATTTGAAAATTGGAGTTTGAAAGAGAAAAGTAAAAATAGGAATTTATTCTTACCTTAAAGAGGTTAAACATTATAGACTTTCCAAGGGTTTTATAGGCCATAAAGCTAGCAGCGAAATATCAAAACTACTTTATAAAAATCAAAATCTTAAATTGTAAATAAAATCAAACAAATATAGATATATTAAATATTATTTAGTTTTTTATTTATTATTTTTATTAATTTTTTACACTGCTTGCTCATTCTCAATGCTCTCATTCTCAATCTAAGCTGAAGGAAAATTACTTTCAAAGAAGCTTTCGGCTGATATTTTCTTTTTTTAATTGTTATTTAAAAAATCTTTCTTTTAGTTTATTTATTACTTAGATTTCTTCTTTATTTTAGTTGTTTTATTAAGGAGAATCAAATTAACAAGAAAGTGTAAAACAGAGAACTTAAATAAAAGATAAAATACAGATTTTTGGGTAAACAAACAAAATGTAAAAAGGTTTCTCATTGAATGAAAACCGATTGGGAACTCAAATATGACTTTCAAGAGCTATGGCATCCCTTCGTCTGAACTTATATTTCCCAGAACTTGAATAAATTATCTTTGAAAATCATTTCTTTCCTTGATGGTAACTAAAGACTTATAACTTATTTAACAAATATTACAAAAAATATATCAAAAATAAATCTATCTTAAAGTTCTCAATATTTTTCAGTTTTTTCTAATTTTGTCTTAATAAAACTAAATAAATAACTTTAAGACATTGCTTAACTTAAGACCGAAACCAAATCCAATCAAAAGTTCACCAAAGCTAACATATGTACCCTCTTAGCCAATCTCCACTGTCGCCTTACACATGTATCGACTTGATGTGAGGCAATCAGAGCCACTCAAAAAAGGCAACAATGCCGAAAGGTAACCACCCACACAAGTGGAAAGCTGTTGGGGGAAAAGCGGCGGGAAAATGCGTGGCAGACCACCAGCTGCGCGAGCAACAGAGACACGTAGAGTGGGTGGAAAAGAGAGGGCAAGTGCAGAAAGCTGATTCGTTCATAGAAATCTCAGCGAAAGAGAAGGAAATTCACAGTTTCCCACGGGCGAGGAGGGGTGGGGTTGGGAGGTGGTTTTTAAGAGGATGCCCCTTGCAATCAGTCAGCCTTATCAGTTTGCCCAGCTGATGAGGTCCAACCGCAACTCCATGGCCATGAGGAGTCAGGAAGTTGCTTGGCCTTGCCTGCGACTTTGGGCACACCCCCCCTTGTCCACCTACAGGCCCCAGAAACCACTGCCACCGCCCCCGCCCACCGCTTAATGTGTTGCATTTGTCCTGCAGCAGGGTCGTGATTCGGAGTTGCAGTCGGAGTCGGAGTCGGAGTCGGCAACTACTCTCCAGTCACTGCAAGAAACCAGGATTGGCCAGACGACTACAGGGCTAGAAATGGAAGCCCTAATTTCTGGGGACACTGCAAGAAAAGGGGGTTGTTTATTAGATATATTTGTTATTTATTAAAAGAGTAAAGAATATTGATATTTAATAGTGTTAATATCAGACTATAAATATGTTTTTATTACATTTTTAAAGCTGATAAATGAGTGCATAAAACATAAAACTGTTAACTTGTTGATTAAAATTAAAAACAAATTTAATTTCAAGTTTAATTTTAATTTCTTTAAAGAAAACGTGGAGTATTTATTAATAATTATTTATTTTTTAAGATTTTTAGGTAAAAAACAGAACATAAAATCCATTTAAATGCCAAGAAAAGAACTGAAAAAAATATATAAAATTTAGATTTAAGTAAAACAAAAGATTTCAAACTTAAATGTTTAAAAATTATGCCTTTCTTTTATTTTAATATATTTTTTAAATTTAAAAAAACCTAAATTTTATATAAGATAGTATATAAAATAGTTAGAAAATATTTGATACATATTTTTCAAATCTATAAAATACATGAAAAAGTTTAAAAGAATAACCAAACTCTGATTTAATTTTGATTTTTTATAGTAATTTAAGTTCTTTACAAAATATTCCTATAAAAAATTCTGTAAAATTACTTAAAATAAATTCCATGACCCAAAATAATGTACCTTATAAAATAGTTGCCTAAATCTGTATAAAATAAAAATAATAAATAATTAAAATTAATTGCTATAAATTAACATACTAATAAGGGTTGAAAAAAGTTAGCCAAAGCCATTATAGAACCAAATCATTGTGTTTTCCTAAGCTAAGCTAACCCTAAAAATTCCCTAATTAAATTTCTTTAACAAACTTTACTCGTAAATAGCTTCTGAGTTTTCCCGCTGTGCAGAGAATTTCCCGCGGCCAGGCGACTTGTGCTGGGCACACTTACATTTCCACAGCCAGATCATCCACCTCCACCTCCACCTCCATCGACAGTCGACCGACAACGGTCTCTGCAGTTGTTGGACTTTTCATTTTCAGCTTTTACACAGGGGCTGGCGTTTTTCGGCTGCCTGGGCGTTTTGTTTGCATAAGGCCAGCTGGTTAGGGGTGAGAGGAGGGGTAAGGAGGGGCGGGGCGGTACGGGGGGTGTGGTTCAATTAGCCCGCTTCTCAGCTGCAGCCCACAAATGCAATGCAACAGCTCGACCGGCAGCTTCCAGCTGTGGGAGGCCCAAATGGCACGGGTTAATCTGGATTTAGTCCCACAAATCACGATTGAGTGGGGGCATGTCTAGGCTGCGAAAGGTTTTTCCAAAGTTGTGAAAATTTTGAAGATTTTTAAAGGAAATATCTTTGAAATATTACCTTTTAATGGCTTGTTAAATTTTAATTAATATTAATATTATTTATTCGAATATTTATGACTTAACGTAGAAAGATCGAATGCAGAATGTTGATGTAGGTTTCATAAAAATGATGAATAGTTTTTCTTGTTGTCTGCGCTTTTCTCAACTTTTCTTTATCTTTAAGTTTTGATGTTTTCAAAGACTTTCCTAATTTGAGCTTAAAGGAAGTAATTTAGGCGTAAAAATTAAAAGTTTTCTTTAGAAATATTAAATATTTGAGGTGTTATGTATTTTTCTGAATTTTCTGATACATCATTACTTAGAAGTATAATCCCAATCTAAATCACTTCTTGAAAACAACACATTTCCTTGTAAAATATGCATTAAGAGCTTTATAAGTATTTTTTTTTTTAATAATTAACTTAAAATAAGTAAACTATTTAATGAATAACTTTCATTTCCCCTTCAAGTAAACTCTTTAGATAATATTTACCCAGAACTCATAAAATTTAAGTCAATTCTAAGCCCAAAAACCAATAAATATTGGTCAAGTTAAGCCAACTTAAAGTCCAGTCCAGTGCCCAGGTAGTCTACTTTTGGGGGCAAAGCTTGTGGCCAACCAAGTTTCTCGCGTTTTTCCGCAAAGCTGACCAAAAATTTCCTTTAATTCGGTTGTTTTCGGGTTAAAAACACAGCCACTCCCCCAGCCACACCCCCACCCCTTCGCTTAAGCCACGATAACTGCGACCGATAAGCCCGAAAAGTCGAAATGGAAAACAATTTGTCATTTTACTTGGATTTCTATTTTATTTTTCTTTGCTTTTCATTCCTTTTTAACCCCTTTTTTTTGTGTTTTTTTGGTTAGCTAGCTAGCCAGTTCTTGGAAAACAACATTGGCGAACATTTAATTGAACGCAGTTGCCTGCTGCATTTGTTTTTAGTTTTCCACGCAGGCACGCGATGTTAGAGAGAGGGTCGCAGGAAAAGCAAAAGAGACGGCAACAGGGGCACGTGTCCGTGTGCCGACAGCTATTTCGCTCGCACAGCGGCCATCGCTCTAATTATAGGTTAGGCCCGACCCTTCTGCCATTGGTCGAAACCGTTCATATAGAGGGGGCTGAGCTCTGGGAACTGGTTTACCGAACAGCCGGGGTTTTTATGAATGAAACCGAAGGAAAGGCACCACCAAGCGTATATATATATATAAATATATCTTTACCCCTGGCATCCATTCGCACCACCACCAAAGAGCGGTGGTGGTTTAGAGAGAGAGTCTCTTGTCTGTACGACCGTCTCTCTTCCTCTGCTGGCTTTAGCTTCGGTGGAGCACTCTTTTGTTAGCCTGAGATCAAATGGGAAAAAACAACGGTTCGCAGGCTGTCTCTCTTGCGCTACGGTTGCTGCTGCGACGCCGACAGCGGCAGCGACTGAAGCGGCGGCAGCGGCGACATTTAGACAAGCTTTTTGTTCGCGTGAAACAGTTGCAAGCCTTTGAACGATCAGCGACGACGGCGTTACTTTTGGCGCGGATACAGCAGCGACACTTTTTTTTCGTTGGCAGGCGCCTCCTGTCACTGTCACCGAGCAAACAAATCAACAACAAACAAAACCAACAACAAACAACAAACAAACAAACAAATAAACAAACCATAAACAAAACATAAACAAGCCAACCACCAAGCAGCCAAGCTAAACAAAACAACTGTGCATTTTTGGTTCGAGTTTCCTTTCATTTTCCAATCGCTTACATTACTTTTTTTTTGCCTGTGTTCCTTAAGAAAAACGAAAAAATATCGAGAAAAATATCGACAACAAAAGTATCGAAAATATATATCTGCAATCTGCA
The DNA here is from genome assembly GCF_018153835.1 of Drosophila eugracilis. Classification (NCBI taxonomy): domain Eukaryota; kingdom Metazoa; phylum Arthropoda; class Insecta; order Diptera; family Drosophilidae; genus Drosophila; species Drosophila eugracilis. Next base: position 731,823 of record NW_024573535.1, read on the forward strand.
ATATAAGCACAAATCTGAGTGACAATAAGAGCAGTCAAACATTGCAACTACCAAAAGAGCAAACAACAGCAAACATCAGCCGACGGCCGTGTGAAGAAAAGTGCAACGCCGACGGACTCAAGAAAGATACAGCTACAAAGATACAGCCATTGAGATACATATTTTATATACAGTTACAGATACGGATACTATCTGGGCTATTAGCTGGACCACAATCCTTATCGCGTTCTAGCCCGTTTTTGCCTTTTTTTCTGAGTGCGTGTGTGCTTGTGCTGTGCTGTGCTTGCCAAAAAACCAAATGTCCATGTCCTTTATGTCTCTTTCCCTTACTCTCCACAACAGTGAGCCTGTCCTGCAACAATAGCCACAACAACAACAACAACAACATAATCTATATATACATATATATAAAAGAAAAGATAAAGATAAACACAAACAACAACAAAACGAAACAAAAGCGAGAACCTTTGTGAGAACCCAAGTGGCCGCAAAACAAAGCCAGTCGACCAAAAGCAAAAAGACACCATCATTGTGCGCCTCAAATTGACAGCGGCAGCAGCAGCAGGAACGACAACTGCAACTGCAACTGCAGCAGCGGCAGCAGCAGGAACACCAATAACAACAATAAACATGCTAACGGACATGACACCGACCGCCGGTCAGCTATACGGTTCCCAAATACCGGCCATGGGCATGAACATCACCAACATCGCCACACACTTGCAGAAGCCACAAGTTAATCCGGTAAGCCGAACCCAAATCCTACTCACTTATAGATATATATCCCAGATATCTATCTATCTTTTGAAAGGGTCACTTTAGATGCTCTTATCGCGCTGCAGCATCTACGCACTTAACGGGGGGGGGGCCATACAATTATCAACACACTTATCATCACTTTAGATACAATTGGCACTTCTTGGGTTGAGAAAGTATCTACATCATAATCAGATTAGTTTAGAAGTTGTGTGCTTATTAGATACAAATGTATCTGATTGAAGGAGACAAAAGATGAAGTAATAAGGCTATAAAGATCAGAAAGAATAAACTATAAAATAGATACAATTATTGGGTGTTTCTAGACTTTGAGAGCTTCTCTTTACGTAACTTAGCTATTTATGGTATGAAAGATAGTTGCTTCATGATCAGTTAGTAAAAGCAGTTGGAAACAAATTTAACTGAATGAAAAGGCACAGAAAATGAGAGGGTATATACTAAAGGAAAAATGATCATAAGGTGAAGATATAGAAATCTTTTTTACAAATTTTCCTCACCTTAGAAATCAGTCAGAAAATGGTTAAGGCTGGTCAAGAAATTGTGTTAAGAATCGGAGCTTCTGTCATTGGAATATCTTTTAGATCAAATTCTGAGCTATATAGTTATTAAAGTATCTGTAGGAAAGGGAAACAAAATGCCAACTACCACCTCAAAAACTTCTCTTTTTATATCATAAAATCAAATCTTTAAAAAGTGCAGAAAATGTGAAGAATGAAAACTCATTTGCTAGACAATCCTTGGAGGTAAATATTGAGTTTAAAGATAAAAATTATCATTATTTTTGATATTACTACTAAATCAAGCTTAAGGAATTGAAATATATATAAAATATATATCCTTAGATATAATTTCTTAAGGAGAATGAATGAAAAAGAGCTTGAAATTCAAGTAGAAAACAAGAAAAAATATTATAAATACAATTTTAACAGCCAGCTCAAGCGATTTTAACCCTTAGTTAAAAACAAACTAAACATTAAATAAGTAAAATAAAAAAATCCAAGAGTACATAATAAACCCATAAATTACTCCCAACCACATATTATATTCCCATTTAAGAACAAATTCTTAAACTTAATCAAAGAACCACATAAATATGTAGAAGTTAGTCAGCTCTGTTAGTTATCTTCCTACAAAGCACATTTCAAATTCATGTTTTAAGTAACCAAACGGTGGCAAATACTTAACAAAAAACCAAGACACTCAGAAGACAAATACAGATACAAAGTGCCTCGATTTACACCCACCATTCGGTTAGCCAAACATCGGGCCAAACAACGCCCCAAGAAGTATCTCATAGATAGGCACACATGTGAGCTAGCTGCGGACAAGTGGCTGGCAGGCATTTTGTGTCGAGTTAGTCATGATTTGATGAATGCATCCCACAGATACTCGAGCCTTGGTACATAAATCATTCATGGTCTTGAAGTGAGCGTGGCGAAGTCAAGTTGTTCTATGGAAAGTATCTGTTGTCATTTGATTTCCATGCTCAATGGAAAATATCTCTCAGACCCGATTGCGGCTGTCAAAAAAACCCTGATTTCTCGCCTGTATATATATATATACTCATATTCAAATATGTATATCGGAAAAATCAACCACTTACACGGCATTAGCATTGACAATAATCAGCCATAAAGAAACGATGACAACAGACGCCGCGGATACCGATTCGCATCCGTTGGATTCACAGTAGCGCTCGCACCTTTTGTCAGCCGCTCAGCTGGATTCCTTTTTTTCCCTTGTTCCCTTGTTTTTGTGAGGCGATGATGGGAATCCATCGAAAGGAGAGCCTCCTGGTGCCTGTGAGTATCTCTAATGCTGGAGAGCGGGACACAAATCGATTGGTTGCGGCTTGTTCAGGATCGATTTTTCAGCTTTCGGTGTGCCAACGGATTTCACGGTATGGGCCACAGATACACATAGCTGCAGATACAGATACAGATACAGATACAATAGGTATGTACGCTGCCAGGTAGGCGCCGTCTCTCGCTTACCAAATCAATTATTCAGGCTCACTTTAGGTGTGAACCTAACGATGGAATCATTCCTACTTTAGATTTTTGGATTTTGTGCAAAACTCTAAAGATCATATTTCCACGCTGACTTATCTGACACGGCGGAAGCAAACACTTAAAGGCTAAAACAACGCATCAGTTCATAAGTTCATAATGATCTTCTGGCCCCGATCCGAAATTCGCTCATCAATCTCGTCCGGCCTTTGATCTGGCCCGAAAACTAAGACAGATTTCCGCTAATGATCGTTTTGTCCGGCTCCTCCGGGCTTTTTTTTTTTTTTCGTTTTGCTCTCGATTTCAATTCGGCTTTTCAATTAGCAGATAGATTATGCAAACCACTGTTTGTTGCCACATCATCGGATATTCGCTCGAGAAACCCTGTAATTCGAAGCGAAAGGTCAGCGGCTAGATCAGTTGCTGATTTGTATTTTGTAAAGTCTTTACTATATGATTAGTCTGATTAGGCTTCGAGTTGGTGTCAATGTCAGTGATTGGATTCTGAAAGGGGGAAAAACTATCAATATCAAGATAGTAAAGAGTAATGTCAAGAAGTTGAAAGTTCCAAAACCGCATTACTGCCAAAACATAAACCATTTTGTAATGAAAAATGCCAACACAACCTGACCACCACCTTCACTAAACCATCAAATCACCCATAAAGAAACATTTTTGAAAGTTTATAACTAGAAGTTATTAAGTGTGGCAGATTGGTCTAAGGGAATTCTCGATGTGTTGGGGATTTAGCGGGAATCGCATGACACTTTTAATAGAGTCAGCAACGCCAAATGGCCGCAATGTGATTGAGGGGCAATCTGCTGCTGCTGCTGCTACCCCTGGGGCCCGCCCACTTTTTCCATGTTTTCTCAACTTTTCCTATACCAAAGTGCAGACGCCACGCAACTGCGTGTGCCCATAAAAAATGTATTTGCCAAGAACCGCAGAACGAAACGAGCTGGCTCCTCTGTATAGTATTAACTGGCCCCTGTTGGCCACTACACCAGCGGATCTGCATATTGATGGAGGACGGAGAGGAACGAGAAACGTTTATTAAAATTAATACCACATCAATCATTTAACAAACGCGCCTGTCGGCCAACTTCAAAGCGTTGCCTGGGACTAGACCAAAAAAAAGAAGTCTTCCAGCCAACTCTGGGGCCTGCTTAAGAAAGTTACACATGCGCATTGGTTTTAATTAAAAGCGTTTAAAGCCATCACAAGAGAGTTGGGAATGAAAAAAAAAAGAAGAACAGATGAAAGATGATAAATTACCGAGACAAACTGAAAATTAACATTTGCTGTGGCGGGAAACAAAGAGACAGCCATGCTAGCCTGGCTAGGCAGAGATCAGAGTGAAAAGCTCAGGTTTTTTAGCTCCGCAAAAGGGATTATATTGAAAGCCGTTGTTAAATTATTGAAAATCATGCAACGATCCGCGTCGTTTTCCCATGAACAGCAGCCTCATTTGTTCACTGTTCGCTCTGCGTCGGCATAATCAGCATAACAAAAGGAATTAAGCAATAAAATATTAATGAAAATACACTGAAGAAGATCGCCGCGTCATTGACTAATTTGTTTGTGGTTCCTCCGGCTTCTTTTCACGTTCTCCGTTCTCTGCTCTGAGCTGTGAGCTGTGAGCTCTCAGCGGTAAGAAGGCGCCAGAGATCTTGAAGGCAGGGAGTGGCCAGCGGTAGCCGTGACAGGCGCCCCATAGATCGTGCACAGGGAGAAATTTTAAGCTAACGAGGTTGGGATATACTCTAAGGAGTTACTTTACATTACATTTTAGTTCAAGGAAGCAGGTTTAGGGATCTTCATTGGTGTTATATTCAACATACCATAGCGATTGGTAAGCGATATTCCCAAGGAACTTTCCTAAATAGTGTTAAGTTCCCATTTAAGAAGGTTGCTCCACCTTCAGTGAGCATTTTCGGGTAACTAGCAAACTATAAGATACAAAACCATTAGCTAATAAAGTTAAAAAATGAAACCTAAATACCCAAAATTAATGAACAATATCCTATCTCTTTCCCAACTTTATTTTCCATCTGTTAGTCAACCAAAAGTTCAACTTTTCCAACTTCTTTAAACCTTTTCTAGCAGTGTTCTTACCTCCTTCGGCTGCTCGACATATTTACTTAATATGATTTGGCTTAATGAATGCACCTTGGCTTTGTGCCTTTCCCTCTGCCCCTTGCCTTGCTACCCTGTATTCCCATTCTTTTCCCCTCTTTTCTAGTCTGGGCACATTTTTCACCTTTGACAAAGGCTGAGCCCGTCGCAATTAACTTGCGTCATTTGGAAAATTAGTTGGCATGATGCTGCAAAAAGCAGCGAGTAGGGAGTCCAGCAAGTAGGGGTGGGGGGGCTGCGGCACAAGGTCGCTGCCGCTTCAAAAGCGCCGCTTGAAAAGCATTTTTCAATTTGGTTTTTCCTTTTTCCGAGCCTTCTAGTTGTGTTTTTTTTATTATTATTTTTTTTTTTTTCAATTACAAAGACCACGCACCAAAAATTCATATGCGTGTATCTGACATACTGACTTGCAGTTTATATAACCTGGCCAAAAAAGAAAAACTATGCTGAGAACACGTTGCGTATACGCAATGCTCAAAGCCGCTGGCTGGCTGGAAATTTGCATGGCAAAATGAGAAAATGTGAATAAAACTGGAACAGACCCTGACCGGAATCTCGATCAGAAATTGCTTGACAAATAATTCAATAACATTCAGTCACTATATATATATGTATATATAACCCCTGAAGAGTAAGCTTTACACGCCCCTTAGGGTTCAGGCTGGGTAATTGAGATTACAACACGTGTTAACTGCCAGTCAAGAGCAGCTCCCCCCTCCCTTGGACAATGTAATAAACAATTTAAATGCCAAATAGAATTTATGCTAATTTATGGCTCTTTCGAAAGGAGAATGCTTAAAAAATGCAAATAATAATTGAAATTATTTATATATATATAGATATATCCCCCTGATCCCCCTTTCTCTGACATTCCATTTGAGTTTCGTTTGCTTCTAATGAATATGAATATGAATTTGAATGACCAGAGAGAGAGAGGAAGAGAAGGCAGAGGGGCTGGGGGAGTGATTGACTGGACTGGAGTGACTGACTGGCTGACAGAATGACTGACTACCGGGCCAAGTGCATATTAGATGGCCCGGCAATTACCTGCAACAGCGCCAGCAACAACAGCAATCACTCAATGCTGAATGGTCTGAATGCGCTTCTAATGAGTTAAGAGCGTTGTGCTGCGGCGGGGTGGAGGTGGAGGAGGAGTGTGTGCTGGCTTTACACCTTACACTTTGAACATTCCCAGGTGAGATGTGGCTGCCACTGCCACCGCCACTGCCACTGCCACTAGCAACACCCTCGCCGCGGTGGTGTGTCTCTCTCTGTTCTATTATTCACTACTAATTTGAGCTGACATCGAGTACGCTGCAGGTGACAACCGCTGACAATCGGTAGTAGGAACTTTCGGTAGGGCACTAAAAAGAGGGGGGAATGTAGCCACGCCCACTACAAGCCTCGGTTATTTCCACATTTATCATGTAATAGTTTAACTTTTTTCTAATTAAACGGAGTACTGTCAATTATTTGTTAGATAATCTGCTTGGGTTTAAGCCAAAGTGGATGCATGATACTAATTTTCATTAGGAAAAGTTTGTGCTTAAAGGAAAAGCTTGTCTATAAGGTGGGTAAGAAAAGTATAAAGAAATACTTTAAGTTTGTCATAAGATGAAAACCCAAAAGAGCTACCATTTAACTTGAGTGATTTCTGCAAGTTTTAGGCATCTTCTTGCCTTATAGCCAACTCAAATAGCCCTGCAATTTTCATCTGCTTTTCCTTTGGCCAAGTGCAAAGGCGACGATTACATAAGCTGGACAATAACTTGTTATAAATTTTGTTGACACGAAGTCAAAGCGTTTGAGCAGCGTTGATTTGAATGCAAGTTCATGAGTTAATCAATTTTAATGCCCGTCACGGCAACGGCAACATGGCAACAAGTTTGGTACCCGGCCACGTCGTCTACAGATACAGATACAGATACGGATACTATATAGTATACAGATCCCCCCTCCACAGCAAAACCTCCTCCTTAAGCAATCAATCGATCCAGCCTCGCCTCGCCTCGAAAACACAGCATCGAATTGTTTGATCGTGTTGTAAATTTCTGCTCGTACCCAAGTATTTTTCAACTTGGTGACGGCAATGTTGCGATGGCCGCCTCTTAAGGAGGGTGAGAGGGAGAGGGTTAACCTCCCCACTCCCCACCCCCTGAAACTGGCCTTATACGGAGCCAGAGTCGGGGCAAGACATTATTTATTTATATGTATTTTTTATAAAGCCTTGTATAACTTGATAAAAACAAAAAAAAAAAAAAAAACAAGAAAAGAAAAAACTGAAACGAGCAACGGCGGCTGAGCTGAGCCGAGCCGCAAGATTGGGTTACGTTTAAAAGTTTTGTGCGCTTGCAGAATGAAATGATTTATGGTCTGAATTACAGATAATTGTGATAATCATACCGAAAAGGTTCGGGCGCAGTTCGCATTCGCAGATATTTCTCGCTCTCGTCCCTGGCTCTTATTTTTGGTTCTTTTTTTCTGTTTTTTTTTGGTTTTTTGGCCTGGAATCGATACAAAAATCGGGGCTGCAAAGGGTTAAGGCAGAAAGAGAGAGAGAGAGGGGTAGGCTAAAAGGCAGCCATATAAGTTCGAAGGGATGCGTGTCTAAAATGCATAAAAGATTTCATTTCGCCAGGCCAAAGGGGATTGAGGGATTTATGTTGAACAGACTTGTGATTGGAGAGGTTTTGGGAATACAAAAAGTATCTCATAGATACAAATATTTATACAAAAAGTATCTCAGAGATACAAAAAGTATTTCATAGATATAAAAATTATCTCAAGGATACCAAAAAATATCTCAAAGATACAAATAGTAAGGCATAAATATCTCAAAAATACAAATATATATACAAAAAGTATCCCAAAGATACAAAATTATACGAAATGTATCTCATAGATACATATATTAATACAAGAAGTATCTCAAAGATAATATTAATAATATTAATATTAATAAAAAAAAGTATCCCAATGATACAAAAAGTATTTCATAGGTACAAAAAGTATCTCAAAGATACAAAAAGTATCTCAAAGATACAAAAAGTATCTTTACGATAAAAATATTTATACAAAAAGTATCACATAGATATAAAAAGATACAAAAAATATCTCATTGATACAAATATTAATACGAAAATTATCTCATAGATACTAAAAGCATCTCAAAGATGCAAAAAGTATCTCAATGACATAAAAAGTATCTCAAAGATACAAATATTAATACAAAAATGATCTTATAGATACAAACACTAATACAAAAAGTTTGACATAGATAAAAAAAGTATCTCTTAGATACAAAAAATTATCTCAAAGATAAAAAAGTACATAAATAATCAAAAATATCAGTAAAATGCTTATAAACTTCACGATTTTGGTTAAAGTTATGCCAAAAAAATACTTCTGATAATATATATTTCCCCCCGAGACCCTTCTAGTTCCCGCTATCTTAACTTGCATCTACCCATATCAATCTCCATCTTGTTACTTCATTGCCATGCCCAGGACCTTCTTGACTTGTTCACCTCACCTCGCCTGAGTTCCTTTTCAGCTGAGCATCACTTAGTCTAATTCCCTCAGCGACCCCTCAGCATTCTGCATAACAAAGATTTTTGCTAATTTCTCGACAAAAAACCTAAAGAAAGGCGAACAAAGAAAGCAGACCAATCCGGAGATAATTCCAACACACACGGAATTATGGAGAAAGAAGGGCGCAGAGATTTGTCAGGAGATTTGTCGGCTCACAGGGCAACTTAACAAGGCACCAACAACAGACCAACATGAACAACAATGTGTGGCCGTGGCCGATGATGATGATGATGATGACGATGATGACGAAGATGTATACTAGGTACTATATATCCCTAAGATTCAGTTTGTTTTCGTTACGGCTATTTAGTGCTTTGGCCTGCTCAAGCGCCTCGGTTTTTGGTTTATTTGCTTAGGCGGCTTAGGACTGGAATGCCAGTTCAGACCAAGAGGATTTATCCCATACCCATTCCTCAACTTACCAAACTAAAAAAAAGAAAAAGATAGAAGGAAATCCTCTGTGTGTTTGCTGTGCATTTCACAACTTTTTATGTGGTCATATTTCTTGCAAGTGCTGAAGTGTGCCTGACTGACAACCCGAGTTGGGATGTTTTCAGATGTATATTTTTTTTTTTTTTTTCGGGAGATATATTTTGAATGGAAGTTGGGGGGAGGGGAGAGGGTGGGTAGTGCCCCTCTTCGAGTGACAGGAAACGAGCGCCGAGCCGTAAAACGCTTCAACTCCAACTCGGCATGTTTAATTGCCGTTAGTTTTTACACTCGCCAGCGAATATCTCATCGGGTGTCAAAGCCAGCCCACAAAACTCAGCTGATTTCCCGCTTTCGCCTGATTTATGTGCTAGGTGCTGATTTACGAGAAGTAGGAAGGGTGCTTGGCCCCTCCAGTTTGCCAATTGAATTCGGGATCAGGACAAGAATGATCGTTTTCCTTGAAAAGTTTCGACACGCTTGTCCGTAACTGTCCGTTATGTCCTTATGAAAGCATTTTTGGTGTTTTTTCAAGTCAAGTTTTTAAGTGTATTTCTTATTAATCTCTAAAGAACAGAGATAAATATTTTATAAAAGTTCATTCGATATCAGTTCAGGGATTATCTTCGCCTCGGAAAAGTTATTCCTCGCTTGTCCGTAACTTCCCGTTTTGTCCTTGTATATCAATTTTGTACACCTTCTCTCATTCAAGCTCTTAAATAACTTTATTAAATCCCTGAAAAATGCTGTTAAATTGGGTATATCATACGAGAGTCAAGAGTAGTTGATGCCCCCAAGATGTTCCCTTTGATAGCTGCCACTCTTTGGTGTCTATCTGTCGTCACTTGCAAAGGAAATCTCAGCCGCACCGAGCCAGCTGTAAATATTGTGTTAAACATTAAATGAAGTCGTTAAAATCGTTTAATGATGCACTCGTTAGTCATTCGCGTTGACAAGTGATTTGGTGACTTTGGGGGAACTTTCGGGGAAGTTCGAGAAACTTGGATGGGGAAGACGAGGGGGGGGACTCAGATGACGACTCCACCCACTTTGTGGCTGCTTGGCAATCTGGCGCGTCGAAATCAACGGGCATGACTTCAGTCGGCTGTTGTCAAAAGGAATTGAAAGGATGTTTGATGGCATGCTAAATTGACAAATGCATGCAAAACACTTTTCGGCTGCCGCATTTGCCTCATACCGCCGCCTCATACCGCCTCATTATTCATAGCTAGTAAAAGTCGCATGTTGCCGTCGCCGCCGTGTGGAGATGTTGCTGCTGCTGCTGTTCTTGCCGCTGTTGCTGTTGCGTGTAAGTTGCCATGCAATTGGCAGTGCCTCATTCCGATTTCAAACCCAATGCTCTCCTCTCGTGGAGGCAATTAGGCAAATGGGGGGGGAAAAGGCTTTTCTGGTCCTTTGTTACCTTGGCCCTTGCCATAAGCCCTGTTGTTGCTGCAACAAGTGTTGCCGTTGCCGTTGCTGTTGCCTTTATTGTTGTTATTACCTTTGTTGTTGCAGCTGCTCAAAGTCAAACGGTTTTGGGGGTCTAGTCATAAGGTCAAACTGAGCGCATTATCAACGCTGCCACAACAGCAAAATCTGCAATATGGTTGGGCACTTGAAAAAATTGTGGAATTTGTAAAGAAAACAGAAAACTTTGTTAAGGAAAGACCAAACATTTTCTTATGTAAAAAGGTTTTCCAGAATTTATTTATAAAAAATATTGAAAAATATAGGAAAAAATTGCTTTTTTTTCTTTTAAAGAAATTTATTAAAGGAAAAGCCTAAAGTTATTACCACAACCTATTTTTCCCAGTGCAAATCTGCAACATTATGCTTAAGCGCTGCAAGCGGTTCGTGCTTAAAAGCGCGCGACACACACACACGTATTCCGGGGAAACATTGTTGCTGTTGTTAGGCCCGCCAGCAACATGCAACATGAGTGGCTGTTGCTGTTGCTGTTGCTGCGCTGCCTGCTTAAGATGTATCTGCTGTGATTACCACCAGGCGAGCGTGTACTTAAGCATTTTATATGCTTTTTTTATGCCATCTTGTCCTTGTGCAACATCGCGGCTTGCAACTTGCAACTTTTGTCGGGGTCTCTCTGGATTTTGCAGTTTGCAGTTTAGAGTTGGGAGTCGAAGTCCAAGTCCGAAATTGGGTTTATAACTTTGCGCCGAGGCGCGCGTTGAAATGGCGTTGATGATGTTCATGTTTCATGTTTGTGGCTTGATGAAGCGCAACGATTATCCGCAGCAGCAACAACAACAACATAAACAACAACAACAACTGCAACACGGGCTGTAAAAATATGCCACAAATTGATTGATTTGCCACGGCACGAAGCTGAGCCAAAGACGTTTGGCCACGTTACAAACTCGTTTCAGTTTCAATTTCATTTTTAAAGGCATTTTTCCTACACCCCTTCATGCTTCCTCCCCCTCCCTTACTTTAGTTTATATACGTTTTTTTTTTTACTTTTTGTGGCAACCCAAAAGTGGGCGTTCTTGTTGCTGGCGTGCCAAAAACTATCTGAACATGGCGACAAAATATGCAAAAGCAAAAACCGAGGCCCCCAAAATGCAAATGCAATTGAAACGCAACGAAAATTGTGCAACGCCTACCCGCAACTCGGATGCAGCTCAAGTATTTATTTTTACATTTCTTTTTTTTTCGCTTCGATTTTATTTTCATTGCGGAACTGCCACACAACAATTTCCCAATTGAAATGTGTACGCGAAAATTGTTGCCGCTTGACAAATAAGTTGCATGCAAATAGCTGAAAATGCAGCAGCCACAGAAGCAGCAGCAAGCAGCAGCAATTGCCACTGCAACATCAACGGCAGCAGCAGCAGCAGCAGCAATTTGTATGCAATGAATTAAATTCCAGTGCACACAATTTTCTCAATGGCAGCGGGCTTTTCCATTGATGAAAATCACCAGGCTCACCTTTGACCAGCTGGGTTGTTTGTCAAGTTGACTTGACAGCAGCAACAGGAACGGCAACGTCAGCAGCACCAGCAGCAGCAACATTGGTTGCAAGTGGAAGGAAAAGTCCAAGAACTTGGCTGTTTAAAGGGGCAGAGAAAGAAAAGTTTGGGGATTTAAAGTAACCCAAAAAGGCTTTTTAAAAAGTGGATTAATAAGTTAAACTTTTTGTAATATTGAAAACATTAGCTAAAAAATCTGTTTTCCCTGCTAAACTTACAGTTTTCTGACTTCCTTCTACCAAGGTACCCCCTTTTTAACCCACTTTTTGTTGCTTTTTAACCACTGTTCCCCCCATTGACTTGACAAATTCGTTTGGAGGCAGTCGCTTGTCCAACAAATGCAATTAGTTAAATGAATTTTGAGCCTTGGTCTCGGTCTCGGTTACGCTCGGCCATCGAAAGCGTTTATCAACCTCAAATTGAAAACTCAAAAATCCAGTCGAGAGTTTTCCCACATTCGTCAGCTTGTCACAGGGCAAGAGAGGGGTTTAGGTAATTGGGTATTGGAAAGATTTTGGGAAACTGCAAACTGAGAGGAAAGCCGAGTCTAAACTGAAGAAAACTGAGAAAATGGCCCCGAGGGGCCAGCAAGTCAAACGCCAGACTCCGGTTGTCTGGTTGAAAATTGTGGGTAATTTTCGGGGTTACCTTCGCCCGGTTAACATTAGCGTGTGTGCAGGTTGTAATTTTCTACTTTGCGCCTGGAAAAACCGAGAAGAAAGCAAAGGGGAAGGAGAAAAAGAGGGGAAACCTTTCAAGAGTCGATCGTTATGGCTATGGATTCCATACGGTGGGCGGGAGGGGGGACTTGTTAACTGCTCATAATGGCCACCAACACCATCACCTAAAAATCGAGCTATATACTGTACTACTGTCACTTCCTAATGGTATAATAAGCTATACTGATACCATCTCTGGTGTTTGTTGCGTTTTGTTAATTAGCCATTTAATGGCCAATAAAACGTTGGCGGCGGCAGCAGCAATAATAATGGCAATGCCATTAGCCAGAATCCGATTCGGATTCGAATTCGGAATCAGAGTCGTTGCCGAAACACGATTTTTGATTTATTGAGTCATTAAATAATAATCATAATTTTCTTGTTTAGCAGCCAATCTATAAAAAGCCATAAAAAACTATCAAAGAAGACGGGCATAAATGCCAAATGTTTGTAAATATTATTTAAATAACTTTTGGGCGATTTGATTGATTATGCGGATGATTTTTATTATTTTCTCTCTAGGCTTAACACCTTCTAAACCACCACCCTCCCCCTGTACCTGTCTAGTTTACACTTGAGACTAACTCCACCGCCTTTGGTTAAATTGAAAGGAGACTGGCTTGGCTCTTAGAGTAAATACAAATGCCTGAAGTCAAGACGATTTATCAAAAAGAACATATATACATAGGTTCGGTGTTAGTCCGGCAGAGCTGGTTACATCTTCAGCTCTCTCAGATTATGAAATTAAAATTTATAAAGACACTAATCGATAGAGAAAGAGTGTGGCGCGGGGCAGCGACTAGCCATCATTAATCAAAGTCAGCCCATGGGCTTTTTGGTAATCTTCGTCGTGGTCACTCCTGGACACACTGTCAACTGGGCAAAGCATTAAAAACTGGGAACTAAAAAACCAAAAAAGAAAAAAATAATACAAAAATAAAAAAAAAAAAGCGAATAAAGAAATCAATAAGTCAAATTGCCAGCTACGGACATGGGCATTTTCATTATTTATTATTAAACGAATTGGTGCAACCTTAACTGCCAAAGCAATTGGCTACCGGTCTTCTGTCCCCCCTTCTCTGGTCTGAAAAGCTTTGCTCAGTTCAGATCTTTCATATAGCATATAGCATCTACCATTTACCATCTCCGATCTCCGGCCATCTTCGACTCCTTCGAGTGCCATTCGAAATGAATATGCAAAAGAGCAGACAACACACAGCGAGAATAAATAAATATAAAATCAAGGGGGGGGAATGGCTGGGGCAGAGGAAATAAAAAACCGGCAGCATTTTGGAGCTGCGGCCCAGACAGCTGGACAAGCCCTCTTCACAGCGGGATAGCGGATGCGGCTATATGGTTATGAAGGAGGGCCAGTAGGAGGGTCTAGAGGAGGGTCAGGGGGCCAGTCCAAGCCAGGCCCCATTCGCTCTTATTTAGCTAATTTAAATGAGCTGCAAACAAGCGGCCATAAAGAAATGAGTGAATGAAACGAACAAGCAATACCCTGTAAAGGTTAAAAAGTTCTTATAAAGTAGCTTCTGATGTATCTTGAAGTTAAAAAAGATCATTCTTAGGGATAGGATCACTAGAGTGGATTTACCTTGACATTGTTTTTAGTTTTAACCTCAACTACAGTTTGGATTAAGTACTTTTCTTACTTTATATTATATATAAATTAGTTTATAATAAACCAAATTTAAAGGGTATCTATATAGCATTGCCAATCATAAGCTGAGAACAAAGCCAAGCGAAAGGCTGAAAGGCGATTTTATGGGGCTGCCTCTTGCAATTTATCAAACATTTTGGGTAGGCGGCGGCAGCAACAACAAATTGATTTGCATAACCAATTATAAACACATTCCGTAGGAGTTGGAACTCCATCAGTCCACATCCACATCCTCCTCCTTGGTCCTCTCCTTCTTGTTCCTTTCCGGATTTCTCTCTCTCTCTGTTTCTGTCCAAGTCTTTTGTTTAACACAAATTGTCGCACTTTAGCAGACCAACAAAGGCCACAATGGAGTTATGAAAATGTAGAAATATCTCTTTATATATCTCTCTATATATATATATATAACAAGCGGATGGACATACTATATCTATCCGATTTATTCCCCATTGACACGAACCGCATTTTGTGCCTGTTTATTTAGCCATTGTAGCTGCTGTTTTTCGCCAGCTTATTTGCTTGGCTAAACTGGCCAGAACACCGATACAGATAATGGCATCGCCTGGCCCACTTAGATATCGCCCGATCGCCCCTATTCAGCTTATATTATAGTGGGATATGGAGCTGTAAAACAAATCTGATTGCACATTGTACAACCATTAAGCGAGTCACGTCAACGACGGGGAACGGCGACCAAATCGGTTTCCACATGACAAAAGTGCATTAGCCAAAAGGTTTTTCAGCTAATAAAGTGGGGAAATTCGTTTTATAAATATTTGTTGTTAATGTTAAATAAGAAATGGGATTTAAGTTTGGGGAAATTACTAAGAAAGTGAGTTAAGAACTTCTTCAACTTATTCCCAAAAGCCATTATCTTAGCTTTTTCTTCCCCCTCATTTTTAGTGGCTCTGGAAATGTATTTCCCTTTTGTAGAACTGGAAAATGCTTTCTATTTGCATTGGATATGAAAACTGTAAGAGGGAAGTGAGGTGTTTGGTGTAGCCCATCACTTATTAAACACTCGTCACTTTTAATTAAAAGTCGCCGCCTGTTCCAGAGAGTTGTTGGCCAAGTCCCGACTATTTGGCCAGGTACGAGTGGTTGTAGTTGCAGTACCAGTAAAGTTATCCAGTGCGGTGGGAGAGGGAGGTAGATAGAGGGGCTGCAGCTGCATGCCACTGCAATTTGCAATTACCACAAACACGCGGCCCAGGAACCAGCAGCAGCAGCAAGCAACATTGCATGGCAAAAGTTTTGCAATTAGAACACTTTTCGCGTGGTTTTAATGATAACACATGGGTGTGTGTGGTGTGGTGTGGTGGTGGGGGAAGGGGGGTATACTGCAGGCCTAGGGGGCGTGGCAGGAAACTAGCTTTTAAGTGTGTCTGCACACAGAAAATGCGCGAAAATTTCGAGTGAAAAACGCTCGAAGGAAAGATTCCTTTTCCTTTTTTTTTCCATTTGAATTTTCTGTTGTTTTAGGCCAACGATGGCATAGTTTCGGAATCAAGTGGAAATATTGTTGGCCCAAAGACAGTCAGCTTTTGTCTTCCATTGTCCTGTGTGTGGTGGTCAAGTGCTAGGCGAAAAGGACAATGGAGATTTCTGGTTATGTTTTTACAAGAACTCTCTCATTAGAGCGCAGATTTAGAGCAAATTTCCTTTGTCTGGGGATGGCAGGGCTAAAAGAGAGAGAGAAGTGTTTGGTGTTTTGTGTTTTGTGTTTTCTTTTGCCTTAAATCAGGCGCTCTGTGCTGGCATTAAAGGATTTACGGGATCAACTGATGGATTTCAGTCAGCTCTCAAGGGCTCTCTCTCTCTCTCTTTATCCCTCTTTTAGCCCTCTCTCTTTCTGACATCCTGCGGCGATAATCACTGGCAGGATCACAGGATCAAACTCTCTCCCCTCTCTATTCCCCTGCAGACCGCTAATTTGTTACAAAAATTGCACATTTCGATGTTCGCGCCATGGGGTCGAGAATCCGTGTCAGTCGGTCGGTCCCTTTTTTCCCATCCCAGCATCCCCTCTATGAGATTTCCTTCCTTTCCTTTTTTTCGTTCCTGGCCCATCCATCACCGCCATTTGGCAGTTGCCTCCTCTTTTTTGTTGCCCTCTCTTTCGCTTGGTGTCTCTGCCCTCTCTGCCTCTCTGTCTGTCATTCATTCAGTGGCGGCCTTGCCCTTTGACCTTCGTCTCCTACAGCGCCATTTCGAGCATTTAGCGGCACTTAGTCCATCAACCCATCTCTTTTAATCCACCCCTCTAATGGTCTCTGTCTGTCTCGCTCGTTAACGTTGTGCGAGAGAGAGAGAGAGAGAGTAAGGAAAAGTACAGTCATCGCAAGAAGAAGTTTGGGATTTTCTAACTTAAACTCCAAATAACTTTTAAGGTTCTTAATTTTTAAGCTATGAAACTTTGGAAATATAAACTTAAAAATATATAGCAACTTGACTTAATTTTTTATTATATTTTTTAACCTTGAAATTATTTAAATTTAAATACAAAATAAATGCAGAAATTGATGTAATTTATGCGCTGGCAAGGCAGACAGACTGAATCAATTGACTCGCCATAAATATCAATATCAATATCAAGTTGGCTTTCAATCAAACTCATTATGCTAATGAAGACACACAGCTGCACACGCCTACACACAGACACACACACAGATACACCACACAGATGCACTGAAACCGAACACAAATGCAAAACGATCGATCGATCGGTGGATGACTAAGTGAGCGAGTGAATCGACGAGCCTAACTTGAGTTCGATACAACTTGACTCTCAACTTGCTTTGGGGAGCTGCTTAACCATCCATCCATACAGTCAACCATCCATCCATCCATCCATCCATCCATCCAACTATCCAACCATTTGAGTGGCCAGTCGCCAGTGGTGGGTACAACATCATCATCGTGATGATGATCGCCAATGCCTGACCATCGACATGAACATCGACAGCTTGCGGCGACGTTTAAATTTGTTCATACTATAAACAAAATGAGCTGAAGATTCTATCTGTTCGTGTAAATATTTGTTAAAATTAAGCTTTCAACTGAAAAGTTTCAAAAAAATTTTAATTCTGCTGCCCTCGTCCTGGTCCATCTACTTTATGATCAGCTCAGATCTATATAGATAGATATCTCCTATCATTCCTGCTGATTGATGGCAGGAGATTGTCAGTTTGTTATAGCTGACAACGATTAGTCTAATAGTTGGTAATTTGATTTTGATTTAAACGATTAACCAGCGAGTGATCATTAGAGATCAGAGATGCCATAACTTGGGAATGGCAATCGGGCCATTGTTGTGGGCCCGCTAATTTGTCAGTTTGATTGCAGCGATCGCTGATCTCGCACATGAGGTGGCTGTGTGATCACAGATCATAGAATTAAATACGTTTTAATGGGCTTAAGTGGTGACAAGTTGGGAGAGAAAAGGCTATTTAAGCTTTAGGTATCTTTAGCTTGGAAAACCTTTACCCTTTTACCCTCTTCTCTAGTTTAGTATACCTTTCTAAAGGGTATTCCTGCTTCGTCTAAGCCGCGCTTGTTAATCAAAATCGCCAACAAATTTTGTTTGCATTTTTAATGTGTTTTTCTGTGTTTTATTTTTCTGGCTTGCTTAAATATGCTGCTGCTGCCTTTGTGGCCTGTGGCAAATGTTTTGTCTTCATTTCGTGGTGTGGCTGTATAGTTTTTTTTTTTTTTAGTTTTTTAGCTTTTCTGTTATTTTATTTCTGTGTTTTTTTCGCAAATTAGCCTGCAGACATGGCCAGACATGCAAACCTTATATAGAGAGAGGGGGGGGCTCTCCGACTAGCCGGAGAACAACACCTCAGCGAGCTGCGCACATAATTCAATTAATTTGATTTAATTGCCGCAATGAAAGCGGCGCATAAATTGCATAAATTAGCCACGAACTGAGCAATGCACCGGCAATTAAACGACCACATCAGAAAAATCTTTTCTACTCTCAGCTAAAAACATTCTCAATAGATTGTTGTTATTCTTTTTATAGCTTAGCTTAGAGCTTCTTTTATGCCCTTAAAAATGCCAGCCAATTGGCAGCTCCACCCCGTTTTAAGGGCCTTCTATAAAAGAACCCCCTTTTGCTTTAGAGGGTTAAAATGTGAGCTCACTGAAATATCTTTTATTGTTGTTTTTTGTTGTTGTTTTTTGCCAGCTAATGACGTTGCAAATTTGTGGCCAATGTTGCTGTTGCCTGTCAGCGTTTATTTTGTTTGCAGTTTCCCCGCCACGGCGGGCCCTTCCCCCTTTTCGACCAAATAATCCCCACAAATGTGCTGAAAGTTGTGAGTTTTATGAAGTTTTAAGCAGGCTCTAAGTGTAATGCGAGTTGAACACGTCAACAGGGGAAGTGCTGCGGTCCGGGCTGAGGAAATGTGTGAAGGAGTCAAGGATGTGGTGGGTTAATGTTAGCAGCAAAGGGTGTGGGCTATCGGCTAAGAGGTTAAAAGATGGCTGCAGGGGTTTCGAAAAGTCAATTTGCGGTGCCTAGGTGCGGAATACAAAACCAAATTAAGTTGAGCAAAATCGTTGAGGTTGATTAGTAATTATATTAATTTAAGTTCAAAAATCTTAAGAAATGATTTTTTAAATATATTATTTAAAGAGTTTAAAGGTTAAAAGAAGAAACTAAAAGACAAAAAAGGCTTAAAAATAGAAAACTTTTAACAAAAATCTCACCTCAAGGTGGTAGTTAGTCAGTTTATTAAAAGGACTTCTTAATTAATATATAAATTCTTATTTTTAACCAAACTCAACACTTTTCCTATATCTTAACCCCTTTAATTATTTAATTATTAAACAAACTGGAGTCTAAGGCTCTTATGGCAAGCCCTGCTCCTCCAGCTAACCCCTTTCTTGTGGCTTTCAGCTACCACCCCCCAGAAAAGCCTTTTGGAAATTGAAAACATAATCAACCCCAATTACTTGGCCTGCAACCTGAACTTAAACACCCAAACAGGCCAAAGCACTCACCAGAAGTTCGGGTTCAAATTAATTGCAATCCGAGGCACATTAAATGTGACCCGTTTCGAGGGGTCTCTTGGCCATAACGAAAATCTAGAATGTCATGTGGCTCTAATGAGTGGTCAGTTAATCATGATATACAGTGAGGGCGGTGGGCGTGACAGTTGGCCCCCTTTAGAAGGAAGGGGTGGTGAATGAAAAAAGCAGCCAAAAACCAAATGAACAGCAAAGTGGAAGAACATCAAATTAAAGCATTTCCTAAATTAAAATCTTATAAACGAAAGTCTTCTCCTTTTACACACTCGTTGAGATGCCTCTCTTTCTTGCTTTTTAGTGGCATCTCTTTCACTTTTCCCCCCCCTCCTCTTCTTATTGCCGCACATTAAAGACACTTTAATGCACTTCATCAATTTGGGTTATGACTCCACTTCGCCTTCAGACGAATCTCTCAGTTCGTAATTATCAGGGCCAGAACCGAAATCGAAGTTAATATAGAAAGGGATATACTCTACATTATTTCCAGATTAAAAATGTTTATAAAAATATAAAGAAAATCTTAAGTAGTAAAGATTTATATAGTAAGACGAAGCTTAGTTAATTTTCGAAATATTTTTAGCAAACTAGAAAGGAAAGGAGGGTATTCATAGATCGCTTAATCCTTCAAGCCATTTCGCTTCTGCTCTTTCGATATTTTTTTTTAATTTTTCAGAAATTTCTCAAAAAATAATAAATAATAAAAAAGCAGCAACGAGGCAGCAGCAGATAAGGAGGGGGAAGGGGAAAGGAATATAACGCACAGGCGAAGAAGGATGAAAAAATAATAATAAAAATTATGATGAAAAAGTCTGGAGCTTTGGAAGAAGAAACTCCATTAATTTTTGCCCGGCTACTTCGGCTGCTCCGCCGTTTTTGGAGCGTCATTGTTAATGAGTTTTCGTGTATGGCTTACTTATGGGCTCTCAGGTTCAGGTTCAGTTCAGTGTGGCTCTGGCTCTGAGTTCCAGGAGAGGTCCAATCGTATGTGTCCGGCTGAAGATCCTCGGGTGAGAGGAGCTAAGGACCAGTTCCAAGGAACTCCCGGCCCAAGACAAAGTTGACTACTACGACTACTACTACTACTACTACTGCTGCTGCTGCTGCTGCTTCTGCTGCTTCTTTTTAATAAACTTCTGGGACAGAAGCGACTCGGTTCCCACGCTGCTTTTAATTTGCGAGCCTCTTGCGCTCTCCTTCAGAATCAGAATCAAAGCCATTAGTTTACACTTTACATGCTAATGGAAGGATGAGGGTCTGGTCTGGACTGGATGTGTCTGGTCTGGTTTGGTCTCTGGTCTCTGGTCTTTGGTCTCTCGTCTCTGGTCTTTGGTCTCTGGTCTTTCATCCTTTTGGTAGTTTGAAAGCAGCGGAGTGCCTCGAGCCCTGCTCTTTTGTGGCTTCTGAATGGCGGAGTTCTGCAGCCGAAAATAAAAATCAAAACCAATGAACTTTTTTTAATTGCCTATGAAAATTGTATCTCCTCTGTGGCTCCTTACCCCAGAGATTCTCCAAGCGTTTCTCCAGCGTATTCGGTAGCCTTCTCCTCACTTCGCCAGAGACCGCAATTTAAAGTTTCTTTTTATATTCGCGTTGCGCCGTTTTATGTTTTCTTGCGTTTGTTGTTTTATTTGCATTTTGGCGCCGGAGTTTTCAACTTTTTTTTCCTTCTTTTTAGTTTTTTTTATAAAAATGTTTTGAAGTGGCAGGGGGGAAGGGGGTTCCTTGGCTGATGAGTAGCGGCCTTTCACACACAGTGTGCCACAAAGTTTGGGGATTAGCTGACTCGACGGATTAGCTGAGATTGATTCCCGGGCTGATGGATGGCGATAATTGTCGGCTTCGATTGCTGATTTTTACGGGGCCTTTTTTTATGGCGGAGAAAACTCATCAGGAGTGCAAATGGCAGCGATAATTGGAAAAGACTAAAAAAAAACTGGATACAGTAACTACCTTGGCCAGTTAGAAAAGTGTAGAATTATTTTTTAAGAATTTAATAGGAATTCTTTATGGCTGATAATTGGAAAAAATATGATTTTTTATTGCCATCTCTGGCAGTGGCAGAGTCTTTAATATTTATTTTATGTTTTTTAAGTAAGAGAATGTTTTCTTAATGAGTTGAAAGTTACTTTAAAAATATTTTCAAATATTTAAGCTAATATTTTATTACTTTTTGGGAGTATAATGAATGGGAAACAAGTCTTAAATTTAGTTTTAGATTGAAAAGGAGACATCTTTTGGCTATAAACTGGAAGTTCAGCTAAGGAAAAACACCTTTAAGTTATAAACAGTACCTTATGCCTTATCCCGCCCAAACTAGATCAGCAATTAGTAATGCAGATCAGGGAGAGATATATGTACATATATACCCCTTATAGACCCGCCTTGATCCACCGACTCCACGGCGAATCGCCTTTCAATGTTTGGCACACTGGCACCCTAGGTGGCGCCACTTGGCGCCAGTCCAGTCACCAAGACCAACGATCCCAGCGGCAAATTAGCCACTGCAACGCCTCCACCCCAAAAGGGAATCGGAATTGGGAATAGGAATGGGAATAGGAATAGCTATAGAATAGGCATCGATATCCATTAGATATATGGCCTACAATGCAAACTGATGAATAATGAATTGGTTTTCGGGAACGACTTCAAACGGAAAGCGACGTCGACCACAACGAATTTAGATTTTTCACATTTTTATTGTTGTTTGCCGACACGGCGATGCAACAGAGTGCATCTCCCACTCTCTCTCTCTCTCATTTTGTTTCTATTTCCCTGTCTCTGTCTCTGATTCTATGGCACTTCGATTCTCTACGGCTTTTCCCCGGGCTCATTGTAAATCATTAGCGACGACACCTGCTGTGAAAATTATGACACCGCCTCCGATTGATGTGCCCAACTTGTTGCCGAAAGGAAAGGCGATGGGCGATGTTTGGTGGGAAAGAGAGAGAGACAGAGGTGTATTGGGCGAGCGGAAAAGAGACAGGAGCTGAGGTAGATAAAAGGTGAGGAACCTGCAGCGCCATTTGCTGATAGCGCCCGCTGTGAACTCGATGCCGGGGCATCCGAATCGGAATTGGACTTGGGAACTGGGAGTTGGTCATTGTATGTATGATACCTCTTCCTTCTCCTTCTCATCCATGGGACATCACCTGCTGTGTTGACCAAATTTGTTTAGCTCGCGCCTTTTGAAGATATCCCCTTCCCTCATCTGATCGCCTTTTGTGGCTCCGAGATTCCCAATGTCCACCTTTGCTAAATGACATTCAACTGCATTAATTAGGCCAACTGCAAAGACCTCCTAAGGTGGCCAAAAACAAGAAGAAGCAGGAGATGGCTGGAGGGTAAAGTTGCTATAAAATCAGTTTAAGATTATCACAGATTTAGAATCAAGGAAAGATTTCAATTAATAACTTTTTCATGGCTTGATTTTCTGTTACTTTTTTATGTTCTTTACAAGGCAAAAAGATAAATTTTCTTATAGGGTAATGTATGATCCACCTACATATCATCTTTGTGACCCAAAACCTTTTTCGAGGCCCGCCAATCAAAACAGGCTGATCGATTAATCAAATCGGGTTGCATTTTAATTTGGCCCAGACTCCTCTGGCTGGCTAACTGACCAACTGACTAACTAACTGACTGACTTGCCTGCCCCGATATCATTTTGTATAATTTATCCAACACACACACACACACACACACACACAGAGAGAGAGACTGGCACAACGGCCATTACTCATACGCGCAGTTGCACGACGTTGAAATTGCTCCAATTAAGTGTGTGCTTTT
Source organism: Drosophila eugracilis (assembly GCF_018153835.1). Lineage (NCBI taxonomy): Eukaryota > Metazoa > Arthropoda > Insecta > Diptera > Drosophilidae > Drosophila > Drosophila eugracilis. The sequence goes on from NW_024573535.1 coordinate 754,963, forward strand.
TTTCGGCCTGGCTTTGGGTTTTGTTTTCCTTTTTGCTCCCTCGAACTGAGAGGCCAATGTAGTTCGGTGGCTGGATATCCAGATATCCAGATATACAGAGATCTGGAGACCTCACGATTTGAATGGGTGATGTCATTAGGCTGCCAAAGCACCTGTCCGATGTCGGGGATGAGCGGACTTGCAATTGAAAAAGCGGCAGCGACATAAACGTGCCACAACAGAGATACATACGGAAATGCTATATATATATAGATAGGTGGGCGGTTGTAAGGGGGATTCCCCAGCCGCCTGGCCGCCTCTCAATTTCTGGAGTGGCCAATTACTGGCCGAAATAGCAGCTTCCGCGGAGGCTCTCTGATCCCGATCTCTGGCTGATTGCTGGTTGCCAAAGCAATCCACATTGCTGCCACTGCCATAGCAATGCACCACTATAAAACTGCTGCACCACCACCCCCCCTGACCAAATCGCCAACGAAAACGGTAAAAGCTCGAAACTAGGCAACTGTAAATCGGCCGACTGCGAGTCAGTAAACTATTAACTTAATTTTTTTGGACAACTCGACGAGGCCACGACTACTGGGCAATGGCCAGAATGCACTGAGAGGAATGATTAGTTGGAAGTTAAAATGAAAATAGGGGGAAAAGCTGTGTTAGAAGATGGAAAATGTTTAGATTTTGTTAAGATTTTGAAGATTTTCTTGAGGGAAAATTCAAATTTAACTTGGAAAACGCTAAGAACTTGGGCTAAGCTTAAAATAGTGACTGGATTTAAATATTTCTTACATTTTTTATATAAAATAAAACATAACTAAAGCAAAAAGCAATAATAAATAAGAATTATCCAAATAACAACCTGCAATTATTGGCAGGAGAAAAAATTCAAATTGACTCGTTTCCCAGTTAATCGATCGATTGCCGATTAATTTCGGATCAGTGTATATATATGGCATATCGGAGTGCTTGATTGAACAACTTTTACCGTATTGCCAAAGTTGTTCAACTTGTTGTTGACAATTCTGCCGTTGTTGCTGGCTGCCGTGACTCTTGCTTGTCTTTTTACCAACTTTGTTGGCTGCGGCCAAAAACTCAAGTCAGGCAGCTGCTGGCAGGCATGAAATGTGTTTGACGAGGATCAGAGGCCACAGATTGGGTGAATCCTTGCTCTACAGAAATCCTCGACCTTCGTCAAGCAGCCAGCAATTTCGTGAGAGAGAGACGAGGAAAGAAGAACAAGTGCCGGCGAGTAGCCGCTAGACAAAAAGCGGAATTGAAAATTAGTTTTGGCCAACGACGGGACAATAAGGAATCCCCCGAACCAGAGCCAACTTTTAATGACTTCCTTCCAAAACGCAGTTCTCGATTATAAATGTCTGTGGGAAAAACAAGAACTTGATGTAGTCGAACGGTGGATACTCTCTAAACTGAGTTTTGTGGTGAAAGAAGAAGTTTTTCTAACTTAAAATTCAAAAAATCTGAAAATAAAAAAGCAAATTTCTAAAAAACTTTAATATTTTCTATAAATATTGTATATATTTTAGGCATATTTAAATTCAATTTTATGTTTCTTAAACCCTTTCCCTTAGCCCGCTTAACCCCTTTTGGCCAAAAGAGTATCCCCAGAAGACCGTAAAAACGCGGCTCATTCGCAGCTCTGAAAGGGAATTTCAGTTTTGATTTACGTGGCGAATTAATTTTGTGGGCTGGTGTTCGCTCCTTGGCCCGCAGCTTGCCCTTTTGGCCCCCTTCCTCAGACAGACATTAGAAACCGTTGGCCGAAAAAACAAAGCCAAAGCCAAAGCCAAAGGCAGGAAGCGAAATTGAGCCCGACTAATTCGCATTTAAGTAATTTGCAAATTCGCGCGAATGGCTGTTAATTAAGAAATGCAGGCTTTCCCTTGGGAAAGGTTTGCTAGAAAGGTTTAGTTTTGGGTTAAGTTAAATGTAGTTTAAGATTGGAATATAGATTTAAGATATATATAACAGATATTATATAGAAGGAAAGAGACTTTCTTAACATAAATTGATCTTATTTGATAAACCAGAACTCGCTTTCTTAGTAAAGTTTGCAATTTATCATTTAAAAAATCTTTAAAAATATTTTTAAAATATTTACAATAAAGAAATTTAATAATTTTACTTTAAAAAGTAAAATTCATTAATTTTTAACTAATTTTTAACATTTTTTATTTAACTTTCATATATTTTTTGTACACTTTCAGGACCATCCCAGTTTGAGGGGAACTCCTCTGGCCATGCTGGCCGCCCAGTGCAACAAGCTCTCCAACAAATCCCCGCCACCGCTGGCCGACGCCGCTGTGGGCAAGGGCTTCCATCCGTGGAAGAAGAGTCCCAATTCCCCAGCAGCTGGCTCCAGTGGTGGCTCCTCTGGCGGCGGCGGCGGTGGTGGTGGTGGCGGCGGTGGCAGTAGCGCTGGCCAACATTCGCCCTGCGCCATCTCAGCGGCGAGTTCGTCGAGCTCGAGTGGATCGAGCGGAGGACAGTCCTCCAGGAGTCTCTCCTCCAGCGCCAGCACCATGGTGAACATCACAGCTAGGTAAGCAGACAGGCGGCGCACAGCGATCTGCTGAGGATTCCCCAGGTTGGAGGTGGGTGAATGAGCTTAGGCTATGAGCTAGCATACCCTAGAAGATCCTTTGAGAACCATTTAACCCATCCATCCTTATGGGAATCCCCGGCGGAGAGCTGTGCGCGGACAGCCGCAACAGCTGGCCCTATACGACTCGCGAGTAATTTCAGCATCTATCCTTACAGTCGCCCCCTGGCCTCCTCCTGTGCGGCGGTGGGCGGGGGCTCCTCCGGCTCCTCCTCCTCCGCCTCCGGATCGCAATCATCCTCCTCGGCCTCCGCTGTAGCGGCTGCCTATGGCGGGGATCTATACTTCCCGAACACCTCGACCTCCAACATGGACAACCATCATATGCATCAGGGTCTCCTTGGTAAAGTGGAAGCCGGTGCGGCCGCCTTTGGTGGTGTCTATTCCCGTCATCCCTACGATTGGCCCTTCAATGCGGTTACCCACAAGGAGGCGGCCAGCGTGAATTCCGGTTGGTGGGACATGCACAGTGCCGCCGGATCCTGGCTAGATATGGGTGGTGCCGGCATGCACTCCACGATGGCCAACTATGCCAGCGAGAACTACAGCTCCGCTCTGAGTCATTCGTTGCTGGGATCGGGACAGCATCTGCTGCAGGATACGTACAAGAGCATGTTGCCAGGTCAAGGAGTTGGCGTTGGTGTGGGCGTGGGCGTTGGTATGGGTGGTTTCTCCCTACCCCATAGTTCGCCATCAGCGGCGGCGGCAGCTGCTGCAACAGCGGCAGCAGCAGCAGGTGGTTCGCCACAAGGTGGTTCCCCATCGACACCATCACCCAGATCCCAGAGACGTTATGCTGGAAGGGCCACCTGCGATTGCCCCAACTGTCAGGAGGCGGAACGTTTAGGACCCGCTGGGGTACATCTGCGGAAGAAGAACATCCATTCGTGTCACATACCTGGATGTGGCAAGGTCTATGGAAAGACTTCGCATCTGAAAGCTCACCTGCGGTGGCACACCGGCGAGCGTCCCTTCGTGTGCAACTGGCTGTTCTGCGGCAAGCGTTTCACACGCTCCGACGAGCTGCAACGGCATTTGAGGACGCACACCGGCGAAAAGCGCTTTGCATGCCCCGTGTGCAACAAGCGCTTTATGCGCAGCGACCATTTGGCCAAGCACGTGAAGACGCACAATGGCACGGCCAATCACCAGGCCAATGGCCATGGTGGGCTGAAGAAGGGCTCCTCGGAGTCGTGTAGCGACTCAGAGGAGGCCGCCAACCAGTCGGGCGAGTCCAACGGGCTGGGCGGCGTGGGCAGTGGCCCTCAGACGGGCGGGGCCGGTGGCGGCGGGGGTGGCGCTAGTTCTGGTTCGGGATCGGTATCTGGATCGGTAACCACCGGAGCGGGAGGTGGTTCCTCTGGCAGTTCCAACTCCAATTCCAATTCCGGTGGTTCGAGCGGTTCCGTTTCCGGTTCTGGCAGCCATCCCGGCACCCCGACCTCGCTGCACGCGCACAGCGCCAATGGCACGTCCAGCAGCCTGCTGGGCGGCGGTCTGCACCTGGCCACGCCGCACCAGATGGTCGCCGCGGGCGGTTCGCCGGTGATGCTCCACCAGCAGCAACAGCAGCAGCAGCAGCAGCAACATCAACAGCAACAGCAACAGCAGCAGCAACATCAACAGCAGCAGCAACATCAACAGCAGCAGCAACATCAGCACCACCAGCAACAGCAGCAGCATCATCATCAGCAATTTGGCCAGCAACAGCATCCCCATGCCCACCACCTGCACCACCATGCCCACCACTCGCACCACCTGGCCACCGGTGGCTCACCCGGTCTGGATCCCAGCTCTCTCGTAGATATCAAGCCACCCATGGTTTGAGGTTCGCTGGGACCCTTCCTGTTCACCAACTAAAGCAGCGAATGGGTTCCACACCTTGACTACACCATACACTATATACTATATACTATATATATGCATATATCATTACCGATATCATTTCGATCTAAAGCTATCTTGCGGTTGTACATATAGCCAGCAGATGTCTGTACATATTCAAAGAGCCCGCTCTATGTGTCTATCGCGCTAATCCCAGCACTAAAACTAAAACTAAAACTAAACAGAAATATACAAATATATATATATATATATCTGAGGAGTATATATATATATATATTGCTTATAGCCTATTTGTAGAGTAAGCCATTTTCTAGAATATCTAGTTGTCCCCCATAGAGAAAAGCAGAGCGAGAATACTTTTTTTTTTGATTTTTTTTTACTAGCCCTATGGATATGTAATTTTTTTCATAGCTTCTAAGAATTATATAACGACATTAACCAAGAGACAAGCTTCGAGCACCACAAAAACAAAACCTAAAAAAAAGAAGAAGAACAACAACAGAACTTAACAATTATGCAATTCTAAAATATATTTAAAATAAAATATAAATAAATATAAATATGGATATTGAGAGGGGGGGGAAGATCATAAATATATTTCTAGTCCAATTATGAAGTGTGAGCGAACCAAAATTGTAAAGAAAAACGAAAGAAAACAAAAGAAAAGTAAAGAAAAGAAAAGAGAAGCAAAAAAAAGAAAAGTAAAGTAAAGAAAAGAAAAGAAAGTGAAAGTAAAAACTTAAAGAAAGGCAGAGGGGGAAGGATCTAGAATCTAGCCCTTGTAAGTTAGTACATGTCCCTCATTTATTTTTGCTAAACCCAACGGACGAGGAGGTTCGTCCTCCGGCGGTTATCTTAGATGCTAGTGCTTTAATCGAATCCCAACTACCATAAGAAGGAAAAGGAAAGGCGGAAAACTGAAAAGGAAAAACTAAGAAGAACCCAAGCTAAACCTAAACTAAATGTGTTTTTGTTGTTTTATTTGAACTTAGGCTTAGAGCAAGATAAACTTAGATACTTAGCACACACACACACCAACACACACACCAACACACACACACAAACAAACAGCACGAATGCTAAATGGGATTTGGCCAATCCTACGGCATCAGCAATTATTATCATCTTCGATTACTTTTTTTTGTCTATGTAAATTAATTATTTAAAATACGAATAAACTATTTAAATTTCATTCAAAAATAAATGTAAAACCAAACGTTTTTTCTCTCTAATTTATAATTCACTTTCGAGTAGCAAAAAAGGGTGTTAGGGGGAATCCCTGAAATCAATTTGCTAAATCAATCTTTGTATCTTTGTATCTGCAAATAAGCGTAAAATATGTTCATCTGATTGAGGGTGGACTTTTGCTTTTGGATTTTGGGGATGCTGACGAACTGCTGGACTTCCTGTTCCTCTAACCACCCATCCAGGCCGGATTCTCATCTGGTCGTTAACGACTTTTAACGCTCTCTCAATCTCGGCTAGAAGGATGCTAGCAGGGCCAAAAGGTCGACCCTAATGTCCTGATATCCTCATGATGATGTGTGTGTGTGTGTGTTTGGGTGATTTAAATTTTATTACCATGGCCCCATGGACACCCTCGCAATCGGAATACTCTGGAACAGATTGCCCGTCAAGTGGGTGCAGATTGTTCCTTCCATCCACCCCCCTTTTGCAAGTGGATTAAGCTGCGCAGTTATTTTCCCGCCGTTTTGCCCGCTGCTGTTTTGACAGGGGTGTGGTCGCCCGGGGGGGGCAAAAACAATTTGCCAGGGCAATGAATTCAAGATTCGAATGAATAAGGTTTTTGGCTTCTGGCCGATATGGGAGACGTCGAGAGGGCTCTCTACGACGGGGGAGTATTAATGGAAAGCCCAAGTCCTGGCTGCTCACTTAAAGCATTTGCAGGACCATAAGGACTTAATGTGGCTGTGATAATGGTTTGTATATGGAACTGTGGTTAAACTAGGACTAGAAAGACATTAGGAACTAGGGATATGAATAAGAGATTTGCAATGTTTATAAATAAAGGAGATAATGTTAATATTACTTTAATATTAGGTTGTCAAAAAAGTCTTGCGGTATTTTCGGTAGTTGGCGCTGAAAGCGCGTAGTTCTTGTTTTATTCGTCGCATCAGGTCATACTATACCTTTTTGGAAAGCTAATTTCAGGCGCTAATTGATTGATTTTATTGATTGTCTTTTCTTTTAAGTCATTCGTGAGTTATAGCCTCGCAATCATGGAGCAAAATAAAGAGAAAATACGGCATATTTTACAGTACTTCTACGATAAAGGCAAAAATGCATCTCCAGCCGCCAATAGAATTTGTGCAGTTTATGGACCCGATACAGTTTCCATTTCCGCCGCACAACGATGGTATCAACGTTTTCGTTCTGGTGTAGAGGTGGTCGAAGATGCGCCACGCTCCACGCCAATAGGGAAGCGAGCTTCTATGAGAGGGGCATTAAGAAGTTGGCATCTCGTTGGGAACGCGTCATCGAACAAAACGGCGCATATTTGACTTGAATCATCAGCATTATTGTAACCAATTTTATACCGCAAGACTTTTTTGACAACCTAATATTGCTTTTAGAAAAGTTTTTCAAGTGGAAAAGTTATTGCCTTAAACTAGGTCTTTAACATCAATCACTGAACAGTATTTAAAGCAAAAAATATCTTTAAAATTATAAATAAAATATTATTTCTTATTCTGCGTTTAAGAAATATCTTTAAAAATTAACAGTAAACAATATTTAAGGCAAGAAATATATTTAAAAATCATAAATAATATTTTATTTCTTGTTTTGTAGTTAAAAAATGTCTTTAAATTTTGGCAGTAAATAATAAAAAAATCAGAAAAATCTTTAACATTTTAAACAAATAACATTAAAATCTTAAAATAGATTTAAATTTCTTTTAATTAGTTTAATTTTGTACTTAAATATATTAAGATGTTAGAATAATTAGGAAATCAGCACCAGAAAACAAGTTAAAAGACCAATTTTTAAGATCAGTGTTAGGTGTTTTAATTTTTTATTACATTTTTTAAATTATTTTCAAAAATCATCTTTGCTAAAATATGTAAATTTTTAACTATGATTAGGGGTTCCCTTTAATAATTTTGTGGAATTCTAGAAACAAATTTACAACCTCTTAAAATTACTTTATATTGCATGGCAGACTTTCTAATACTTAAAGCCTTAAATGCCTTAAAAAATGCCTTAAAAATTAGTAAAAAAAAATATCTATAATATCAAAAACTGTATTAATTAGGCTTTAAATATTCCATAAACTCTTCTAGTCTTACATAATTATAGTTAACATAAATCAAACGCAATTTAAAGTGGATTTTCCTCGAATGGAACTCAAGTGCGGTAAACTAAAGTGAGGCAACTCTCTCTTCCTCCTCTCAGACTCCTTGGAATCTTTGACTCCTGTTTTCTGGGTATTGTGTGTCACATGGTAGCCGCATCCCGCTGGGCAACTCATCCCACTGCACCCACTCCCCCTTAACAGCCCCCTCATGCCAGGCCACAGCAGGATTCAGATTTCAAAAGAGTGCCAGAGCAAGTTGTAAATTAAAATAATGAAAAATACAAACACAGAGTGAAAAAAGAGATAGCTAGCGACATAAAACAAAGGACAGGACATGCGTTTGGCATCGGCTTGCAAAGGACATGGGCTGCCTGTAAATATATATAATATATATATATATATATAGTCTTGTAGTGGGTATAGGAGACGAGAATAAAACTGAATAAATCAGAAGAAGAGCCCAAGGTAGTGGCTGCAGTTGAGTGGGGAAAAGAGAGAGAGAGAGTTTGAGACGATGATAAACGAGCCACTCTGCGGCGCTGACAAAATCATTAGCAGCCAACTTTAATTAAAATATGATTTTCATGATTTTCACACATTTGAGCGGAGTTAGGCGCCAGCAATGGGATCCTCATCAGGGCCACTCCCATTTCCAGTTCCCTTTCCCTAATTCCCAAATCTCTGAAACCAAAACCCCAAAGAAAGTGTCAACGCTGAGATGCCATTGGTATCTCAGGAATCTTTTAATGCTTGCCACGCCCCCACCAGCCCCCGGTTCACAAATCTTGTTCACACATTGTTTTCATTAAGCAAAAAAATGAAACGCGCACGGAAAATATTTGTATACCCTGTAAAGAAATCGTTTGAATATGGGTATGCTAGACTATAGAGTTAGGAAGAAGTTAAGAAGAAGTTTCTTACAGAGATTTATATTGAATATATAGGTTTTAGGAACTATCTTTTGATATCAAAGATTAAACTTAGTAAGTTGAATTCTTCTTGTCCGTATAAGAAAGAGTTTTTATCCTACAAAAATTCTGGAATATTTATAAAGGGAGATTGTATCACTTGCAGAAGTATAAAAGATTTTAGTATTATAATTTTATATGGCCAAAATCCAAGACTGAATTTAGTAACTTTTTAATAACTTAGTAAGTAACTTTGATAAGTTTGTCCGTATGGCCAGTGTTACCCTCTTACTTTTTTGAAGAATATCACAGAGAGATTATATCACATGTCAAACTTTATTAGTTTAAAGAATCACCTTTTTATATATACACAAAATCCCAGATTGAAATGATTGATCAACAATCATTGATCATTGGTTTCATGTCCGTAAAAGTGTCCGTTTGAATATAAACTACCAAAAACTAAATATTTATTTACTGAAATATTAAAACTACTAACTATGAATGGAAATCAATAAAAAATCTTTCAGAACTCTTTTAGAAACATAATAAAAATCCACATAAAACCCAATTTTAAGTTAAAAGCCAGCAAAATTTCTTAACTAAAAAGAAAATTCATGAATTTAACATTAAAATTGTTAAACTCTTTCATATAAATTACGTATATTACAGGGTATCTGTCAAGTCTCTACCCTTCATCCCTATAATTCCAATACATAGTCGCTGTCTGAATGGAGACTCCGTGATTTGGAGTTGCTGAAGTTGTTTGGAGCCTCGCCGTTGTCAAGTTCTTTCGACATCTGTTTGCATTTGACACGATTATTTATGTTTATCGCGCGTTAAATGCGCCCTATTATCAGCATAATAATCGTAATTAAAAGCCAACTAATTTATGGCAGTGATTTATGCCGCGCTCTCCCCTCCTCCCTTCTCCTCTCATGGATTCCTGGCATTCCCGATGGCATTTCCCTACTTCTCCTCCTCCTTCTCTTGGTTCCTTCCACTTTCCTTCCTTCCACATACCAATAAATATACTCGTATTCTCAACTTTTTGAGTTCTCAATTTTTGGTCTGGCACTGCGCAATTCGGTTATATCCCGCTGGGCCAGGATAACCGACCAAGCCAAGGATACCCGCTGGGTGTTTTAATCTCATTAACTGTCGACGCGATTTCAACGCTCTTTCCCTCTACCCTCTCTTTTATATTCATATATTTATGGTCTCTACTGTATATTTCATCTGCGACCTTTGATTACAAATGTTGTGTGGTCGCTGTTGTTGTTGTTGTTGTTGTTGTTGTTGTGGCTGCAATAACATTTAAACAAATTGCATTTGTTATCCTGCGGTTTCTATTTTTCATAGTCCGAGGAGGGGTTCGCCTGCTTGCTCTTTCCTATGTCATAGCTTGCGAGAAAATGTGGCTAAATGTCATGAAAAGTAATGGAAATCGATGGAGGATTATAGGTATGTCATTGGAAAATTAGGTTTAGGTGGGGGTCACCTTTAGATGTGAACTTTTTAAAATATTGATTTTGCCTTAGCTTATATCGTCTGGAGTAAATATTAAACATACTTCCATATCTCAAGTCATTAATTAATATTTTTCGGCATAAAAAACTGAACATCGAATTCGTAGGTTTAATGTTAATGTAATTTTACTTTAATTAAGCTTAAGCTTAAAACATAATTGTAAGTTTTAAACCTTAAAGTGCAAGGATTTTCCAACTTTAAAATCAGTTTCCAATTGATAAATCTCTTGCCTTAAGAAAAGGAAAGTTTTGGATCAACTTTGGACCACCTCAAAGCAAATATTTAAAAAATATATCTTAAATGAGTTTTTAAAAACTAAACATCCACAAAATAATATTTGTAATTTATTGTATTTTAGATAAAAAAAAAAACAAAAAACATTCAGAAGTTTAACATTTTAAAGTCTGAATCTGCTTAGTTTGTTTATTTATTAAATTTACAAATTTTTTCTTAAATTTTAAGCTGAAAGAACGGATGAGTTCAGCCATAGCTACTTAGCCTTTAGACTGGCTTAAAGTTCTTTTCATATTCATTTCATTTTTTCGACTCTATATTCTAATATAATATAAATTATGTATCTAATAAAGGTAATTTCATGTTCTTCTTGTATTTTATATCATTTTATTTTCTCTTATCATACCTTATTATAGGATGCTAGCTACATTTGTTTCTTTCAAGGAAATCAAGTAAGTTATTGAAAATGTTGGCTGAAGGATTGAAAAGGAAAGACTTGAGGTTCTTATTTGGAATGGAGATTCGAAGTTCCACTAAGATATGGCTTAATGTCATTGGATGCCAGTTTCAAAATCTGATTTGGTCTATACAAATGAGTAATTTTGATATGGCCCAATCGTAATCTGAAAATTCTTCTTTGATCTTGTCTTGACAATTGTGATATTTCCTTATATTATGCGTAGTTGGTGATATTAAGTTGATTACTGCTTCTGTTTTGGCACCAACTGTGAAGAAAATTACTATATATTCCTGTTTTAAGTATCTAATTTATATCAAAACGATTAACATTTTGACAACATTTTTAAAGGTGATTAGATTGCTTTGTTTACGGAGTCATCAGAGTCATTAACAATCAGAAAAGTTATTAACTTTTATTATTAAAAAAATGAAACCAAAACTTTTAAATCTTTCTCACTTTTAACTTAGAATCTGTTAGGTCTTATAATAGGTTTTGGAAAGTTGAAAAACTGAATCAATATAAGAAATGTTTCATAAAAATAATTAAATAATAAAAATATTTCAATATTTGATTCAAATAAGTTCTGGATTTAAGTCAATGGCACTAGCACTCTTTTTCCTATTTTTTCTTTTTTGATATAACAATAAATACATTTATTAAACGTCAATCAGCCAACTTAATGGCTATAATACGTTCAAAACAACAAAGAACAAATAACATAAATACATAGCAGGAAGGAAATAACAAATTTTAATACTTAGATAACTAGAAATCAATGCTAAATTTTTATTATATTTATTATATTTTTATACTATTAATATTAATGCCATATTACTGCTTTAGGACCCGAGAAATTTGGCGTCCTCTTGTCCATAGATCGGCTGGTTGCCTTCGCTTTAGACGTCTTCTGGTAGTTGCATAGCCAGCGAAGAAGCTAAGTGGTTGGTGTGAGCTGTGAGAAGATCTGTGTACCGACTCGAGGGCCTGTTTATCTGTTTCCTAACAGAGGGAATGTGGAGGTCATCTTCTAGGGATTTCTTTCTAACGTAACAAGGAGCATTTGCAATCATGCGCAACGCCTGGTTTTGACGCCTTTATACTTTCATGACGTTAGAGTCCCAAGCCAAGCCCCATCATCGAGGGCACCACCATTGATTTATACAGCAGCCCTTTGTTAGCTAAGCTAAGCTTGCTCGTTGGCTTAAGCAACCAGCAGAGTTTCCTAAGCTTGGAACGACAAGTAGCTGCTATTTTCAAAGTATGCTGCCTCCATGTGAGTCGCTTATCCAAAATGAGGCCCAAGTACTTCGCCTGTGAGGATTTCGGGATGATGTCGTCGTGAAGTTTAACCTCCGGAAGGGACTGCACTCTCAAAGCGAAACAGCAGTGTTGTGACTTCCTTCCATTAATCGCTTTGTTTCACCTGTTAGTCCTGGGACTCTTTTGCCTAAATAACTTAGTTTATTGCAAGTTATCTTAGTACATTCATAATAGTAGTCACTATCTTTAGCTCCAACCTTCTGAAAGTTAAATTTAATCAAAAGAGAACTTAATGGATCGCAGAAATAGTAATACCCTCTGATAGAATACCAAAATAGATCCGTTTCTACTACCGGGTTGTGGGACAAAGCTTCTCGACCTTTAAGGTGCGCTCGGAAAGGCTTCTCCCATTCATTTGCAGTCATTACGAATTCCCCGCAGGTTTCCCAGCAAATGGCCTCAATTGTTGGCTTTTTAGCCACTAATTGCTCAATTAGCCGGTTGGCCCAGCCACATGACATAGCCCGAACCGTAGCCACACCCCCAACAGCCCAGTCCGCCCACTTTTTCAACCCCTTCTCCCCCGCCTTCACCTCACTCATAAGGCAATTATTTAATGTACTCGAGAAATAGTCTCTCTCTAGAGCACTTCTAAGCTGTATGTATCTACAGTTCAGTTCTGCTTCTGTTGTTGGATTGATATATATATATATATAGAGTATATATATATACTTAACTGGCACTCCCCTGGCTCCTAATAAGTTCGTTAACAACTCTTCGAATGGTAATATTTAATTTCGACTGCGTCTCCAATTCACGAACCTATCATTTTCGACTGCGTGCGTTTGAGCGGAAGTTCCGAAAGGGTTGAGTTAGCCCCCTCCCTTCCTACTCCTGTCAGTCGCACTTGGCGGGTTTTCGGTGTTTGAGAAAGTGCAAGTACAGTGAAGCTAGACTTAAAAGAACTGATTAGTTAGGTTGAGAATAAGATGTACAAATGTTAAGCAAAGGAAAAGAATTTTACTAAAAAATTGGGTTAACCCAAAACGCACATAATTTGCTTGAATATAACCAAGAACTGATTAATTTTCTTGATAAAATTGTTTATTTTTGAATGAGTTAAGACTTCAAAGAATATTTTATTTAGAACATTTTATAATATGAAAATAATGAAGACCCTTAAAGCCGTTTCTTATAGAATATTCTTAAAGAAAAAACCTCAGAAACGAAATCAGAAATCTGAACATTGGCTAAGTAAAGAAAGTTGCTAAAGTACCCAAAAATCTTATAAATGAGCTTTGTCAGCAAGATGAATTATCTTTCCATTTATCATGATTTTTCCTATGAAATTTATATCTTTCTGCTTAGGAAATCCATTATCTTCCTACATCCAAAAAATAAACCTTTTATCATCATTTTACATCAGTTTTTGATGAATATTTCTTCTCATTTCTCAAATACTGATAAAAGTAACAAGTTAACAAGTTAAAAACAAGTTAAAAAGAGGTGAAAGGAATGCACTTTCCAAATTACCTTAAACTAAACTCAGTATTTTGCTGCCACAAAGTTCATAACACCATTTAATATATAATTTATAATAAAATCAAATTTAACCTATCTATATCTGTCATTGTATAATCCCCCAAGAGCAATCTTCACTGTAGTTATGTAAATAATTGAGCGCGTATTTTGGAAACTCCAAATGCCATTTAATTGCGGCACGCAATCGCAGAAAGGATATTAGGGATCCTGGTAGCAGCGCCTCCATCGATGGCAGATAGTTGCATTTAATTACGTCAGATTGGATCTGATCCGGTTCATTGCAGCCAACTGGCAGGATGGAGAGGAAGAGGACCCGAAGGACACGCAAGGCCAGAGGACAAAGGACCCTGGGATTCAGGGACCCTAACCCACAGGATACACAAAGAGTTGAAAGCAGAAGTAGGGAGTTCCTTAACCTCAACGGAGGACACTTGCCGGGCGAGCGTCAAGTATCCTTAGACAATTACCTTGCCCCGAGATGATTATCTGCTAGAGTTAAATTCGATACCGTCTATTAGCCTCGTTATTATCCTTTTTCTGCACCCGACTGAGTGTCTCCTGGTCTCTTCTTTCCCTCTCTCTCTCTTTCTCTCTCTCTGTTATCCTTTTTGTTGCCTCCTTGCCATTGCCATTTGAAGTGGTATCGTGTGTCAGGGCGAATCTCCCATTCATATATGTAGTATGGGTGACGAGGAGACAGGACCCCAGGAGCAGTACCTGTTTCCAGCCTGGAGCTCTCCCACGCTGCAATAATAGTTTCCATTGATGAAACGAGAGATGTGCCGAGATGCGAAGGCCGGGAATGCCAAAGGAGAGGCCACAGGAAGTGCGAGAGTGTCGAGCTATTTTGTCGGCTTATCATCCATCATCCGCACATTAGATGATTCCCAATGCCATTCCTTGCTAATATAAGTCTTCGGTTTCACAAAAAGCAAACGAGAAAATGAGAAAAGGTTGTTGCCAACATGTGTTTTTGGTTCGGTTTTTTTTATCAGATTTCCCCGCGCACAACTTGCCCGATTCTCACAATTAGCCCCGTTCCAGTTTCTCTACTCTTATTTTTCCCATATCGAGACACGCCCACTTGTCAACATTGCATTCGTGAAAACTAAAACTAAACTAAAAAAAAGAAATTAGTACTTAAAACCGAGAAAAAAAAATGGAACGGAAAACGGATCAGAAATTCCACATGTCCGCAGCTGGCAGTTGGAAATTTCCGTGCTTTATAATTAATATTTTTCAAATGAAAGGTATTACAATTAGTTGTTTTTCACTTCTTTTTTCCGGCTTTGTTTCTATATATATATATTTTTTTCTTTTTTTTTTTTGGTTTTACATGATACGCCTGCCTGATGTGTCCTCATGGACTTTGCGGTTTGACGCTGCTGTCGTGTAGCTTGTTAAGACCAACAACAATTATGGTAAAACAATAAGGAAAAGTAGCTAACAAACAGAAGGAAGTGCAGGTATTTTAGGTTTTAAAAAACTGATATCCTTTGGATACTCTTTTTTGGGATATTAGTTAGCTTTTTCTAGACAGTCTTTAACTTTGGTTTCTTTAAAAGGGACAGTTAAGTAGCTCTAAGTCAATGTTCTAAGACAAAAAGTTATCGGGAAACTGCATTACTAAGAAGTTCTTATAAGGAATTTTTATTAATATTATATTTCTATTGATTATTAATAATTTTTATTTTAATTTATTCGTTTTTAAAGATTTTTTAAACTTCATTTTTCGTATTTAAGCTGAGATTTGATTTTTGGTCAACGAAAAAAGAGATTTAAAAACTTATAAAAAAAACATAAATAAAAATTTTTGAAGGTTTACTTAATTCAATAATATGTTGTACAATTTTTAACATTTTTTTATATATTTTTAAGAATTTTAGAAACAAGTCAAAAAAGAAGTTAATGTTAATTTTCCAAACCTGTAGCTAAGCCAAGTTTTCTAACAACTTTTCCATAGCATAAATTTTCTTAAAAACCACTCAAAAATCTCTAAAAAGTAAATCAAATATTTCGAATAATCATTTCCCGTAAAAGACTCAAACACCCCTCTTAAAAAAGAGTGTCCTGGGAAACTATAAATCGTAGCCCACATGCCTTTCGCACCACAGCCGCAGGACATTGTCAATTATTCAGCAGGCATCGATGGCCTCAACGAGGTGCCACAATAAAAAAAAAGGAAGAAAAGAATGTGCCACATTAATAATTATTTTTCTGTTTCTTTTATATGGAAATTATAGAGCTGCAAAAGTTTTCGATGCCGCTTCCACTGCCACTTCCTCCACTTTTCAGCTCCTCGTCAATGGCTTGGCTTGGCTTGGCATGGCACCACCATGGCCAGTTGTCCGATTTCCAATCCCAATCCCTGTTATTCCCCGGGCCAATGTGTGTATGTTGTGTCAACAGATGTATGGGTTCCACTGCTCCACGGCTGCATCGCGTGTCGATGATCCTCGCCTGGCAGTCATCGGCTCTGCTTACGTAAATAGAATTGCGCAACAAATTGCCATCGTCCAATGGAAGGCCATTGGAAAGTCCAATCCGCCCACCTGGTCAACTGATTTGGCTAGGTGTTGGCATTCGTTGGTTAAAGGAGATGCTTAAAATTGGGGTATAAGCAGGGAGTTAGACTGGTTAACCAACTAACTAACTAAGAACTAGAAGGCTAAAACGGAAGTACCTAGGTTTGGGGTAACCCTTTAAATATTTAGTAAATTTTCACATTATAAAATATTTCTTAAAAATGTTTAACTTTTTAGAATATTTCTTTAAAACTTTTAACATTTTGAATACCTTTTTAGACTTAATAACTTCAGCTTACTAAAATGTAGTTTTAGTTTAGCTTTTAGCTTGGGAAATTCCAAGAAAAAAGTATCTTTAAGAAGTCTAAGAGGAAATAAATTTCTAGATTCTTCACCTGCTAAGTTCTTTTTAGTAATCTTAATTATTTCACTAACTTTCTTTTAAATAATTTTTAATAATTATAAAATACAATAATAACAAAAAGCTTCTTAACCATTATCCCCAATTTAAGTTCTCATTACAAAAAGCCAATTTAAACCCACCTCAAATTTAATACAAAAAATAAACCAAAAATTATGTTATTATAAACCATTTCCAAATCAAAAATCATAGCTGCTCACATAGAGCTGAAATCTATATACCTTCCCCAAAAAAAAAAAAAAACTTCCCCCTCCCATTCCGCAAAACCTAATGAAAATCATTTGTCGAGAGCCAGTCGAGCAGAATAATTTGCGCTGGAAATCTGTGCGCTGACTGTCAACTAGTCAACTTTTCCGCGTTGCCATTAGCTAATTTAAAGAAAAGTTCCGAAAGACATAACCAGTTGAAAATGCAGTAATTGAATTTTTTGCCAGTCACAGACACAAAGGACAATGGCAGAGTTGAGGGAACGAACGAAACCCCCCCCCTGGCATTTACGCAATTTGACATAATCCATTTAGCCTTAATCAGGACTACAAATCTGTATGGCAGAAAGTAGGGCGGGGGGTGATGGAAAAGGAGTACTACCTGGACTTCAGTTGACCAGTGTCCCTGGGTCAAAAAAAGGGACACTTTTACAACCCCTTCTCTGTCAGTGCCATTTGCAGTTACCCTTCTACGAATAGCACTCTCATATGACGACTCATGTCATTGGCATTCTGTATGGCCACTCGCTGCGGAGACAAGTGGTTATTAAGTTTAATGATTTAATTAGAAAATGATCGGCAATTGTCGTTCTGTGCGCACTGGCGGTAGTTAAATCGAATTCGATTCGTTTCGATTCGATTCGCCTTGCAATTTGCCAAAGGCCGCCGCCGCGCCAATGTCTCCGCTTCTCAGCAACTTTGTATGTTAGTTTCTAACTAACTAAGTAACTAACTATCTATGTAGGTATCTTACAAATGCATGATAATGATAGTAGGGGATACATTTGATATATGTAACTTACAGAAAAAGGTTTTCAAATACATTTTTTGGGTTTTCGGTTGTGGTTTTTAAGGGTTTTTAAATAATATTTCCAGGTTTTATAGTTTTAGTTTGATTAAAATATATTTAACTCCTTCAAAATTAGTTGGACTTTTATTAATATTGATGGAAGAGTTTTTAAGGTTCATAGAGTTTAGCTTACTGTTAGTCGTAGAAGTCTTATTTGTAGTCTAAAAAATGAGTTTCTCCTTTCAACGTCTTAAGAAAAAGCGTTTTAAAAGGCATTTCTCTGCAAAAATTCTACTAAGAAATATGTTTTGTCTTGTTAAATTTATTTAAAAATATTTCTAATAATTTTCTATAAACGCTTTGGTGTTTAGTAACTGATTTTTAATGTTAAAAAATATTAAAAATATTTCTTAACTTATTTCAAGACCATTTTTATCCCTCCCACTGTAAGTTAATGGTTAAACTTTGACTGGTCTTAGTGGCCGTTCAGTCGTTCGATTTGATTGGGAATAAGAATGAGTATTTAAATTGTGGGTTTAATGTGTGCAATTTCCCATTAATTGCTGCGATTCGAGACAAAGTTTGTTTGACTTTGGCACAACCTTAGAACCCCCTCTCCAATCCATACCATATAGCAGATATCCTCTCAAAGGAGCCGCCTGTGGCTAGTAAGTTTTCAGTGTAATAGAGACTTCCAGGAAGTAGTTACCGGTGTGCCAAAAAAAAACAAAAAAAAAACATGAAAAAATAAACATAAAAGATTCTTTTGCTGGCTGGACAAAAGGACCAACCATAAATGGTCAGGCAAAAAGTGGCAAAAGGGAAGAGAGAGAGAGAGAAAAAGTTACAAAAAGGACAAATACAAAAGACAGGAGTCAAAGTCAAAGTCCTTTATGAAGCCTTCGGTATTGCCGATTGTTTGCCCAAGTAATTGATACGCTCAATCGTCGAGGGGACAGACAATAACACGCATAAATGTCAACTTTACGCAACTGACAATGAGTTCGAAGTTCGGAGCTCAGAGTCCTGCGTTATGCATCCTTCGTCCTGTATCCGAAATCCCAACTTCCAACTCCCTGAGTTTCCTTTCTCACAAAAGGAAATGCGGTCGGCGTCGAGGACAACGCAGCATGCGACACAATTTATCAATTAAAAGGGAAATTCACAATTCCAGAGCCTCGGCCATTTGGCCATTTGTTGTGTGTGCGAGGCCTTCTAATTACGCGACATGCGCTGACAAATTTTCACAGTGACAGTGGTGGACAGGGGTGCCCCTGCAATACCGTTTCCCATTTTCCATTTTCCGGGCACATTGTTGGGCCCTGTAGAAAAGAAACTCGTAAATCCCCATAAACGATGATAATGGCTGTCAGTTTTCGGTCGCTGGCATTTGTCTGATCGATCGAATCGATCGACCAGATTGCAGTTGGCATGATGCTGCATCCCCGATGAGGCATCAATCCCCCCTCCCTCTCTCTCTCTCTCTCTCTCTGTCATCCTCCTCTGGCTAACCGCAGAAGTGTCCTGGCCGTAAGGACCGAGGGCAAACAAAGCAGCAGGCCCAGCATGCGGTCCCCACATATTCAATGTCCTTCGGCTGTGCTGCACAAAAACCTAAAAACCAAACAAAACAAAAATTTAACCAAAAGGGGGAAATATTTAATATATACAAAAAATAAAACCTACAAAAAAAAAAAAACATTCTTTAAATTGAAAATCGCGCCTGATGTGTTTGTGCGTTAATTTTCGCCGTGTTTTGTCAAACTTTTTAATTGCTTAACGAACTTCCAGCACAATTGGCATTTATCCACGTTTTCGGGCGACTTCCCCTGAATGAACCGACGCATTATGCACACTCCACTGACCCGCTGGTGACCCCTTCCCACCTTCCAGCTTCATTTTTTTTTTGTTTTTTGTTTTTTTGCTTAATTCATAATTCGATTTCGTTGGCAACGCAGATCGGAGCGGGCTGAGTGGCCCTAAGTTTTGGCAACATTTATGCTTAATTAACATATTATATTTATAATTATGGAATAATATTTGAAAAGGTTGATTGGTTTCGGGGCTTTGTTAGGGTTTTTCTAAGAAGATTTCTGTGTTTGTTCTTTCTGTTTTTTGAGTTTTAAATATTTATAATATTAAAATTAGAATTATTTAGATTATTTTTATTTATCATTTTCCAACACACATTTTATTTCTTCTTATGTATATATTTTTTCAATTTGTTAATAAACATAATTATTGCTTTAATAATATTATATAATATCATAATATTACATTAGGAAGTACGGAAAAATATTTTCTTAAGATTGAAAGGGCTAAGAAGCTTTGGTAGGTGTTTTTAAAGAACTTTTTCTCTTAACTATTTCAGGTTTTTCTTCTTGCTTAACTTTTAGCTTTAAAATAAACCGCATTACTCAAACTTTTTGTTAATTATTTAATTTAATAAATTCAAAAACCATATTGAGAAATATAATGTTATTCTTAAATAATTATGGTGAAATAAATAATAAACATATTATATTAATAGGTATGGAAAAATATTTACTTATTCAAGGCCACAGGGTTTGAAGCTTTGATAGGTATTTTTCTAGGAGTAATGCTTTTTTCAGTATTTTTTTTAAGTATTTAAGTTCCTTTTAGCTTGTGAAATTTAGGCATTAAAAATACTGACATTGTGAAATTTAGGCAGTATGAATTTAAGGCATTATAAATACTGACATTTTGGTATAACTTTTTCTACAAAGTATTATTTTTTAAACTTTTATATATATTTTATACTACATATTATATAAATATATATTAATAAATAAAGAAATATATTATTATTGTATTATATTATATATTATTATTAAATATTACTTAGCATTTTCTGTTTTATGAAATTAACAAATTTCCATTTTTTCCACATTTTGTTTTAATTCTTTTAATTTGAAATTAATTAGACAA
The DNA here is from genome assembly GCF_018153835.1 of Drosophila eugracilis. Taxonomy (NCBI): domain Eukaryota; kingdom Metazoa; phylum Arthropoda; class Insecta; order Diptera; family Drosophilidae; genus Drosophila; species Drosophila eugracilis. The sequence continues at coordinate 775,563 of NW_024573535.1, forward strand.
TTTATTTAAAAATTTTATAAGCTATTCATAAACCATAAAAAATATTTTTAAACATTTATCATTTTAATAATATTTTAATTTACATTTTATATTTATATTTTGTTAAATTCATTTGAATATATTTTTATTTTCATTTCATTAATACAAATTTTTTTAATATTTTTTATAAGTTATTTTAGTTTAGTTAAAAAAATATTTCATATTAAGCCCAGTTTCTTTTCAGATATTCAAAGCCCCCTCTGCCTGCGCTGATTACAGGTTTAGATAAACCTTTAAATATATATCCGACTAATGCAAGTTTGTATTACTTTTTGTGTGATTTGTTTACAACATATAATTTAAGCAAACATCGCTAAAAAAAAAAATAACAACAAGCAACAAATCGAATAACAAAAGAAATACGAAAAAAAAAATGAAACGTTTGTGTGCAAAATGTTCGACAAAACGCTGACCAAAGTGGGCGCTGATTATATTACACAGGCACAGAGCTAAAAGGCAAAAAAAAAAAAAAAAAGAAAACAAACAACAACAACAACAAGAAAATAATAATAATAAACAGACAACAATGAGCAAAATTTAATAAACATTGCTCGTCGCGTATGTGATTACGGCAAATAAACGAAACGAACGGAAAAAAGAACACAAAAATTATAATGGAAAATGTGAAAAATGCGAATGGGACAATGAGCTGCCTCCCAACCATATATAGTATATATATATATATATATATGACAATGCCTGACTGGAGATACAAAAAAAAAAAAAAAAGAAGAAAAAACTGTCAACGGAACGAGAGGCACGCCCCCAGACCGCCTTCTCCTGTAATTACGCGGTTAAAGTTAATAATCAGTTTATATATCCATCTATCTATTTATTATTATTCCAACCGTAGAGTCCCATGGATGGATGATACGCATAGTTGGCGACCGTGTGCGAAAGAGAGAGGCGGCAAAAGCAATTGTGCGAGAGAGAGAGAGAGCTGATGGCTTAACCCTCCGGTGGCCAACCAACGATTGTTTGTTGTGGCAAACAGCGACCGCCGATTGGCTTCACTTAGCCCGGCTTCTTTTTCTTTGGCCCACCAATCTGTTTTCTGGCCATCTGCCTTCTCCACTGCTCCACTTCTACTTCCCCTTGCCCTTCCCCTTCTCTTGCTCCTTTCCTTTTTTCCTACTTTTCTATTTTCCCATTTTTTAGCCCCGGTTTGTATTTACAACTTTTCCACCATTCAACTGGCCATGCTTGATGGACCTTGGTAATCGCCTTGCGGTCACCAGAGAAGTCAAAAAAATAAAAAATACAACAAAAAACGGGAGTATCTCAGGGTTTGCGTGCACTTTTCTAACTGCCATTTAACTGCAAATTGAAAATTGAAAAACGCATAAAAAATGGTTACAAATAATAACCGAGACACACCATATGCGTGCCAGGGAAAAACGTCAACGGTCAGACGAGCATTTTCATCCTCATCTCGTTCTTGTCACGCACCTGGCAACCCTTTTTCTACATAACCTTTTTTTCTGTTTACTATTTGTGTACTTTTTTTTTTAATGCTGCCACCACACACACACGCACTTTTCTGTGCAACGTGCCACCTAGCTGTGGCAACTTGCCACCGTGTAATTGCGATAAGTACAGGCCAGGTCGAACCTATTGGCCACAGAGCTTGGCCCAAATGCCGCAGTCACTGGATCGATGCAAGGGGATGCATCATTTTCCCAGATGGTCACAGGCGGCTCAAGATTTCGTATGCTAAAAGTAACTAACAAGTTGCACAGAAATGCAAAATAAGATCTTCAAGGAAGAATATTACTAGTTTAAGACTGATTAAAATTAGTATTACACTTACAAAAACTTAGAGGCCAATTATAGGCGAAAAGGTTATTTAGGTTACCATCCCTTAGGAATGCTTAACATAATGTTAGCATCATTTAAGGATTAATATGAGTACCGAAATAACTTTGAAAAGATTTGAAATAATCTTATAACCACATAAAAACGTCTTATGTCAAGATTTTAGAATTTTCAGATACAAAAATAAATAAATTAAGATCTTAAAAACCTTTGACTTCCGTCAAGATTTTACATTTCTTTGTCCAAACTCATTTTGCAATGCAATCCTGCTTGGCCAGCTTATAAGCCCTCTTATAAAACCTAATCATTTCAAAATTATTTATCATCATATATAAGAAAGTTCCCTAGTCTAAACTTAGCACTTCTTACTAAGTCATAGTCCCTTTACTTATTTTTGCTAAGGATTTAGCACATCACATGAAAAAGGCAAGAATAAACATTTGCCATTTAACTTTCTTTAATTATTTTTCCATCCAAAAGCAAAATATTTTAAAAAGGAACTACATTCTAAAATTCCTAGCATTGAGTTTTCTAATGGATCATGAATATGTGTTGGAAGTTTCAGAAACTTTGAATCAGTCTTAGGCTATTCCAAATTAAGAATTGTCTCAAGCGAACTTGCGATATTATTTTCATGTTTTATGTAAAATAAAGTACATAAGTTTTCCTATGGCCTAGTCATAAGCTTCCTGGTCATCCAGCCTTACATATACACAGATTGGATGTCGACCGTGAAAACGATCCTAGTTTCTTCGTCCGGGGTGTCCGGCATCCGGATATAAGTTCCGGTATTCGTAACGTGTTCACCCGGAACTGGCTGCTGAATTTCTAGGTATTCCTGAGCAACAGCTTGCTGAATCCCTGCCTGCTCCTGTGCAGCTATTTGCTGGATCCTTCTTTGCTCCTGGGCATATTGGATCAGGGAGTGCTCCGGGGCACGTCGCTGCTGTAACCCTAGCTGCGGAACCCACCGCAATCCGTTGGCAGTTGCCTGCAGCATTCGTGGGTATCCCGAGGCTCTTCGCTGCTGCAAACGAGGCTGCCGGATCCGCAGTCCATTGACAGGTGGCTGCTGGATAACTGGGATTCCCAAAGGATCTGATTGCTCGATATATGGGTTGCCATGGAGATGTAATCGTTCGATCCATTGATTTCCAACTATCTGCTGGATCCAAGGATGTTGGTGCTGCATCGATAGGTGTTCATGGGCTCCCTCGGAATCTGGTGGATCGTGGTGGTGAAATTGGTTAACTAGAGCAGATAACTGCCGGACCAAAGTTCGTCGCGGGTCAGCTGGCTGACGGTTCCGACGGGGAAAACCTTCCAGCTCTGTTGGTAGGTTCCCTAGGGCAGCTTGCTGCTGGAACATAGCTAGTCCCTGGGCAGCTTGCAGAGGCGTAAATGGCAATTCGAATGCAGCTGGCTGCTGGAGCCATGGGTAGACGGGGGCAGTGGGAGCTTCTGGCTCTGTTGGTGGCTCTTGTGTTGGATAAGGGGAACTGCTTCTGGGATGTCTTTGAGCCAACCTAGCCCGGTTAGGTCGACTGGGTCGAGCTTCGGCACTTTCTCTGGATTCTTCATGTCGGCGTGCTGCTTCAGCCGCTTGAGCTGCCTCGGCCGCCTCCCTGCGAGCCCTAAGTCTAGGACTTTGCCTTGGCATATTTCCCGAAAACTTGCAATTATAAACCAGCCATAAGGAAACTTGGAAGAATTCAATCTTACGACTTACCTATGTATTACAAGGCTTTAAATTGGTTGGAAGAATTACGCTAAAGTTAAAAGCCTGCTGTGCGGTAAAATGATTTGCAAAGTTTAACACAGAGTTGAAGTTTTAATCAAATCGAGTACAAAGTAGGACATTCAGTGCAGCGTGTTTGCCAGCCGTTTTGTGTTCGATATACGATATCGGTGAATCGACTTCCAAGGCCAGAGCTGCCAACGTATCCCAATCTGGAATGTTGGCCTGATGGCCCGGGAAAATTGAATTAAAAGCAATTAGGAGAAGGCAGAGAAAATGCAGATTGTAAAGTCCATTGAAGCTGCGCTCTAGCAGTTTGCTTAAAAATTGTTTAAGTTAGCAGAAAATGTATAAATCGGCCTTGATTTCAATATAATGACATTCCGCTTTATTTTAAAAGTATGTAGAAATAAGCATTTCCTACGCTATTATTGTTATTTATTCTTGATCAGGATCAAAATCCATCCTTATGCCCGTTTGGTCGTATCATCACTGAGATATTGGAATTATAAGAGCTAGAATGTTGGGATTGGGAATGCAGATTCTACAGATGCCTTCGCAGTGCACGTTTATTTCAGTAGCCGGCCACGCCCCTTCATGGCGCCCACAATATAAATGTTACAACTTTGGCTTGCCTTCAAAAACTCTTTTCTATCGACTTACCAAAGTTTTTACAAATCAACTTTATTAAGAAGTTAAGGTTATGTATGCCTTAGTTCCAAGATCAAACAACAGATGGCTCTATACTTCAATATAAAAAAGTTTGCCAACGGAGTATCAGGTATCGTATCTGGTAGTAGCTGCTGTTTTTCTTTGGCATTGTAAATAAATTAAGTGAAGTTGAATAAGAAATATGACACACATATTTTTAATCGTAATAATAACACCTCAGAATGCAAATAATTACTAACCGATTGTTCCCATTTTAGAGGACCTTTCAGAAACAGCATTAACACACCCCTTTTTGGCCTTCCGCTACGGCCTTCTAGGCATTTCTGAGTTTTGCTACCATTTAATGTTAATAACCAAATCCCATGCTAAACCGATTCCGGGGAATCCCCTTATAATCCTTATCATTAGGCTGTCATAACTGGGAACCACCCACAATAGAAACTCCGCCCAGTGGAACGAAATCCTGTCAAGGCTTCTGATCCGCATTAGCTGCGAGTGCGGAAGAGATCGCCAAATGGTTTTCCACTAAATTTTTAAGTGTATCAGCGCCCACACAATTACCCAGCCGGCTGGCCACGCCCTCCTCAAGAGGATGCCCCGGGGCGGAACAGGAGTGCTGCATATATATATATATATATATATATATATATATATTTATATACATATATGAATGTACAAAAAGGATTATGGGACAAGGCGCAGCTGATTAGGTCGACACGTTTCGAGCTACGCTCGTGCGTACTTCTTTTCGTGTGATTTTGTGTGGGTACACAGAGAAAAATTGTAGGTGCCAACATCTGAGAAAAATCTAAAACATATTTTCAGTTTCTTAAATGCTTATTTATATTTTTAATGCATTTTTTTTTGCCAAATTGTTGTTTCTGAAAATTTATTCTTATTTTATTAAATATTTAAAAATAAAAAAAAATGATTTTTGATAATTTATTAATCATAAGTTAAACAAAAATTTGTTATAATAAATACGGCTTTAAGCTTTTGTTAAATAATTTAAAAAATGTTAATCACTAAAGATCACTAAAATTATGTAAATTTATTTTTTAATATTAATTTTAATTATAAAAAGGTAAAAAATAAATAGTTTAAGCTCAGAATAATGAAATTCAAATTGAAAAATCAAAGAATGCAATTATTATCTCTAAAAACTGAAATGAAAGAACCTGAAAAATAGTTTTCTTCCTGTGCAGACCCAGCCAGAACCATTAACAGGACCTGGCCCGGGGACAAAGGACATTCCCGATGCTGGGCAGCGAGAGGCTGAGATGCAGAGAGCTAAATAGGAGGCGGCGGCGGAGGCGGGTCGGGCGTGCCAATTGTGTGACGAGCGACAAACGCGAGCTCCTTTAAAGTGCAGCAGCGCAGTAGCAGCAGCAGCAGCAGCAGTGGCAGTGGCAGCAGAGAGGTGCAAAACCCGGATCCTGCCACGCCCCCCAAAGAACAGTAGTAGCCTGGCCAGGACCTTCAACAGCCGGCCCATTTCTGGCGCGAGTTTTATTATGATTATTTTTTTTTCTCTTTTTGATTTTTCTCGTTTTCTCTTTTTGTTTTTGCATCCCAGAAAGAAGGAGGTGGAGGCAGCGATTCATTTGACGGGCGGGCGTGACACGCCCACTCGGCACATGGGCAAGGAGTTGTGAAGGGGGGGAGGGGAGGTTAATGGGTAGAAGGGGGACAAGGACACGTTGCCTGTCACATGTCAAACCGGAAGTGTGCGAAAACCAAAGGCAAATAATACACTGTTGGAAAGTGGATTTACGGCTGAAAAGCGGGTAATTGTTAGGAATATTAAGCACAATTTAAAACAAATTAATATACGAGTATTATACTAAATGATTAAATGTTTAATTGTATTTTTTATAAAATATGACAAAAAGTTTTTTGTTTTTGGCTGTTAAGATCAGCAAATACGATTAAGAAGACTTTTAAGAATAAAAATTGATTTTGTAAAAAGAAAAACATAATTTTTAAGGAGTTTTTCCTTTAAATATTAAGATATTAAGAAGGGTACTATTCCATTATTTAATAAGAATAAATATCGATTGATATTATTATTATTTTTTAATATTTTTTATTAATATTTTTAAGTGACCTTATTAATTATCTTTTAAGATGTATAATTTTGAGGGAAAAAAGTGAGCTAAGAATTTTCTTAATATTTTTAAATATTTTCATAAATATTTTTAAACAATGTCACCCATTTTTGTAACCTTTAAAACACCTCAAATATTCACCATTAATTTCTTTTAGTGCAGACTCAGTGCCACACTCGATCTGGAACTCTATTACGCTGTCTGTGATTTGTCGTAATTACGTCGCAGTCTCCAGCTCGTGCACCCTTTTTCGGGCATTGAATTCCGCACTAATATAATTATAGAGCCCGGCCGGAAGCGCTTTCACAGCACCCAAAATATGCTGAGCCCAGGGTGCCAGCATGCCGGGAACTGCGTCTGCGTCCCTGGCTGTATCCTGGCGAGCGGAAGCCGTGTCCTTCTGATTCACTGATGGATGGCCTCATTGCGCAGTAGCTGCACCAATCGCTACTCACAAATCTCAATCTGAATCTGAATCGAGAATCTGGGTGCGCTGGATCGACGTACTATATAATTATCGCTGACAAAGCGCCGAGTATCGTTTTTCAAGCATCCTGTCCCGAGTCCTGGCTGCAGCTGCCTCGAAAACAGTTGCCAGTTGGCGAATAATTTGATTTGAAAAAAAAAATTGAAAATTATTATCGAGTGGCACTCTCTCTCTCGCAAACGTAATTTTCGCTCTCTGTTTGAGTAATTGAAAGATTGATTACCCTGGGGTGGGGCGAGGGGCTGTATGCATTTAAGGCCAAAGAGCACGTGCTAGGAGCTCTCAGGAGGTCCTTCAGCTTAATTCCCTCAACTCAAGCTGTGTGCAAATAGCAGGATGATTGATTTGCTGTCGCAATGGAAGAAAGTCCTAGAACTCATTGTCAAAGAGCCATGCGGAAATATGCGGAAAGAATGAAAATTTCCAAGGTAAGAGTTGGCTTTCCTAAGTTGTATTTTTAGTTTAAACAATAAGTAAAGTTTTAATAATCAAATAGCATTACTAATAAGACAATTTTGAAGCCATTTCAAGTACAATCTATAATCTATTTTACTAGTACATCCCCTTACTAGCACACCCCCTTGAAACCCCAACTAACCTATAATTCAGATTAATTAGGCTCCTAACTTATGCATTCCCATTCACACCATTTAAATGCCAAATTGTAATCAAAACGCAGTAAAAAGAAAAGCCAAATGCAGCCAAGCTAAAATTAAGTTGCAACTTTCCTCTGTGATTTGCCTAAAAAAAAAATCTCTGGCCCAAATCTAATGTCTTTATTCGCCTTTTCGCCATTTCCATTGCCAGCCATTTTACCAGCTGACTCGCAAAAGGGAAACCTACAGTTGGCAATTACTTGGCCTAAACCAAGTAATGATTAATAATTAAGGCAAAACAGCGCCAGATTAATATGCATTTATTCACACTTTGGCGGCGGGAGCCAGTGAAACAAAGCCACTAAATGTATCTGGCATCTGTTTTGGCCCAGTTGGACTACGGATTGGGGATTGGGGGATTCCGGATTGTGGCTGTGTAGATAGAGCTGCTGCTCGGGCACGAACAATGCCAAATGCTGATGGAAAATTGCGAGTATCACTGCAATGCAGTAGCTATGGCCAACAACCATAGCCACAGCCACAGCCACAACCACAACCACAACCAGTTGCTGCGGCTAAGTAACAATTTCCACGAATGCCAGAGAACTTAATAATACAACGAAATCCATTTAATAAGCAACTGCAAATGGCAGCGGGGCAGCAACTGCAACAACAAGTGCACAGCCAGCAATCAGTGGCAGTCATAAAAAGGGGGTTAATAAAGGGGGTTTTTCCATAAAAGGGGGAAGCAGATGAAAGGGTGGGGTGGGGGTTGTGCCCCTGAAACGAAGCCATTCCAATGTGCGATGATCGCTTCCTGTCGATAAGATGCGCCTAATAACAATGCTTCGATGGCCCCAAGTCTGGAAACTGGCCAACTCCGATCCCAGATCCCAAAGCCTCCGGGCAAGGAAAAAAAAAAACAAACCAGGCCATTGGCCAAGAGTCCAATGCTTGTAATCACGCTCAACGGCAGCAAACAAAATTCCGCAAATTATCATAAAAAATTACAATAACAACGGCAGCGGCATTGCGATCCCTCACCCCGTGGAACAAGTCCCTAGAATTTCTGACTTCGATCAGAGGAATCGGGCAGAGACAAAAAGGCCAGGTTAGCCAGGGGGTATACGAAGCATCTGCAAGTGGCCAAGACGAAGCTGGGGATACTCTAGTTGTTATATAGAAAATGATAATTATAGAAGGATAATGGGTTTAAGGAAGTAGGTAGGCTGCTTACAGAATTGAAAATCTAAAAAATAATTTAAGTTTAATTAATAATATTTTAGATTTAAATGTGATGAAAATATGATGAATGGGATGTGAATATATGACATATGCTTAGGATGATATATGACCTAATATGATCCCTTTGATTCTTCTTTTGAAGAAAATCACAAAATTAAAACGATTAAAGGTTCTCAAATTTTAAGGATTTTTCTCGACTTTTACTAAGGGAACTCTCTTTTAGTAATTTTAATAATAATTATTATTATCAAACATTTGGTTTTAGGTTAAGGAAGGTGCAGAATAAAGAAGGTTTAACATTGATCTTAATGGGTATATAACAAGGTAATTTTATAGATATTTTTAAGTATTTTATTAAATTATTTTGTGACTTGAAAATACCATTTATCTTTGAAAATTTATTTCAAGTTAGAGGCTTATCAAAGCTACATATAAGTTTATCAATAAAACTAAAAATAAATGAAGTCAAAAACTAAACTATGTTAAACCTTAAGTTTAGGCTTATTTAAAAGCACTTAAACTTAATTGGTGATTGGTGATAAATAAGCTTAAATATATATAAATGAAGGATAAATCCAGAATAATAATATTTGATAATAATATTTAAAACTAAATGAATAAATCATTTAACATATTAGTTAGGTAAAGAAAGTCAAAAAGCTTTTTATTAAGTTCAGATTTTAGCCTTTTAAAGGGACATTGACTTTGAGGCTTTACTTTGGAGCTAATTTGAATTTTGTATTGGTTGAAAATCATAAAAACAAAATAAGAAATCATAAATCTACAAATATAATAAACCAAAAATATATAAAGAAAACTTGTTAAATATTCAATTTATAGATAAATAAGAAATTATTCTGTTAGTTTCTACATTCCAAAGACAAACTTCCTTTTTTCTAAAAACAAATTTCAAAACCTAAGAAACACTTCTTTATAATCGAAGGACCCTTTCAGATGTCAGCGATGGCTGCTGCTTAAAGTGTAACAGCAGAAGTCAATCATCTTGGTGGACCATCTCGACCAGTTTTGCCTCCAAAAGAGGGGGGTCAGCTCGGTGGACCATCTAACCAGTTTTCTCTTGAAGAGTTCTCCTTTCTTTTTTTTGTTTTTGTATTTTTTTTTCCACCCAAGGAACCTGGCGATCGGGTGTGGCTCAAAGGGGCATGAGTTTGCATGCCAGCAGCAAATAAAACGCAGCACACACGCACAAAATGGTAAACAACAGCAGCAGCTTTTGACGGCCATTGCTTTTGGCGCAATGGCGGTGCTAGAGGGGTGGTGGCTAAGAGGGGGGAGGGTGCCTCTTTCAACCGAACTACTGACTGCAGTAACTTTGGCAACGTTGTTGGCTTCGTTTGGCTTGCGTGCCAAGTGGCAATCATTCACGTTGGAAGGCGTTGTCCGCGTGTTGTTGCTGCTGTGCGGCTGCATGTTGCTAGTTGCTAGTTGCTGCTTGCTGGTTGCTGGTTGCTAGTTGCCGCTGTGTAGATGTTGCTAGTTGCTGATGTGTGTGCGCTGGCGGGGCCGGTTTTTCGTCGGCTTTTTCTTCCAATCCAATCGCGAAACGCCGCTGCCAACAGCCATCTCTTTCTACCCAGCGATTTAGCGATTCAGCTGCGATTGTTGCCATTTTGCTGGCCCCGACAAAAACACAGCCAAAACAAAACTAAAAACCAAACTAAACCGAACCGAAAATGCGTCATTTCGAGCGAAAAGAAAGCTGCTAAAACGTAATCATATAACGAACGAAAAAAAAATAATAATAAGCTCAATTACGAATGCGCTGGCTGGCTTTTCGTTCTCTGCAATTTCCCGGGGGCTCTGGCATTAACTTACCTGCGAAATGGCCCGCTAACCGTTAGTTCGCTCTTAGCCAACTCTCCATTGGATATTCCGGCCAATATTGATTGATTCCACCACCATTCCAACATCATCGATTCCAGCACGCAGGTGCCAATCCCGTCGTGACGTGACGGAATGCGTTTCGCCGGTCGAGGGGCGGCCTTAGATCTTGCAGATCTCTATTATGCGGCTGATTGAGTGCCAATCGGTTGGACATAACCTGCTACTGAGTTTGTCTTACGTAAGCCTGGCATTTCCATTGATTACGACAATGGTTTTATTTCCCAAAAATGGATTAGTGCTGGGAAAACTAGAAGTAGTAGTAGTAGATATTAGGCCCCAGGAAGATTCCCCTTGCCTTCTTTATTTTATTTTTACTTTATTTTAAAGCAAAAATATTTTTAAAATTATTTTCTTTTATAAGTTATAACATTTATTATATATATTACAATCAGGTTTTTTTAAAACATATTATACAATATTTAATATTATTTTAAATTAATATTTTATTTATTTTGGTCTTCTTAAAAAACTTAAAAACTGCTTTTAAATTGCTAAACAAAGTATGGAAATATTATATGTTGCCAACCCTCCTTCTATGGCTTTATATTTATGTCGTTCAACTTTGTTTATATTAAATTATAATTATATTTACAAAGATTAATTATTGTTAAAACAGATTAAAGCTTTTCCATACATTACCCTCGCAACTTAAAGTTCTTCTTTCGATTTTGGTTTGAAGGAGTTTTAAGTTTTCAAGTTTTAAATACATTTTATAAATGATTATTTATCATTTGAAAATGTCTTCTATTTTATTAAAATATTTTTTTTATTATTTTAAATTTATATTCTTCTAAATTTAAGCCTTCCAAGGTTAACCCATTATCCGAATATTATTTAAAATATTTTTGTTAACCTTTTTTTTTGTTAAGAAACTTTCTGCTCTTTTTTATATATTTCCTTTGAATTGATTTGTAGTTTAATTTATGGTTTAAGTTCTAACATTCTAAACTAAGTTTTATATTATTATTATTAATATTATTATAAAAGGTAGAAAAGTTTACAAGACTAGACTAGCTTAATGATATAGCGCTGGCTACTGTGGCCTTCGGCTATGTGAGTTTTTGGTGCTTAAGTCTTAAGGGATGACATGTTGTGTCTTAACTTAATATTTAATCGTTATCTATTTATTCTGTACATTATTTTTCTTAAGTTTAAGTTAAGTTATATTTAGATTTTGTGGTATAATTGTGTTGATTTTAGGAAAAGTAGTATTTTATTAATGTTTTCTGGGTTTAGGTCATTGAGGAGATGTAGCGGGTTGGAGTTCTGGAAGATTGTTTGCTTTGTTTGCAAGAGAGGTGGACGTGTGTTTAGTATGTGGTGTAGGGAGAGGTTGCCTGGACAGAAAGGGCAAGGTGGTGTTGGAATTTGGTTCAGATAGTGTTGGTGGGTGAGGCTGGTGTGTCCTAGACGTAGTCTGGTAATTTTAGTTTTATAAATTTTATAACCGAAAAAGACCTTCATTTTTGAACTGATTTCGACAGCTCGTTTCCATGACCCACGAAAGATTTGCGTTTTAAAATCGCTATAAAAATATAAATAATTCCCAATTTTCTTCGAGTAGTAACTTAACCATTTCGTAAGCCGCAAACCTTCTACTAAATATCTGACACATCGACAATGACATTCGAAAAGTCAAAATTTTTCATAGTTCAAAAAGCAAACGCTACATGGGCTACCCTGTATAAATATGTATTGGGATTTAATAATTTTAATATTAATATTAATTAATTAATTAATATTTATATTTTTTATTTAGAATTGTTTCTTTCTACTACATTATTAAATCAAAAGTTTAGCAAAGTAGTATGCTTATAGAATTCTTTAAAGAATAAGATTGGCAAAATCTTCTTCAAAATTATTGTGAATTTGAATTTTCTTTCCTACCCTTAAGGCAAGTCCCATTACAGAGTTCAATTTCAAGATTCATAAGGAGAGACATGGATGAAATCAAATCGGATCCATCGGATCCACGTGGTTCCGCTGGACAATTGAATCTGATGACGTGGCCCAGTTGGCGGCGGAAACGTGGCGGAAAGTCGCAGAAATTGCTCCGGGCGGCTGGCGCTTTCCGCTCAAACCATTTTCCCATTTCCCCAAGACCATTTCCCCAGACCATTTTCCATTTTTTTTTCATTTGCCATCTCTCGTTGGCCAGTCGTCCTGTTCGAATAGATTCGCTTGGGCCCGTCAATTAAAAGGTGTGGAAAATGTGGAGTTCACATGCAAAACAACAATTTAAATGACCAAGGCGCGCCTCCCCTTTTCCGCTTCCCCCCCCTTGCAAATATGGAAATCCAGATATGGAGGTATGTTTTATTTTTCTGTAATTTTTTTCCTTTCCTTCGCTCTCTATAATTGGAGCAGTTCATTAATGATCATGTAATATACAAAACGTATGCGGGCATGGTTGGTCAGTGGCAGCGGGAAGGGGAGAAGGGAGAAGGGGTTAAGGGGAACTGCTAGCTGGCGACAGGAAATGCAACAACACGAAGCCAGTAACGAGGAAAAGTCAGAAGGCAGGAAAATTGCATGCGATTTGCAAATTGTTTGACGATTAAGAAAGAGAAGGCAAATCTTTTGGGGGCCAACAAAAGCAAAAACCAAACAAAAAAAAAACACCAAAAGGCAAGCCAATGGAAATTACAATTTAAGCTGGAGCTAAGGAAAACGCTGCCCCTCTCTCCGCCCCTTCAACTGACCCCTGCAAGCTAAAATGGCGCGCGTGTTTTCCCAGAAAGTAATTAATGTGGGGACTACAACTATCATGGGGTTTTCCCTGGGTTCGAAGTCTTAGTTACCCTTTGATGTTAGTCACTAGCTTTTGATGAGATTTAAAGAGCTTGACTGAAGGGTGATGCTAAACTTTAGTTTTAAGAACTTTTGGGCTCTTAAATTTGTGGCTTACTTTTCAAAAAGTCTTCATTCTGAGTTTTTAACATTCATTTTGTTTCAATATTTCAGTTGCTGTTTGTCAGAGTTTTTAATAATAATTTTGTAATCATTTTTGAGTTGGTATTTGCTAGTCTTTGGCTTGACAAAAGTATCTTCTTTTATTCCACTTTTATTTGATTTATTTAACAAAATTAAATCTTGTATAAAATACTAAACCTAATGCTAGGGCCTCTACGCCTCGAGATTAAAATGATTAATTAATAAAGTTAATTATTTATGTTGGTTTTAACCACAATTGGTAAAGGTTCATTATGTTTTCTTGTGAAAATATTTTTTAATTATCGGATTTTTATACCGAAAATGAGAGCCCTGACTCCCAGCAGAAGAGGACATGAGTTGAGGTGATGTCTGGCTTAAGGCGTTCGCCTCAAAGGCTGGGGGTTAGTTAATATGAAACACAGTTTGATTTAGTTTCTAATGATATTCCCTAATATATTCATCTTTTTATCAGTTTTAAGTTAAGCTTTTTGTACATTCAATTTGGTTGACAGAAAAGTTTCACAATCTAAAACGGTTTAAAAATGTCTTAAAATTACAGGAACTTTGGGTTATAGCAAATAAATCTGCTAATTTGTTTGTTAGCATTCAAAGATCTGACATTTAAGTATAATAATTATTATTAATTATTAATTTTGTATTTTCCAAAACACTTCAAGTAATACCCCTTAGCTTACCCCTTACATTTTTAGGGGGGCTTTGGCTCCTTTTGGCTGGAATTTTTCTTTCGTTTGCGTTTGGCGCTCATTAAAGTGGAGCTACCGGTTTTCGCTCTCTTTCCTTTTGCATCAGGCCATCTCTTTCTAGCTGCTCTGCTATATATATATATACTGGACAGCGAGTTTACATGGCCAGTTGGACTTGGCAAAACCCCTGGCCCCCGTCTTACCGCTGCCGACCGCCCACTTTTGGCCAATTCGTTGGCCATTTTAATGGCCGCCGACCGAACGTCGCCACCGACGTTCCTTACTTCTTCTTCTTCTTGGTCGTCGTCTTGGCCATTTGGGGTGTTCAGCCAACTGCAATTATTTCGTTTTTTTTCTGCTGGCTTTTTCCGAGTGTGTTGTTGCTTTTCCTTTGGCGCAATAATTTGCCTCTCTGTGCATTAAATGGATTTAATGAATGCGGTCCTATTAACTTTTTTCCCCAGTTTTTTGCTTTTTTCCTTTTGCAACTTGCTGCTGCTGCTGCTGCTGCTGCTTCTTCAGGTTGCTGCTGCTGCTGTTGTTGCTGCTGTTGTTGCTATTATTAATAATAATTGGGCAAGTCGTCGTCGTCATCGTCGTCATCGTCCGTCGTCGTCATCTGAATTTCAAATTCAACTTCAACTTAATTTTTATTGCCGCTTTTTTTCGTTGCTGGCCAAAGCGAACAAAAACCGAATGAAATGCGTTCGCTACAAAAATTGTTGGGTGGGATGGCAAAGGGGGGCAAGGTGGCACCTTCCCCCGAGACAGGTTCAGGCTGGCAAAGTAATTGCTGTTGCAAAAATGGCCGTTCCAAATGGAAATTATGCGCCATTTGCCCCCAAGGAGATAAGGCGGGCTCCTCTCAGAGTGAAGTCCAGTTTGCCCCAGCAGATTCTCCAGATCTCCAGTCTCCAATCTCTTTATAAACAAGTCCAAACCTCACTTATCGTAAACACAATCGGCGAAGGTGCTTTCGCACAAAAGCCCCTTTAATTTTCATAAATTATCAGGGGATTTATTCAAAGAAATTTAAGGAATGTTCAAGATGTGAAATAAATTATAAAAAATCAAAATGAAACTTAAGTAATTTATGTTTCATAGTTTTGGGTTTCAAAGATATTGGAAAACGTAAAAGGAAATTGATTTTTAATGCTAAATTTACTTTATTTTAAGGTAAAAATGCTAAAGTTACTTTAATTTTTATTAAATATTCTCATAAAATATATTATTAAGTAAAGAATAAAATATTTTCTAGACACACCAAAGTGAATATTTGCAAACTTGCTGGTATTATCATTAGAAATATTATCATTGTTTTTAAAATTATATTTTTTTTTGGAAAACTCAACTTAATATTTCAAAAATAACAAGTTATACCTTTAAAAATATTATTATTATTATTATTTTTATATTATTTCTAGAAAAACTTAATTTAATATTTCAAAAATAAAGTCCAAAAATCATAAAAATATTATTATTATTATTTTATTAACATTATTTCCATAAAAACTAAATTTAATATTTGAAAAAATGAAAAAAAGGTCCTTAGAAATAGTAAAATATTTTTTTAATATTAATATTTACAAATTTATGTTTGATTTTAAAATATATTAAATTAATTATATTAAATTAAATTATTATATTAGTATGTCTTGCAGTATAAAATTGGTTACAATAATGTGATTCAAGTCAAATATGCGCCGTTTCGTTCGATGACGCGTTCCCAACGAGATGCCAACTTCATAATGCCCCTCTCATAGAAGCTCGCTTCCCTATTGGCAAAAACTCGGAGCGTGGCGCATCTTCGACCACCTCTACACCAGAACGAAAACGTTGATACCATCGTTGTGCGGCGGAAATGGAAACTATTTCGGGTCCATAAACTGCACAAATTTTATTGGCGGCTTGAGATGCATTTTTGCCTTTATCGTAGTAGTACTGTAAAATATGCCGTATTTTCTCTTTATTTTGCTCCATGATTGCGACGCTATAACTCACGAACGACTTAACAGAAAAGACAATTATTCAAATCAATTAATTAGCGCCTGAAATGAGCTTTCCAAAAAGGTATAGTATGACCTGATGCGACGAATAAAACAAGAACTACGCGCTTTCAGGTCCAACTAGCGAAAATACTGCAAGACTTTTTTGACAACCTAATATTATATTAAATAAATTATAAATAATTTGTTTTAAAAATAGTTTAAATTCTTAAGTTATTGAAAATTTCTTTTGAATTTTAGTTCTAAATTTTCATTATCAAATTTTATTACCAAAGTAAATCACACGAGACCTAAGGCCAAGCTGCCATGGCTCTTAGCCCTACGTTAGCTCTCAGTTTAGTTTATAAATAAATTAATAAATAGGTTTTATTTAACAACAAAATGTGTAATTCAAATTACATTTTTAATCATTCTGCTCACTTATTTTGTCAGCTTAAATATAAAAAATATCCTTTTATTACTATTAAAAATCTCTACAAATTTTTAAATACTTTTTCATGCCAAGCTTAAGTTCTTGGTCAAAACATTATTAGTTTTTATTAACAATATTTATTTAGGAAATTGAAAGCTATAGAGTTTGTTCTCAGCTTCACTCCCCTCCTCCAAAGAAATTAAATCACGTTCTTGTAAAGCGATCTAACCCTAAGGACATCATCATTTTCTTGTGGTTCTTCAGATCCTCAGATATTTCCTTTTCAATGCCAATTGATTTCCACTCCTTCCATCGCCATCGCCAACCAACCATCGCTAGTGAAGCCCAGGCCCGGGAAATGCCAGATTCCATTCAGAGCTAAGAGCTGGGAGTCTGGCAGCTGGCGGGACAAATAGGAAAAACGCGATAACTTTGGGCCAAGCACGCTCCACAATTACCCCGACCTCGATTCCGACTCCGATTCGATTAGTGTCCTGCGGTGATAATCGCTTAATACAACAAAGCGGGCGGGGCGGGGGAGTCAGGGTAGTCCAACTTCGGAGGAGAAACCGGAGGAGCTGAGATGGAAAGAAGCTGGATGACGGTGGTGCACCTATGGGTGTGTTTATAATTCGGTTATACGGCGAAGGAGGTGGAGGTGGTGGCTGGGCAAATCAAACGACAAGGGTGGGTTTCGCTTACCATTTCCTTTCGGGTTCTCGTTATTCTCTTTTTTTTCTTTTCACCTTCTTTTTTCCTCTCGTGTTCATTGTTGTTTTCCCAGTTCATGATTATTATTGCGTTTATTACGATTTCCATTTTCGGGCCGTGTGGCTAGGGGCGTGGCCAGGGCAACGCCCTCTTTCATATATTTCATATGCACGAATATAAAAAAAAATTTTCGTTTTTTTCCCCGTTCCGGTGTCAGGCTTTTTCTATAACAATGACACACGAGCGACCCTCTTTGCGGCACCTTTTTCCCTAGGAACCAGCTCAGGCAAAAGGCAGCGGTAGAGGCAGCGGCAGAGGCACTTCCTCTAACCAAATGCATATCCATCCTCTGGCTGATCCTTGTCTCAGTCTCCATATGCATTTTCCCTCCTTTGCTTTTCTTATTTTCCATAATAATTCATAATTTCTCTCGGTGGCCGGCAACATGTAATTTGGCAGCTGATGCATTGATGGCACATCGTTATAAGACTTGCAGCAGTTGCAATTTGCATGACGGTCGCGGCTATTAGGGAGGATGCACTTGACGATGTTTGCCCCCCTGCAAGATACCCCAGATCGTTGAGATCGTTATGCAAATGGTCTGGATAAAAGTAGTGGGGATCAGGTTGAGTTTAGGGGGAGGATCAAAGAGATAACCCGATGTTGGTGAGATATTCATTTCCTTTCCCTAGCTGAACAATCGGATATATTGGTATTAGTCTCAGAATTAGTTTAAATGTTGTTAGATCATGAAAGTTTCCTCTTAGTACTTATAAGTTGACATCAAAAACTAGCAAGAAGCTTGGATTAAACTTTTGTGATAGTTAGAAAAAACGCAAATTTCCTGCTTAATTATCACTAAACTAAGACTTAAACTTAACTTAATACACTGTTAGATAATATAAAATGTCATCAAATACTTACTAACTTAAATATTTTCAAGAGCAAAATGGTTTGGCACTTCAGTTAAAAATGTTTTTTATTTTCAAACAGAAAATAAACCAAAATTCCCCTTTGGCTTTGCACAAATGTTGATTAGTTATTAGTTAGTCATATAAAACTTAAAACTGGGAGAACCAAAAACATCGAAGTCTTAGAGAACGGCTGATTAATCAGGAAACTTGAAAGCGCTGCCCTCGAAATTGCAGACCTCAGAGCATGAGTCTGAAGAAGGCTTAACAGGCACCACCTTCAAGAGCTACTGAACTGGGTTTTGACCTCACTGTAAATATTAATCATTAACTAAACATCTTCCTTTCAAACTTTGGCTTAACATTGGTCTTATATAACCAGGGACCCAATTTAAGCAAAAAAAAACCTGTAAATATTAGAAAAAGTTGTTAAAACTATCTTAAAATCATTAAAAAAACAAAAATTAAATCAAAAACTAATAAATAAATAATTATTCTTTTTAAGAAATACTTTTTTTTATAAATAACATTTGGCTTCAAATTAAAAATTAATTTTATTGAAATTTTTCATGAATTTTTCATACATAGCTTAAGTCTCAAACTAAGCTCTTTAAAGTCTTCGTTTTTTTGCTTTTAATTACATTTATCTCGGAGATAATTCATTAGATAATCTTTACATCTGCTAATAGATTATTTTTCGAGATGGTTTTTATAAAAAGTAACCATCTGTTCCAAGCACCACACCCTTTGGCCACCTCCGCCATTCAGCAAACAGACGCTTAAAGATCAGTCGAGTTCGTTGCCTAAGTCTTTTGTTTGCTTCTGAAAATTTTCCAAGCCAGAACAATTTGAATGCGGCTCAGGTTATAATTAGAGGCAATAAAAAAAACCGCCAAATGGTTATGCATATGAATGGCTTGCTGGGTTGTTTTTGCCACTTTTCCAGTTGGTGTTTTTTTTTTTTTTTTTGTTTTTCTGTTGCCACTTTTTTAATTGGAGCAACAAGCTGGAAACGAATGCGCGGCTCATTGAAAGGCGCTGCTCATGTTATGCATTCAGTTCAGTTTGGTGGAGTTCTCTTCCACCTGCCGCCCCAACCCACCACGACCACGCCTTTTCTTTTCTTTTGTTATTGTTGTTGTTGTTTTTTGGGCTTCGGCCACGCCCAGCGCGTAATGTGGGTGCGAATGGGAGTGGAAATGTGGAAATGTGGAAATGGAGATGCGTGGTGGCTCGTTGGGCTAATTCCGCGGGAACCCCAATTATCCAGTCATATGTATACAAATTTATGAGCCCCCTCTCACTCCCCCCCTCTCTCTCTCTTTATAGAGTGGTACATATATAGGGGCCTCTGTTTTCCGAGTCCAATAATTAAGTGCAATAAAAGCCAATTAAAAGTCAGCTTAATTAACCCACCGACAAACAATATGCAAAAGAAGCCGGCTTAGCGTTGAATAATCAAGTTGGAAAATTGAATAATTTTTGGCCTCTGAGCTTAGAGAGTCCTTGGTATAATGGATTGTGGAAATTGTATAACTTAAATTGGGAATTTCTACGAAACTAGTTAAGTTTGTTCGAAGAAATGGGTTCAATGTTGCTCTTTTGCAAAATGTATTGGCTGTTGGAGGTCACTTCATTACCTAATTATCTGCAAAGATGCTTAGAATAACCTAAGACCTCTCTACTTCATGGCTTTGTGGTAGTTCTTTGTGGAATAATATGTCTGTCATTGGGAATAATATATATTTAAATGTGAAAATATAAAAACATAGTTAAAAGGTGTATCAAGCATAGACTAAAGTTATGTTGGGGTTCCAATAATTTTATCTCTGGCAATTGCTAACAATTTAACAAGTTTTAAGAAATTCTTCTTAATTATGTAAAAATATAAAATTAAAAACATACTTAACAGTAATACCAAACATACATTTTTTTTAACAGTTGATAATTATTCAGAATTAACAGGTATCTGCTACCTATGTGGCAGCTTGAGCAGGTTTTAAATATACGGGAATACCAAAGTGTTGGTTTAAAGGTTACAATACAATATTTCTATTCATTCACAGATTAAATTACAGCAGACTTCGAAGGTGTTAAATATATCTTAAAGGGAGATCGCGTGGGTGGTATCTTTTGAGTCTTCTCCTTCTTGGTCTCCAAATTAGACTCTTCGCCAGGGAGTTAGGATGAGTGCCAAGGCGTCTGAAGTAGCTTTCAGCATGCGTTCGACAAACATCGCCTACAATCTTAAACTATATTCGTTTAGGTTCCAATAATAGTATAATATTACTGTTAATTTTTAATAATCTTTAAAAAAAAGGTTGAATATTTTCTTTAAAGTTCTTTTTTTGTAAATAAAGTAATAAAGTAAATACAAAAAAAAATACAAAACGTAAATAGATAATAAGATTCAAAAATTTGGTAAAATTCTCTTTAATTAAATATTGAGAAAAAAAGTGAAAAAAATAGGTAAAAGTTTTACCAAACTTAGTAAAAAGTTTGGATTAGATTAGCATCTGTTTTGATATATTTTGTATAAATAGTTAATTATGCTAGTTAATAATAATACAAAACATAAGCTCGTAGCTAATAACAGTAACCATGTTAATTTTTAATAATGTTTACATAAAAAGTTAAATATTCTCTTTAAAATTGTTTTAAACTTAAAATGTTTGCTAATAATAAATTCCTAACTTTTGTTAAATTCTTGTAAATTACGTATTGTGGAAAAATCTAAAAAAAAGATAAAAGTTATACCAAACATAGAATAAAGTTATTTTTGGCTTATATTAGCAATATCTGCTGTTAACAGCTCTTATAAAAACTGAAGAAAGTTCTCTACTTTTATGTATTTTGTAAAAATAGTTAACTATGCTACTTAATAATAATACAAAACATAAACTCGTAGCTAACTTAATTGGTAAAATTATAAAAATATTAAAATTTGCAAATAACAAATATTTTTACAAATATTAAACAAATGTGGAAAATAAATATAAATATTAAAATACTAAAACATAAAACAAAGTATCAAAAACGTTGACTAATATAAAATTGGCCTTTTTATGACATCCTCACCTTTGGGAAACCCTGAAGAAATATTTAATCATTTCTCTCCCATTACTTCTGTACTTCTTTTTGTTAAAAATAATTTCTTTGGACATAAACAGCTACAAATTTATTTTTTTTTATTTATCTAAGGCTAACAATTAGCTAAAACTAAGAGCTAACAAATGGCTAGGAGCAATAGCAGCTAGGGCCTTCAGCTCGGCTTAAGTTAGAATTTGGCTTTTGAATGTTTGGCTTATGAGTATATACAAGATATTGCTAGGGATTACTATTTACATTTTATTTACAAAAAACTTTGATTTAGTTAGATTTGGGAGGGGATATGGTGGGAGTTGTTTAGGAATTTGAGGATGTTTTAGGGAGTTTGTATCTGTGGGGTTAGCTGTGGTGGTGATTGGATCAGGATTATTGAGGAATAAGGATCTTTGCGTGGAAAGGGAAGGATGTCAATCTGGGAGATGTTGCATAATGGGCACACGTTGTTCCTTGTTCTGTCGAGGTAGTGGGCGTTCGTTAAGAATGAGTGTCCTAGTCTGAGGCGGGTGATGATGGTTTGTTCTCTTCTGTTTTTGAGGGAGTTTTTGAGGGGCTGACCCATTAGTTCTGTACTTCTTTTTGTTAAAAATAATTTCTTTTGACATAAAAAGCTACAAATAAATAAATACAATATATAAGAATATTTTGTGTGAGCCTAAACTTTTCTTCATAAATTATAAACTTTTCTTCATAAATTATAAAACGCGAGAAGTTTTATCTAAAATCTTCATTTTTATGTTAACTAAGTTGAGGGCTATGAAATCGGTGTTAATGCAGTGTCATTAAATACTTAATAATATCTTTTTAAGCACTCATTACAGTAGGACATCATATTTAAGTTCCTTTTTGAGTTCTTAATATCAATCATGAAATATTCTATAATTTTTTTTCTCTGCTGTCATAAAATTCCAAACACTTTTTTGTTTAAAATCATTCTTCTTCTTATCATAAAAAACACAACAATTCAAGGAGTAAATAACATTTTGTGTAAGGTCAGCACAACCTTGAGCGTAAAACCACAATCGCTGGTCAAAGGAAAAACTTGCGATCGTCAGCAGGCGGAGGACCGCAAGGATCTCCTGTCCTGTGGTTTTGCGGACAAACATTGCACACAGCCATTACATGCTCCAATGGCAAGAGTCCGGTTGTCCAGGGTCAGTTGCAAATGGATTTTTAAACGGTCGGACAACCGCAAAGAGAGATCCCTTGGAGGGAGAGAGAGAGACAGAAGTGAAGCGGCTGAAAGGAGGCAAGACAGCGTGAAATTATAAGTAAGTTTTCTAGCACGCACATGAAAGGTGGAGTGCGGTTTTGGCCAGAAAGGCAGACCGATCACGCATAACGGATCTTTTAATTAGGGCCATAAACGCGGGCCAGGGAATCAATCAAAGCGCATCGAGCAACGAACCAAATCGATTGATTGCCAACAATCGCGAAAGATCAACAAACCTGAAACCCCTCCCCAACCCCTTTTCTGGGCCATCGAAGAGAGTTGCGTTTCAGTTGGCCATAAAGCCAAGGGATCGATCCGGCGATCGGCTCGCTAATTATGCGAAATTATTGATTATTGCGGGCTTTTCACTAAACCGCCAAATTGCATGTACGTGCGTCGGCCCGACGACCTTGACAGTTAACTCGATCGCTTTTTGCCAGCGAAAAGTGGCCAACGAGAAGGGCTGGCGGCTGGAGTGAAGGGCGGGGAAATTGATCTTCAATTCGGTACGAAATTAAACCATCAAATTGTGGCTAAAGTGGCCTGAGGTTCTAGGAGAAGTTAAGTTTAATTTATTGAGTTGTAAAGTTTATGGCTGTTGAAATTCTTTAATCAAATCAATTTTAAATGCAGTTTTTCTTAAAGAAACAAGTTTTATGAGAAATAAGTATTCAAATAAAATAGCAATTAAAAAATATTATTAATTCTAAATATTTTTTATGGATTCGGAAAGGAGTAAAATGTTAAAGGATTGAGTTCAGGCAATAAAGAGAAAAAGATCGAAAGAAAGACAAATCTCGTTTAAGTTCTGGAAGCTGTGGACTTTTTAATGATCACAAATTCTGATCTTAAACACATACGATTTTTAGTTAAGTAATATTTTATTGGTTATTATAACAGTAAAGTGCCGAACCTTAAGTAACGTCCTTGAATCGAGAAAATTTAAAAATATTTCGAATTTACATTACCATTTCAGCAACACACTGTTATGATCGTAAAAACAGTAATAAACATACCCAGACATCAACTAAGGCACCTTAAAATATGTAACAGAAGGTAAAACCTGTTGCCATTGCATAAATTCCACAATGATAATAATATAGCCCCCGAGCGAAATTCAAATTGCGCGCTCGTCCCGCTAGCGCCCCCTGCCGCCTGCAGCGTTAAGCCAAACTTCCTGTTTCCCCCGCCCGAGGGCGCTACGCTGTGTGCAACCCTGTGTGGCTTACAGCTGATTTCGGCTATCGCCCTCTCGCTCGCTCTCTTTCCTTCCACGCCGTCAGCCGCAAAATAACAGCGGACGCCAAAATATTCGTAAATATTTGTAAATAACATAGCTTAAAGTTCATACGAGACTAACTAACTGAACTTCCTTCGACAGCTGCAGTTGAGTCCAGCGGATAGCGTCCACGCCTAAGGTAAAAAAGGTGAGTTTGCAGCCGGCAAAGTGAGGTTATGTCCGGCTGTCCAAAAATAGTTGACATCTGTATAAAGTACGAATAGCCGATAAAACTAATATATATTTCGATTTCTGATCCACTATAGATACGTCAAGATGCCGCCGAAGAAGCACGATGAACCGGAACGCAAGCCGCTGATCGGACGAATCGGCACCAACCTGAGAATCGGAATCGTTGGCGTTCCCAACGTGGGCAAGTCCACTTTCTTCAACGTTCTGACCCAAAGTGCCGCCCCCGCGGAGAACTTCCCCTTCTGCACCATCAAGCCGAATGAGAATAAGTATTCCCCAATCTGCCCAGATATATATATGTATATATATATAGATAGCTGGCCAATTACCAAGCGAACCTGCGGGCGGCGGCAATTTCCTCGATCATTGTAATCATCTCGTGGAATATAATTTTTATGCCAGCGATGCAGCAATGGCCTCCAGGAGCAACCGCCGCCGCTTCTAATTCCAAATTGCTCTCTCGACTGGACCTTCTAAAATAGCCACAGTGGAGCCTCAGTTGTGGAAAAAAGAGTGAAATCAGGGATATCTCTTTGTTGAGAAGTTTTTGGAAGTGAAAGATGTGGAAGAAGTTTCTAAAGAACTTTCTTGAAGTTCAATTTAGATAGACTGTGTTGCTAGAATGTATTTATCATGAAATTCACTAACTAATGAGGTAAAACTGTGCGAAATGTGTAGTCAGCAAGCAAAAGTTAAAAGCTATAATCTACCTAGAAGCAACTAGTCTTTAATTAGAAGGAATTCCTACCAATTTATAGCTTACTAGAGTGAGAAAGTCTATAAAGAGCTCTAAAGAAGGCATTTTCATTTGCCTCATCCCATATTTTGATTAGTTTTATACGAAGTCATGCAAAGTACATCTCAAAAAGTAAAGTTTAGTAAGAATTTAACTATAATCTTCATAATACAAGTTATAAATTGTAACTCAAACTAAAATATCTTTGGATAAGATGTTAAAATTCGTTCAACGCTTTTAATAGTTGATTCAAGCACAAGATTGTTAAGGGAAATAATAATCTTAGAAACCAACTTTTAGACCCTTTCTTTTCCTAACTCAATAATAGGTTTATATTTGAAAGAAATTTATATGCTGAACAGAAAGTAAACTTAAAGTAGACCCAAAATGTTAGCCAATTTCTAGTAAGGTTAGCTAAGATGTAAAGATTATTGTCTAAATATTATAAACTATTTTCATAATATAAATCAAATCCCCTGCAAAGACACTTTAGAAAGTAGTAGTTCATAGAAAGAATGGTAAATAGAATACAGAAAGCCAGCAATTAATGTAGAAAACTCTTTTATTGGGTCTTTCAGACCATTCTCTACCACTTACTTCCCCAAATGAGTTACAAAATCTCTTTAAAAAAAACATTTAAGAAATCTTAAACCTTTCAAGTTAACCCACGCTCCACTGTCTCTCGCTTTGTGGGCGTGTCGCGGCCTTAGCAATTTTATCAGATCCAGTTCCCAATATGCAAATTGCCCCCGCCTTCGGTTCGCTTCGGTTTCGTTTTTTTTTCCTTTTTTCGTTTTTCATTTTCCTGGGCTTTTTATTTGTGAGCGACTTCATTTTGGTTTCGCTGCCCCTTTTGCGGATGGCGCAAAATTATAGAAAATTGCCATGATTGGCCGCCGATGCTGCCGGGCTGTGCAAGGCAGTCAGTCAATCTTGCCAGGTTTTTTCTTGTTTTTTTTTTTTTTTTTGTATTTTTGATTTTTGCATTCAGCCAAATAAACTCGACTAACATGCCTCCTTTACCTCCTCTTTTCCATGTGCTGCTGCCCCGTTTGCCTTACCCACACGTCGTGTTCCGGTGCCCGATGAGCGTTTCGATTACCTGGTGGACTTCCACAAGCCGGCCAGGTAGGTTAAAGGATCCAAATACTTATATTTCGAACTTATTAAAATATTAATATATCTACCGAAACTAGTGTGGTGCCCGCCTATCTGAATGTCGTGGACATTGCTGGCTTGGTGAAGGGAGCCGCCGAGGGCCAGGGTCTGGGCAACGACTTCCTCTCGCACATCAGCGCCTGCGATGCCATCTTTCACTTGTGTCGAGCCTTCGAGGATCCGGATGTGACCCATGTCGAAGGCGAAGTGGATCCAGTGCGCGATCTGGAGATCATCTCCGAAGAGCTGCGTCTTAAGGATGAGGAGAATCTGCTTAAGAATCTGGACAAACTGGAGAAGGTTGTGGCCCGTGGCGGTGACAAGAAGCTCAAGCCCGAATACGACTCGATGGTTAAGATCAAGGAGATCCTCATCGACCAGAAGCGGCATCTGCGCTTCGAAGACTGGAATGCCCATGATGTAAGTGCAGAAATAGTTCCATGAAACATTTCCATTTCCATTTTCCCTGTGATTTTCCATCCCTTTCTTATTAATGAAATCACTACTCTACTTTACTCTTTCAGATTGAGGCGCTGAACAAGTATCTGTTCCTGACCTCTAAGCCGGTCATCTACCTGGTGAACCTCTCCGACAAGGACTTCATCCGGAAAAAGAACAAGTGGCTGCCGAAGATCAAGGAATGGATCGACAAGAACGATCCCGGAGCACTGCTTATCCCCTTCTCCGGTGCCTTTGAGCAGCAGCTGACCGAGAAGGATGAGCTGGAGCGCAAGGCCTACGAAACGGAGACCAAGTGCAAGAGCATGCTGGAGAAGATTATTGTCACGGGATATAAGGGCCTGCAGCTGGAGTACTTCTTCACTGCCGGACCGGATGAAGTGAAGGCCTGGACTGTTCAGAAGGGCACCAAGGCACCACAGGCCGCGGGACGAATTCACACAGACTTCGAGAAGGGCTTCATCATGGCTGAGGTGATGCATTTTGAAGACTTTAAGTCGGAGGGCAGTGAGGCGAATGCCAAGGCCGCCGGCAAGTACCGCCAACAGGGACGCAACTACACCGTCGAGGACGGCGACATCATCTTCTTTAAGTTCAACGCCGGAGCTGGCCTTAAGGATGCCAAGAAGAAATGATACCGTCTGGCCATGCTCATCGCCATGTCCACTGTTCTGTACATTAACTTGATCTTATACTCCCAGATGTTTCGCTTCGCCCGAGGCTAGCTCCTCAGTGCCCTACCCTACCTACCCTACACCTCACTCTCATGTTCGAGGCTTGAAAATGCATTTTGAATTTCCTTTTTTTTGTACGCTTTGTAAACACGATTATGACACACACTTAAACGTTGTGTTTTTTATGGCATCAGGAGGGAATTGTATTAAGATTTAATCTTGTTAAAAGAAGATTGTATTAAAGTGTATTTTCTACCTCATTCTGGAGGGGATGTGCTGCTGTAAATCATGTTTTAGGCTATAAAGATCATGTAAGCGATCTTTTGAGATATAAATTTAACTGCGAATGAAAGGTTATTTCATCTAATCTCCTTGCTTTAACTTAAGTTTGTTTTCTTCTTACCAAAAAGTTTCGTTCAAAACGAAGCGGCTGATAGTATCAGTACCTCTCGTAAAATCAAGATTTGGTTAGAACTTAGAACTCTTTATCATGGCCAATAAGCATTGACATATTCCATGCTGTCAGGCAGTGACATTCTGGCAACCAAAGTCTCGGTTTTCTATTGCTTCGCTGTGGTAAAAGTTTTTAATCATGCTGGCAAAGTTGCTAGAAACACCTGTGCAAACCTCTTTGCCACCAGAGCCACTGCCACACACCAACAACAACAGCCAGGAAAATCGGCCAAGTGCAAGGAGCAGCTCAAAGACTCAAAGTGGGGCTGCGTGTGCGTGTGTGTGTGTGTGTGTGGTGCCTGAGCAAATGCAGCTGCATCCAGCACACAAAGGATCCGGTGGTGGTGGGTGCGTGGTTAGTTGGATGGCTGGATGGGTGGTGGTGGTGCCACTGACTCTGGTCGCAGCGGCAACTTGCTAAGCACATAATTTGGTTTACCGCATTGCCAAACATGCGCCGCCAGAAACACGCACATTCCCCCAAATCCCATCCTCAAACCCAGCTTTTTGTTGGGTTCTGGGTTCTGGGTTCTGTTAATCTTTGCCGAAAGAAACTTTTCTTGTGCACTGTGAACGGATTTTGAAAATGAAAGCTGATTCTTAAATCCATTTATTGTAAGTATTCAAAATTGTTAATCTTAAAAGATTTTGGTAATATTATATTTCATATTATATAGGATTGTATAGGAAATTTGTAGGGTTTTGATATTACTTATTAAGTTGTGTTTATTCTTGGAACGTTAAGAGTTCAAAAATATTTTCGTGTTTTTACACATTTTTTAGTAATTTTTGAAGCACCAACAAAATTTGTTAAATTTTAAAGGTAATATTTAGGCCAATCTCTGCAATCGATCAATAACTAAATGTGAATATTTAAATTATTATTATTCGTAATGCTTAGTTTAACATTTTTAAGAGAAGTTTCACACATTCTTATTAAATAGATAACTTTTAGATTAATAACTAAAATAAGTATTATATTCAAGCCCAATTTCTTGTATTTTTTAACCCATATCTGCCCACAGTGCCAACTGCATCCTAGCAAAAGTTTTTTGCGTGAGCTCTCAAACTTTTCATATGAAATGTGCAAAATTACACACTTCCCCTGGTCCAAGAAACGAGCCGACAAAAATATTTTGAATGTTTTATTAGCTCAAAACTAGCCAAAAACGGGAGAGAGCGTGGCAGAGAAATGTAGAAATGCAATTGCAGTGGATTTGTAGTTAATTAAAGTGTAATGTCAGCCCATGTAGGGCTGTAGCCAGAGCGAAGGAAATGTATAGTAGAGGGGGTGCCAACGTTGACAAGGCCCATCAGAGGAGCGTGAAATATGGCCACTTTAGAGCCCGGCCAAATGGCCCGTTTGCCGTGGAACTGCTCTGTCCTCGACGTCCGTCAACAAAGGGGCCAAACACAAATCATTCGGAATACAACAAGTCGGAATAATGGTGATATTCAGGTAGGCGAATACAAAGATACACTTTACTAATATATTTTTTTAAGATTTATGGAGGAAATTGAATGTTTTAGCTTAAAAATTTAATTTAACAAAAAAATGATGTAATTATTTAAAAATTCGTAATATTTAAGAACATTTTTTATAAAAAAAAATTAGGAAAATATCATTAATTTCTTGTAGAATATGCCATATAAATAGCTTAAGATGGCTTAATTTTTAGCTTTCAAGTTTCAAAATATTGTTGCATACTTTGAGGCAGCTTTGCTAAATACAAATGTGTTCTTGATAAGAAAACTCGAAGATTTCTCTTACAAAATAAAGAAAAACGTAAAAATATTTTATGTTAACTTAATTTATATGCAACAAATTCATTTAATAAAGTTAACCAATTAAATTTATAGTAATAAAATGGTTCTAAAAATGATTTTTAAAACCAAAAATTCGATTTTAGATAAAGGAATATATGTCTTAGGTTTTCTTCTTACATATATCATTTTCCAACCTCAATATAATTGGAAAATCACCCGGTTTTCTCCCAGATAACACTAACAAAGCCATCTAGTCGTAGGTTTTTCTTGTCCAGCGGCTCCGTCATTCATGCACTCAATTCAAAAATTCATTCAATTCAATTGAAAAATGGCGCTTGAATATTTGACGCATGCAAAGGGGCGACGTTAGAGATGCAGGGAGAAGAGAGACGTGGCACGCCGTCAGCATCAACTGTCACTTGCAGGGCATCGTGGGCAGCAAAGCGTTAAAAATGACTGTCATAAATTAATGAGCGACGGCGGCGTTCGAGTGACGCATCGAAATTGAATTGAATATATTTTTCGCTGAATTGGCATTCATTATTCATTTACAGCTGTCTCTAGACATTCACTGATTTATACATATATATATATAATCTATATATATTCTATTCGATTTGGAATACCTTTAATTGCTTGTAAAAAGTGCAATGCACCGTAAGCTGGCTGCAGCTCTACCCACTATTAACCCACAGCCCTCTCTCTATCTCTCGTCTCAATTTCAATCCCAATCTGGCCATAAACGTGACAATAATATAAATCAGCAGATTGTGCCGCTCTCGATGGGCTCCGGAATCCGGAACCTTAACGTCATAATCACGTAAGCAGCCCTCCCCCCTCCACCGCTATACTCTGCCATTATCATCATTATCATCGGCAGGACCCACCATCATTGTTCCTGTCGTCTACGCCGGCATTTAACTTAATGCCCACATGCGGCGACAGCGTAAAACGATTTGAGTCCTGGATTAGATCCCCAGCTGCAGCAACAGGAGTTTACAGTGGGTGTGGGTGGAGGTGTATAGCAGGGGGGGGAGGGGTTCAGGGGTCAGAACTCACTGGTGTTGCAACCAAGGTAAAACGTGCCGTTCATGGAAATAAAGCGTGTAATTGTTTTGGCAGCTGCCGAAACGTTTTAACAGCTAATTAAGAAGCCATCAGAAGCGGGGTATACGTATATGATATGGGAAAAGTAGAGAAAGCTGCGGGACTACAGCGGAATTTCTAACTGGAACATAGGAAAGTAAGCACCAAACTGATTTTTAGTGATTTTACATAAATGATAAAGAGATCTAATACTAAATTCACTTGCTTAAAAGCCAGGGGGAAGTTGCTTGGGGGAATATATATAAATTGAGAAGATAAAAAAACATAAATATTGTATAACCTAAAGCATAGTAATAGCATAGTGGTAATAAAGTTTGTCATTAGTTTAACTTTAAGAAACAGACTAATCCCGCTTTAAAATATCAATTTGATTTGGTTGAAGGATATAAAATCTACACTTCTAAATCACCTTTAAGCAAGTTATTAAGAACTTGTAATAAATAAAACATAAAATAATGATTATGTTATGCGGATTGAAAGAAAATTGAATTAATAACTTTAAAATCGAAGTTTGATAAGATCTGCAGAATATCGAAATATCGAAATTTTTAAATATTCTGATTAAAATGAACCCATTTCTTGTAATTAATTATATTATAGAATTGAGACTTAAACTATTTAAGTCTTGTAGATAGCTATTTCTCACTGTCTAAAATGCAGCATAATAGTGGAAACTACAAATTAAAGAGCTGCTATCCCACTTTAAAATAGGATAGGATAGGATAAATAGGATCCAAAGCCTTAGGCTATAATGTACTTATGATCCAGCTCGCTTTGCCATTAATCCCTGGAACTAGCTATCATGAAAATAGCTCAATACCAAAATGCAGACTAAACGAAACCGCAAACTTGGTGAAGAGGAATTCTGGATCCAATGGGCTAAATAGCTGTAACTGTTCTCGGCGTGAGATCTATCTACCTTTACCGCCAATCCGAGTAAGTGCCCCGCTGCCAAGTTGGCATGATTGCAATCCTCGTTGCACTTAACCGCACGAATCTTCCAGTGCCAACGTTTCGCGGGGCCTTGTGATTGGGGAACTCCGAGTTGTCGAGTCGTCGAGCTGATTTGGCAAAGCCGCAGCCGGCAGAGCAATCTCATTAACACCTTCGGCCGAGGCCGCTCTTCTCGAGTAATTAAATTCGCTGGGCGGAAGCGGCTCCCGGCCTCGTTTACGCCTTTAACACTAATAAGTGGGAGATCAGTCGGTGGTCCGTGAGAATTTTCGTTGGCCTCCTGGAATCTGAAATCAGAAATCTGAAATCTCAACGCTGAACGCTGAAATCCAAAAGCCAAAAGCTGAAAGCTGAAAGCTGAAAGCCGAAAGCTGAAAGCCGAGAGTCAGCGCTGGAAAACAATACATTAAGCGACTTTCAATCTCCCAGTGGGTGGTCTCAGTATATGTCTGCGTGTGTGTGTGTGTGAGTGTGTGCAAACAGACTCGCTCACACAGACGCGCACACGTATGGCACCGGAAAATGTGTTCATTTCCGGTGTCAGTGTCAGAGGCAACAATGGGGCAGCATCTCGCCAACTTTTGCCCGCCGTGACTTTGATGAAAAATCGCGAAGCTGACGCTGCCAGTCGACCCCTGAAACGTGTGTGCGTCCATGACGATGGCAGCGTGACACGATTGGTCAGAAAAATGTATGAAGGTGTACGAAAAAGAACATTTCTTGTTAAACTAAAGATATATTGTCCTAAAAACAACGTCTTTAATACTAAATTTATCGAAAATCTGTATTTAATATATATTGCTGCATACTTTTGGGCACTATTAGTAACTTCAAGGACCTAGCTGTGGTAGTAATAATGCTTATAACCTATCGATTTAGTTAAATTAAAAAAAAAATGATTATAAATTGTTCTTTGTTATCTTTTGAAAACTGAGAAAACCTAGGACCTACCATCCCTAGGACTTGCACACACACACACACCCGCACTGACGGAGGCCGCTAGCTCTCACACACACTCGACTCCCTTATGTGCGATGCACTTCATTCAGGCGAAAAGAGAAGAGACATCATAATAATGTGGCCCATGTGAAAAACAAAGCAAACAAGCAAACAAAACCCAACCAACAAGTGAGCAGACAAAAAGAGTCAGGAGAATGCCAAAAAGTAGGCAACACATCCTATCGCACAAACCCACACACACACACAATCACAGTATAAGAGCCGCCCAAATGCAGCATATATTTTTAATTTCCTGTTATACATATGCAACCTATAAAATAAGGGGTCCGGGGTGGCAAATAAGCCAACCGCAATCTATAGTTATGCTATATGCCCTGCCCTGCCCTGCCCTCCCAATCCCCTTCCTCCATATGTGTATGTGTGTTTGTTTATGGGTTAGGAACCCATAATTAAAAGTAGCACAGGTACCGAGAGCCCATAATGGAAATAATGCAATTTGGCGTTGAACAAAGTAACCCAATGACTTATTAAAGGTGCAACAAGGAAGTTGGCTGCAAGAGAAGACACGATTTTGTTACAAAAATGATTGGAATCTCAATGAAACTTCTTTGGGTTATCTTTTGTTGGCCAAATTACCTTTTTAAGAACAACAATATTAATACTTATATTGTTTTTATAACTAACTATTACCCATCAGCTGGATTTGTTGATGACTACTTTACGTTTTTCATTTCATTTTTAAAAAATATCTTATTAAAATATTATATTTGTAAAACAGAACAGAAAAATAGCCAATGTAAGACATATTTCGGATCTGGTATTTTCTTTAATTTTCCCTGATTTTCTCCTGCTTAAAGTTTTAATTCGCTTGCCTCGACTTTTCGATTGCATTTACCGCGACTGTCGTCGGACGATCTCAGGCATGACTAATAAGGAGCCAAGTGGGGGCTTTTCATGCTTGACTGGGTCATCGATGGCCTCTCCTTCTCCTCTTGCTACTTCTCCACCAGGACAGCCACGCCCTCATCTTTTGCCTTGTCCGCCCACCGATTGGGCCGTTACGCTTTGCCGGCCAATGTGTGTGGCTGTAAAGTTATTTATGGCCAACTCCCTCGGCTTCCATATGCCTGATTTATGGCTGTTATTGAAAAATTCGTAGTGCAGCTTTTAATTATGAGGCGAGGTGCAAACAGAAAATGGGAAATATAACAAAAAAAAAAAAACAAAAAATAACAAAAATAACACAGAAAATAAACAACATGGGACAAGCCATTGAGTGGACGGTGCTGACTGCAAATCCCCTGGCAAACAAATAAATTGGAAACTGGGCAAAACTGAACCAGAAATTATGTGACTCTAGGGGAAATACGGCGAGGAGTATACCAAAAACTGCGACTGTCACCGCTGCAGAATTAGTGTTTATTTTATTTAACTTTACTTAACTTAACGTAGCTTCTCAGCGATCTAGCAGAATGTTACTTGGGTGGCGCCGTATGCGTTTTAATTTGCCGGAAATGAAGCGGGCATAAAAAAGCAACCTTACCTCCAAAAAAAGAAAAAACAAAAAAAAAAGGAAAAAGGAAAAAGGGTAAAGAAACGAGCAAAGGAGCTCGGAGACAAAACGAGTTACATGGCAAAACACGCGCCATTGCACAAAAGTGGGTGGATGGGGGGTGGTGGGTGGTGGGTGGTAGAGGATTGGTTTCCAAGGGTAGGTGCCCGTGTGACATGCATGGCGCAAGTGTTTTAACACAATTCAATATGGCCCGACGATGACGACAGGGACAACGGGAGATGACACTGTGCGAGAAAGCCGGGGCAGGAGCGAGTAGCAAGGAGGTAGAAAAAGCAGGCAAAAGCGGCGGAAAGCGGTGGAAAGCGGGGCAAAGGGAAGTCTGAGCGGAGACAACTTTTCCCAGCGATGACATGCACCAGAGCCAGATAATGTGAGCGCTCGACGAGGCCCAAGATGGAAACAACGCCCATTCCCCAAAACCACCTCGAAAGAGTACTGGCAAAAATGTAAGCTTAAATTTTTTAAGAAACGAAAAAAATAATTGTTAAATATTAAATTTTAAAAATACCAAAATTGAGTTAATTTAAATCATTCGTTCTGCTACTTAAAATTAAAATTAAAAAAGAAACTTCATATATCTAGTACTTCGTATAGTAAAAATCTAAAATTTTAAAAATCAAATTTAATTAATTTTATTTCATTTTTAAATATTTTTCACATTTTTTAGTAATGTTAAATATTACAAGTTACCAAGTTAAAGTTCTTTTTCACCTTAAACATAAATTCTTTATTTTTTTTTTCATTTTCAAGTTTCTTTATTCAACTTTTTCTTTCCAGTGCATCCAATTCAGTGCTCAGCAAACGACAACGTTGTTGTTGATAATGTGCATGGGTGGGTGGCTGGAAGGGGGTCGTACGCCCATGCAACGTTATTAAATCATAAAGCGCAAGCTGCCGCCGCCGTCTGATGTTCGCCCCCAAATTAGGGTCCTTCGGAAAGAACGAATAACAATGATATGCTTATAGATGGGGATTTTTAAAATGAACCCGGAGAGAAATCAGAATATATATATATACACAGTCAGGGATATAACTTCTTGAAGAACTTTGATCAATAATCGGATAAAACCTGGTAAATATAGTAGTATTTAATAAGTAAGTAGTTTTTAAGGTAGTAGTTAATGAAACTTAAAACTTAAAAGATTCAACTTAATAAAATTTGTTCAGTGCTTTGACTTAAACACGTAACTCTCTCTCATTCATTTTTGTGAACTTTTAAAACAACTATATTTTGTAGTTATTTTTTAAGCAATAAAATAGATTTTTTAAGTTTTTAAGTTCAAGCTTAATGCCTGCTCTCAGTTGTAATGCGGACAAATTTTTAATTTGGTGTCCATAAAATAATTAAAATTACTGCTGAATAAATTCAAAAATACATCATTTTGCAAGTCTTAGTAAAATCTACTGATAAGGTGCAGGCTGAACTTGAGTGTAAAGATAAGTAAGGGAAGTTACCCAGAGTATGAGAAAGGAATCGGATGAGCAATCCACTTTCAGTATGTTTGTGGTTTTCATAATGGTTTCGTGATTTTCCCATGATTTCTCTTCGATTTTCCTGTTGTGGATTTGAGTTCTGTGTACGAAAAGAAGAAACATTGTATCAGTTGATAGATGTAATATTTAATATAGATTTAAATCTTAAAATTTCCGACTTGCTGGTTGCCTTAAAGTGCCACCTGCAATTCAACAAGGCCCACCAGCTGTCAAGCTATAAATGACCATGCAAATAATTATACTCCTAAGTTCTGAAATCTTATTTAATAATAAGTTGGTAGATTAATAGGTAAGCAGAACTTAAGTAAATTATGTTTAAAAACTCAAGGCTAACATCGAAAAATTGAAAAGTAATAAGAAATTGAACTCGAAATGAGTAACTCTAGGATTTAAAATCTTCCTCTCCACAATATAACTTTTATATTTACAGAGATGTCGAGGTACTTCAAGTTTGATATCTTTCTTAAAGTAACAAAGAGAGTGCTTAAAGTACTACAAACATGCTGAAAAGAAATAAGTAACCCAAATATTTATTATTAAAACTTGTAACTAAATGCTTTTAAAAGTAAATGAAAGGCTCAGTAAACCCGTTTAATCTCAGTAAAAGTCTTGAAGTTCAAGCTAAAGTTCCTTTTAAGAGATATTCCTTGCAATCAATTTATTAGTATACATTTATTTTTAGCTGTGGCCTCAATAATGTGCATTCATGAGCTAAGGAGAAGTGCCTCTGGAATACGAGTAGTCGATCGGCATTCATCGTTCAAAATGCACGCAATTTGTTCGCTTCTCTTCGTTGTTGTTTTTGCGATTTTCCTGTCACAGATAACGGGAGAAGAGCTCCAGCCTATCGAGCCACAAAATAATAATAATCGATTAGTTTTCCTTGCTTTGGGCCCACCCAAATCTTTTTCATGGACATCTTCAAAAAATAAAAAACCAAGACCAGCAGGAAATAGAACATTATGAAGAGTAAACTATTTATGTTTCGTATATTAAGTAAATAAAACATAAATATATCCCTGATTTGAAACGGAAAAGTGATTTTATATTTCATTAGTAGAGTCAGTGAAAATGGGTCGAAAGACAGATAACATATCAGCTTCATGAAAAATGTAAATCTTTTTTCGTGCCAGTTGTTGTTATGTTTTTGAAATGTTCAAATCGCTGCTGTTGCTCGCTCTTTGAGTCTGACGAGATCAGCTCCAAGTCCTGGGAACCGCCCATCCCTAAAAAGGGATTTCAATGGTTGCCAGGATGTAGATTTGGGATGGTCAGCGGCCGTGCAAAGGAGTCGCAGGGACTTCGAAATGTTGGATGAAAAGTTGAAAAATTGCTGCCTGCTGAAAAGGAAATCCCTTGCCGCCAACGATTGCCGTTCCTGTGTACAGTGGAGCTCCGTTTCCAAACCTCAAATGGAGATAACGAGAACTAGCTTGTCGCAGATATCATAGAAGGAGGTGTATAGAATGATGTTCATCTGTGTTTGGTATTATTAATTTATTATTTGTAAGAAATAAATATTATCAGACTAAAAAATAAGTGAAAAGCTGCTCTTATTTCCTACGGAAAACCTCAAGATCCAGCTTAAAGATCAAGATGTTCTTGGGTAGCCATAAAGTACGGATTCCTCTCAGCTTTACAGATTTCTGCTGCTTGAAATTTCAGCGAAGATCATAGGAACAGCTTTAAGGGAGTGTGGAAAGAAGTAGACTCGCGAGGCTCCAAGATTTATACACCAATTTGCCAAGTTGTATTGTAAAACTAATAAATTGTCGCCGCTAACTTGAATAATGTGTGAGAAGGACTCTCGGTGTGTGTGTGTGTGCTTGTGTGTGGCAAG
This sequence comes from Drosophila eugracilis, assembly GCF_018153835.1. Classification (NCBI taxonomy): domain Eukaryota; kingdom Metazoa; phylum Arthropoda; class Insecta; order Diptera; family Drosophilidae; genus Drosophila; species Drosophila eugracilis. The sequence goes on from NW_024573535.1 coordinate 812,813, forward strand.
TGTCTGTGTGGGGGAAAGTATCTGTGTGTGAGAGGCAAAGTATCTGCGTCTGCTGTTGGAGGCGGCACAATTATTATCCTGCTCGGTTGGCTGGCTTTCCTGGCAGCCAAAAGAGCGGGCCGTGGCATAACTTTTAAATAAACTTTCATAATTTTGCATACTTGAGATAACAAATTGCATGTTGCAAGTCGTTTCCGCCCAGCCAGCTCTCCAGCTCTCCAGCTCTCTCTCTCCCCCTTCCTTTTCTCTTTCGCCTTGGCTGGGCTGTGTGTTCATTTGTTGTTGTTGTTTTGGCTAGTAACTTGTAAACTTTAAATTAGATTGTTTCTTGGCTCGGTGTTTCTATTTCAGTGTCCCTATTGCGACTCGGACTTGAGCATTAAGTCGCAGCTCAATTGACGTCTGATCTCAGATAAGGGAGCTTGTAATCTTGCTGTTGATTGCTTTTATATAAAAATTAATCATATATGTAATATAATATATAAATTGTTGGCTTAAATAATCTTAATATTGCATCTCATCGATCGATTACTTTGCGGAAATGTCGAAAGCTTTTTAGTTAATTTGAGCAACCAAAGAGAACCCTTGAACTGTGTGTGTGTGTGTGCAAGTGTGCGGTTGAAGTGTAATTAAATTCACCAAATGGCAGTTTAAACAGCAAACGATTATATTAATTTCATATCAATTGAAGGTACGTCGACCTGTAACCCAGTAACACACGAAAGGGGCGGCGGCGGCGGGCGGCGGGGTCAAGGCAATTAGCAAACTGTGGGTGGTCCATTAGTTACACACACCCGCCTTGAGGCCAGACAAAAAGGCAATTAACAAAGATTTTGTGGCCAATAGTTGTCAACAGATTGTTTAATTTGTGCCAAATGTGCCAACAACAAAACCAGACCAGCCCACTACTGACCAAATGACCAACTAACCAAGCACATGCTGCGACACAGACAATATAATGTCATATTTAACGCAGTGCTCCCTCTGCTCCCTTTGCTCCTTGAACTTTTGTGCTTGCCCGAGGGCCCGAGGGCGTGGGAATATCGTATTAAAGTCACATCACATAAACTCATTTAAAATATCCTCTTTTAAAGTGGTTCTAAGTAGCCTTTGGTAGAGAGCGGCATGACCTACATGAATTACTGGAAAAAAGAACACTCCTAAAGGAGTTTAGTTCGACACAAAGTTGAAAGTATTTTAATTAATATTCCAATAACATTTTTTTATAATTTTATTAAATATTGGAAAAGGTAAACCGGAGATAACATCTCCTGAGACCTCTATGGCTATGGCTATGCTATGATATAATCAAATAAATAGTAAATTAGATTAAAAATTCAACATTCAAGTAAATTATTTTTAAGAAATTTCTTTAGCTTTCTAATCCAAATCACTCAGTTAATCAAAAATGCAACTTAAACAGCATAGAAGGCTGTAGTCAAGTGACGTGACGGCAAGGACTATCAGACGCAGAGTACTCTGTTAATCTACTGTGTTAATCTGCTCTGTTAATCTGCTCTGTTAATCTGCTCTGTTAATCTACTCTGTTAGTCTACTGCGTCAATCTACTGTGTTAATCTTCTCTGTTAATCTACTATGTTAATCTACTCTGTTAATCTACTCTGTTAATCTACTCTGTTAATCAACTCTGTTCATTTTGAGTTTTGATGTCTGTAATTTTTCATATATGGATTTATAGTCGTTTTAACTTCTTAATAAAATTGATTTATGAAACGTTTCATAAGTTTATAAATATTAACAAACACAGAATATTTGAAGTCAAAATTGTAACATTAAAATTATGGACGCGGGCTTCTGAAATAAACATGCACTGCAAAGGCATCTGTAGAGTATGCTTTCCTAGTCCCAACTATATAACTTTTATAGTTTCCGAGAATACTGAATACAATATAGAACAAGATTCCCTAAACTTCATTATATCTAAATCGTTTTCTGCTCACTAACATTATTGCTAACCAAACTTCTGGAGCGCAGCCTCACTTGACTTTAGGTTCTGAATATTCTCTGCGTTCTCCTTTATTTCCTCTTCTATTCAAATTTAACGGGTCATCAGGCTAATTATCTAAATTGGGATAGGTTGGCAACTCTGGCCATGGAAGTCGATTCACCGATATAGCATATCGATCAGAAATCGGCTGACCACAGCACGTTTCCTTAACTTTTTATTTTGGTTTCAACTCTGCGTTGAATTTTGCAAATCATCTTATTGCAGAGCAGGTGCTTACCTTTACTGTCATTCTTCCAACCTTGTAATACCTGGCAAGTCTTACGATTGAACTTTACCTAATTTGTTTATTGGTTGTTTCTTTTTGCAAGTTATTTTGTTTGCAATATGCCTAGGCGCGGAGCGAGGACTAGGGCACGCAGGCAGGTGGCAGCTCAAGCGGCTGAAGCAGCAGGCCAACGTGAAGCCTCTGGCGCAGCTGCCCAAGCACGAAGCACTACAAATCGTAACCTACCAACAAATCCGGAAGCTCTCCAACAGTCCCGTGATCCATTTGAGGGAAGAGAGCAATGGCTTCAGCAGATAGTTGCCTTGGGGAATCCATTTGAGGATCTACCGGATTCTGATGGCAGCCCAATATTCGAGTTCGAAGCTGCCCAAGGACATCAATGGACAGGGACAGCTGCCGAAGCCCGAAGCACTACAAACCGTAACCCACCAATAGAGCCGGAAGCTGCCCAACAGACCCGAGATCCATTTGAGGGAAGAGAGCAATGGCTACAGCAGATAGTTGCCTTGGGGATTCCATTTGAGGACCTACCGGATTCCGATGGCAGCCCAATATTCGAGTTCGTAGCTGTCCAGGCATCTCCTTGGATCCCGCAAGCTGACCAAGGACAGCCATGGATCCCGCAGCCAGGCATCCAACAGCAAGGTGCAATGGGAAACCCACGGATGCGGACGCCAGGATTACAGCAGGGACGTGCCCCGGGAAACCCATTGATCCAGCACCCAGCTGACCAAGGACAGCTAGGGACCCAGGCTCTGCCAGAGATACAGCAGCCTGCTGCCCACAGACAACCAGTCCCGCGCGCACCCGCTACCATTACCGGGACCTACATCCGGATGCCGGACACACCGAACCAAGAAGCTTTGATGATTTTTACGGTCGACGTCTAATCTGTATATGGGTAGGACTGCACGACTAAGAAGCCCATGACTGGACCACCCAATGGACCATCCAAACTAATGTACTTTTTTGGAAGTTGTGATGTTTTACATAGAACATAAAAATAATATCGCAAGTCCACTTGAGACATTTCTTATTTTGGCATAGCCTAAGAGTGATTCAAGTTTCTGAAACTTCCAACACGTATTCATTGAAAACTTAATGCTAGGAATTTCAGAATGTAGTTCCTATTTAAAATATTTGGCATTTTTATGTGATGTGCTAGATCCTTAGAAAGAATATGTAAAGCGACTTAGAATTGTGATAAGTTTAAGCTAGGGAACTCTTTTATTATGCAATCAAAAATCATTTTAAATTGATTTGATTTCTCAAATCGCCTATAAAACTGCCTAAAGAGGATTGCTTTGTAAGAAGGAGTTAAGACCAAGAAATCTGAAGACCATTTTAAAAGGACTCAAGAGTCTTTTAAAACACTAATTAATTTCATTTATTTTTCTATTCTTAAAAACTTTAAGCGATACAATCATTATGTTTTGATACATAAATGATAATTACCAAATACTTAAGCTGCCTTCTCTTATAAAACAGATCAAAGCCTTTAGGGCTTTGCAAGAATGCAGTTTTAAAAAATTAAATGATTATTTAATTAATAATATTCTTCGGTACAGAGTTTATTTCGCGGTTCTTTACAACTTGATAGTTGGTTTTAAGAAATAAAACGGAATAAAGCTTTACATAAATAAACATCTTATCTCTTTAAAACGCATGCATCGATTTTCCCTTCACTTTCACCTTAAAGAATATCTTTTTCTTTTTGGCTTACTCTCCAGTGCTATATATAATTACACCCGTTACTCGTAGAGTAAAAGGTATGAAAAAAAAAAATGTAACAGGTAGAAGGAAGCGTTTCCGAGCCTATAAACTTTATAATATAAAGTATATATATTCTTGATCAGGATCCAAGCCAAGTCGCTTTAGTGCTGTCCGTCTGTCCGTATGAACGCTGAGATCTCGGGAACTATAAGAGATACAAAGTTGCGATTAAGCATTCCAAATCTTGAGATGCCTACACAACGCATGTTTAATTAAGCATCCTGCCACGCCCACTCTAACCACAAAAAACCACGAAAATCTTAAATCGCTGAGATCTTAGGAACTATAAGAGCTTGATAGTTGGAACCAGGCATGTATAACCTTCAAACGGAAGCGCATCTCAAACCGTGGCCATTATTCGGCCACGCCCAGTCTTTCGCCCACCAAGTTTGAATAGCGTAGTTTTCCATTGTTGTAGAAAGGCGGATATCTCAGTTACAATAAATAATAGAAAGTTAAGCAGTGATTAAGCAGTGTAGTTTCTAATGATGCCTCCGATGCACATCCCCATCTGGCCACGCCCTCTGTAACGCCCAAAAAACGTGAAAAATCAAAAACGCTCAAATCTCGGGAACTATACGTGGTAGAAAGTTAGGATTAATCATACGTATGCTCTCTCCGCAGGTCGAGTTGGTTTTCCGCACACTCCGACGCCCACATGGACTTTGTATAAACATTTTCAAATTGGAATATTTTGCACAATTTGTAAAGAAATATGTAGGTTATGAGGCCTCACATGGGCAGTGACGACACAATCAGTTATTAAAATTATCTTCTTCTGGTATCAAAATGGTTATTTTAAAATTGAATAAGATGGGGACGGGTATCGGTACTCGACTATAGCGTTCCTTCTTGCTTTCAAAACTAATATAATATAAAATAATAATACCAGGAAAAGGCTCCTCTAAGTTTTCTCTCAGTGCCCACTGTCTTTAGCGATCGTAGATGGTAGCCATCGGAAAATTCGTAACCGAGAGCTGTTTTTGTGAAGAGCCCTTGGGCTGGCAGTGGAAAATTCGAAATTGAGTAAATTGACCCTCGTGGGTGACTCAATGGGAGTTTTGTTGTTCTTTCGACCTCCTCCTCCCCGAGGGGGTTAACCAACCCTCCGCATGCGATATAGCGGCCCACATGACGTCGAACTCGCTGCACTTGGCAAAGTTTTCGGGGCCAGAAAACCGCAGCAAAAGTGGCCCAAGCCCCTAGCCTCTAACCTCTAGCCCCAGAGCCCTCAGCCCTTCATCTGGCACCACCCATCGAAGTGCATGTCGATAGATAGAGTGGGTTTGGACCAAGTGTCAAGTAGGAGACATGCATAACTGTATAGATATGGACAAAGACTGTGAAGTTCGTTGCTGTTGCTGTTGCTGTTGCCGTTCAGTTTCAGTTTCGGTTTCAGCCTGAGCATATGTCTTAATTTTTGACCCAAGTTGGCTGGGAAACCCCTTCCTTCCCTTCTCTGCTGGTGTTGTTGTTGTTGTTGTTGTTGCTGTTGGTGTTTGAAATAAACTTTAATGAGTTTTCTGCTTTTCAGCCACAAAAACCACTTAACCGGCACATATGCAAGCAGAGGGTAGGAAAAAGGGGAAGCTGCCAGGGAAACTGGAGAAACTTTAGCCGGCTCTGAACATTTTTGGCCAGCCAAGTTAACATCACACACACACACACACACATTCGGGGCTTTAAATATATATATATGTATATATATATATATATATATTCCAGGCAATGACCAGCGGCAGGCAAAAGAACAGAAAAAAGGCGGCAGCTAAAAATTTGAGCGCATGTAAATTTTTGTGGGGCAGCAAAAACAGAGGCAAAAGGAGCAAAAAAGGATATGTGGCATAAGGCATACGGCATACGGTATACGGCGTACGGGCATACGGCATAAGGCATAAGGCTGCTGCCCCGACCGACATTTATGGCCGGCAAATTTCCCGCTTAGTGCTAACCAATCAACTGTGGCAAGTCCAGTTCCATTTTCTGGGCCAGCAGTTCCTGCTCCTCAGATCCTGAATCCTGAATCCTCATCTCTGAATCCCTTACCCAATCTCAATCCCAGTCCCAATCCTGACCTGTCGCTCCAGCTGCCGCTTCGTAAATTTAATTTCTGACTAACGACAGCATGTCGTATGAGTAATGCATGCACTTTCAGGCCAGCTCTTTTTTGTTCATTTTTTTTCCCCTCAGCTAGCCAGGATTCAAATGTCTCTCGGCTAATAAAACGGTCATTCACTGGGCGCGGGGTGGGAACGTTACCCGAAAGGAAGGAGGCGTGGCAGGTCAGCATTGTCAAAGTTTTATGAGCGGTCAAGCTCGCGCATTTCAAGCGTCTTTCGCTTAATTACATTTGCAGCACATTCGGTTGAGCTAGTCGAATACCCTACAAGCTCGATGGGTATATATGTTTTATGGTTTATTTCCTTTTTTGCTGGAAACATAACTAATAATCCTTTACAGAAATCTATATCAGCTTTGAGTTCTCTTTGAGTTTTATAGACTTTAAAATATATTTTACAAAATATAAAAAATATTTTAAATAGATTTGAGTTTATTTTTAACATTTTAGATTTTTTGTTTTTTAAGTTAATTTGGGTTTTTGGCATATTACAATTATGTAATAATTTATATTCAAATTCAAATTTAATTCAAATTTTCGCGGTCTTGGGTTCAACTTTCCAGCTTGGAAAACGTTGGCAACTCTGGCCTTAAAAGTCGATTACACAACATCGTTTATTGATCACAAATCGGCTGGCAAGCACGGTGTGCTAGTGTCCTACATTTATATTCGATTTAACTCGACGAACACCTCTGCTTTTAGTTTGCAAATCATTTTACCTCACAGCAGGCTTTTAGCTTTAGTGTCATTCTTCTAACTAACTTCCAACCTTGTGATAACTAGTAAGTCGTAAGATTGAATCAAATTTATTTTCCTTATTGGTTGTCTTCCCAAGTTATCGTGAAACATGCCAAGGCAAAGTTCTAGACTTAGGGCTCGCCGAGAGGCGGCAGAGGCAGTTCAAGCGGCTGAAGCAGCTCGTCAAAGTGAAGCATCTGGCGCAGCTACCGAGGTACGATCTGCTAGAAACCGGGCAAGGGTGGCCCCACGGAACCCAGAAAGAGTTCCTTACCCTCCCCGTAACCCACCAACAGAGCCGGAAGTTCAGCCAGCTCGCCTGACCCGTCAGTCAGCCCGCCGGAACCGGCAACCAGCGCGACAGAACCGCCAGCCAGCCCAACGGAACCGCCAGCCAGCCCAACGGAACCGCCAGCCAGCCAGACAGAACGATCAGCCAGCCCCACTGAACGATCAGCCAGCCCCACTGAACGATCAGCCAGCCCCACTGAACGATCAGCCAGCCCCACCGAACGAGAATGAACATAGGGAATCTATGATCCAGCAACTGGCTGCCCTAGGGAATCCTTTTGTGGATGTACCAGATCCCGAGGGCAACCCATTTATCGGGCTAGCAGCAGCCCACGTACAGCCATCGATCCAGCGCCAAATTGTGCAGGCACATCCTTGGATCCATCAGTTAATTGTCCCGGGAATCTTTTGGATCGATCCACCAGGAGCCCTGGGTAACCGATGGATCGAGCAACCAGATGACTTGGCTAGCCGATGGCTTGAGCAACCCGATGACCCAATTAGCCGGTGGATCGAGCAACCAGATAACCAGGGACGTCCCCAGTTCTATCAGCCCACTGCCCAGGGACAACCGGCGAACCAGGAGGCAGCTGCCCAGGGAAGGCCAGAGCGTCAGTAATCGGGATTCGTAGATCGGACAAACACCGATCTAGGCAACTATCCGTTTATTCGTTTATTTTATAAACTTAAAAATAAACTTCCTAATATATAAATAGATTTGAGTTTTTCTTTAAACTAACATTTGTTGGTTTTTAAGTCTCTCTTTTAGGGATATTATTATTATATTATATTAAATTAATAATGTTAAAAAATTATTCATTTTAAATGTCCTTTTGGATCTCTCAAACTATTTAAAGTTTAGAAATAATTATCAAATATATTTTCACGATTACAGGGTACTGATACGGTCCGTTGGTTGGCAAAATAAAATCCCTTTTTTGTTGGCCAGTTTCATAACTCTCTCAATATGTGGCTGGGTGCTCGGAGAGGCGCCGCCTGGCAGACCATGTACAGACATCTGTCGGTTGGTTGGTCATTTCCCGGCTCCGCCAGCACCGCGATGGCCCTGATTTCTATTTTTTTTTTTCTCAGTGTTGGTCCTGCAATTACTTTGTGGCCAAAGCCAAAAACTAAATGTGAACGCGACGCAGCTGCCGCTAGCATAAAGTAATCAAAAAAGTTTTGCTTTATTGTGGGGCAGCAGCCCACTCATCATCATCACCATTGAAGCTGCAGAAATGCCATAGCTTTCTAGATCTTTAAATATACTATATAGAATATATATATATATATATAGTATTGGTAGAAAATGCAACCTTGAGCCAGCTAAATTCGGTACGAATGCAATAAAAAATTGATAAGTTTTGTTCACCGATTTCTGGTTTTGTCTAAGTTTTCCTTTTGGCTGCTAAACTTAATTGTAGTCTGACTGGCAGCGAGGAGGTGGAAAATAGAAAAGCTGGAAAAGCTAAAGCCAAGGCGACGTATAGAGTGCCAGGGCAATTTGGTATTATTCGCACGTAATTCGACGAAATTTTAATAATCCAGCTACGAAGGTAATAAAGAACTTTTGGACATGTGGGGCTGAAGGCCGTTTCCTGTCTCACGTGTGCTCTTTTATAGGGTAGCGGGGTATGCTGGGCGAGTTTGATGGTTGTTTTTTTTTAGATTTATTTAAATATATTTATGTAATTATATCTTATCTTAACTAAATATGATTTTTAAGGTTTTTTCAAGGTGAATTTTAAGATGAAAAGTTCTTTACTTTCTAGATTTTGTTTAATATTTGTGATATTTTTCTGGAAATATTTTTTCATAATTTGATATTTTTACAACCGTTTTTCTTAAGTTTATTAATTGTGTTTTGTCCTTTCCATCCCTTAATTATAATTTATTTTAAGTTATAAATTAATATTAAAAATGCATTTTCTGGATTATTCTTGCTTCTCCTCTTTCCCTTCCCTTATTCGAGGGTATAACCAATTCTAATCTCGATCTTTTCAAGAACCTGACACCTGCGGGTCACTCCGCCTTCCACCCACTCACCCATTGGCCCACTATTGAACAACTTGATTGGGCTTTTGACTTGATTTCGCATTGATTGCAATTGCAATTTTAGCCTTTGGAGGAGTAGAGGGCGCGGGAAATTAATTAAAATTACTTACCAACTGGCAAACATTTCACTTGATTTCTCTATTATTGGGCGCCAATTAATTTGCTTAAATTTTCGTGCCAAACAAAACACGAGCAATGCTAAAAATTTAATTAAAATTGAGTAAACAAACAAACATTCGATGGCCAGCTAGTTAGTTCAGTTCAGTTCAGTTTGGTGGCAGTCAGTTTTTTTTTTGGGGGAGAGATGAGGTAGTTCTTCAGAACTCATCCTCCACAAGGAACGAGTGCAGTGCAAACACATGACGCATACGCCGTGGCGGCCCAAAAAAGCGAATTTTCATTTGTGGCAAATGGCAGCAAACTAAATTGCTCAAAAGAGCCAACAGGGGCACTCAAACAAACACACTTGCACACTCTAATACACACACACACACATTCGCACATGGAAAAGTTGAAAGCGGTTCTGGCCAAGATTCGAGACCAGAATCTCGGCACTCCACTCGACACCTCCCCGGACCCTGGATCGTCCACTTCCTTGGTCTTATTAAAAGTTGCTGGCATTCTTGTGTTTACCTAGCACAAATGTCAAATCAGATGGAAAAATGCGCACGAAATTCAGGCAGAACGGAAGCCAGGACTCTGGACACTCGACGGTGGACTGCGGACTCTAAGCCCAGGAAGCCAGGACTCTGGACTCTGGACTCGGGTTGCATCTGCCAGGTACTTTTGCATTTGCAAGATGCACGAAGATGGCGAAAAGATTCTTAAACAGCAGGGGTAACCGTTTAATGGGGCTCTGCTTTGATTTCCAAAATATTTTTTAGCATTTTAATCTTATTATTATACTAAAGAGCTGACCAATAGTTAGCCAATGGGAAAGTTAGTTATTTTTAAACGAAATTTAATGGTAATTTATTATGTTTTTATTTGAAAAAAAGCCTGCAAGTTCGTGCTTGAAAGTAATACTATAAAAACTTACTTTTAAATTGTATGTTTATAGCTAAAATTAAATACATTATAATTTGCTTAGCTGCCTCGAGTACTTTGCAGGCAACTTCGAGGCAGCTATCTTAAAAATGCAGCTATCTTAATTTTAATTTTTGAACAAAAAAAAAAGTTTACTTTTAGCTCAAATAAAGTACATATAAGTTTTGTATCTTTTTTAGCCAAATTATATTTTCATTTCAATGTCTAAATTTTTCATTTCCAATTCATTCATTTTCATTGTTAATTCTTAAAATAGTCTGTTATTATTTTTGCCATACTGCATACAAATTATTTAAGAAAATTTGCTTCGTTCTCAATAGATGGCGCAGCTAACTTACATGATTTTCATAGAAAACCATAAAATATTCAGCCGATATGAGGCGCTTAAGTGCAGAAGGCTGCTAAGTTGGGTGCACCAAACGTAATTATTTTCATACTAAAGTGGCCATGATGCAGAAAAATGAAAATATCAGGCAGCTATCTTGACGATGCAGCTAAGTATCGAGGCAGCTAAGCAAATTTTACTGTATATAAAAATCCTTATTGATATAATTATATAAATTGGTCATTTTTAAAGTTAAACATAAAAAGGTTGTTAAGATAAAATGTTTAAAAATTGATGAATGATATTTTTATTGTATCTAAAAACAGATTTGGTGCCTTTGGAAATGTCAGTAAACAATTTTAAAAGTATTTTTTCAATTATTTTACAACTTAAATCTTAATTAACCAGTTAAATTATTAATCAGTTTAAGCTTTTATACATAAATTAAATTTTAAAATATATCAACTAATTTAAGGAAAGGAGTAACTAGCTACTAAGGCCATCGACTCAACCAGTTAAGTTAGTAAGCTTTAATTTTCCACAATTCTTAAATCAAATCATAAAAATACCTAAAAACCTCAACTCAATACAATATTCTACTTCAAAATATAGTTTTAGAAAACCAATTAGTTACAATATTTAACATATATAAATCCAGCAAACTAATACATAGATTTGATTCCCAATTTAAGGACATTTTATTGAGAGGCCATCCAGCGAATCCTTAGAATTTGATCCTTTGTTTTGTAACTCCCCTTCGGCTGGCAGTCAATAAAATCAACTCTTCAATGGCACTTGCCGACATTCCATTTCCGACTAACTACGCTGGGATTCAACGAACTCTACGCCAGAGAAACCCAAGCCCCAACCTTCGTCCTTGTGTGTTTTTGTGTTCCGCCTTCCAAGGCAGCCACGTGTTTCCAGTTCGGTCGACTGGAATGTAAACATACAAAACGTAAACAAGACTCAGTGCCAAGCCGGCTAATGGAAATCCACCATGAGGTGGCCAAGAGAATCGTTTTTCAGTTTCACGAATCCTTCGTAGTCGTTCGGCCAGAGTCCTTTCGGGCTCTCGGGATGCCTTCGGCCAAGGAATTGGCAAAGGGGCGCAGGCGCCGGTGGCCAGTTTTGTAAACAGAATGCGAGGCCAAGGGCCGCCGGACTGCTCCACAGCCAACGGCAGTCCTGATGGATCCGATTCCCAGCCGAAGGACCCTTCGGCTGCTTTCTGGCCATCGGAGCCGAGGGCCGCCAGTCCATGGGAGTTCAGGACTCGAGTTTGTTGTGGCGTCTTCCTCAGCCGCGCAACAGTTTTGTTTGAAGCGTCAACACGTGCGGTAGTCAGTCGTCCTTGGTCCTGCTTTCCGATTTCTGTCTTACTTTCATAAAAAGGACTCGTTGCCGTTGCTTGTTTCGCGTAGCGGGAAAATACAAAAAAAAAAAATATACACATAGTTATTGCCAAGTGCACTTCAGCAATCGAAACGAATCGAATTGAATACCTTTTCTGTAGAGACCGTCTCGAGTGTGGCCCCCTTTTTCGGAAATACTTAAAGTAAAAGTTGAAAAGTAGAAAAAAAAAACCAAACATTTAACCGATTTATTAATGATTTTTTGTTGTTTTTGTTGCGTGCCGGCACTAATAGAAGAAGAGAAATAAAGAAAAGAAAATAGAAAGAAAGAAAGGCCAAGGAGAAGAGCCAGTCGGGCGGCTGAATTAATCAAATTAAAAGGTAAAGCCAATGAAATTCCTCGGCCAACTAATGAGAGGCCCCACAAAATAGCAAACGGGGGAGGACTTTTGTCAAAAAACAAATTGCAACCGCAACCGAATCAAAGCGAAGCCAAAAGCCAAAAGCCAAAAGCCGAACGAAATACAAAATAAAAAGGCCCACCAAGAATCAACGTAATTTGTGCTCATTATAATCAAACAGGCAAAACAAACTCGCATGCCTTTTCCGTTGCCGTTGCCTGGTAATTTTCATTAGCCAACTTCCCGCCCACTTTACTAGCAGTAACATGAAATATGGGGTACGGCTGTATAGCGATTTTTTTGCCAATGCCAGGAAGTTGAAGACAAAGCCAAACCTTTGTCAACTAATCGTTTCTCGATTGCATTTTGAAATGGCAACTTCGAGTGGCCGGAAACGGAAGTGCAGTCACCCAACCAGCCAGGGGAATCCCCGAAGATTTCCGCCTGTCCACAGTGTCACTATTAAGTGGAGTGCATTTCTCAAGAGCTCCACCAGCTCCAGGTTGACATTCTTTTTCATGCTCTCAAATATTTTCACATATTTTGCATAAGAAGTTTGTCTATGGAAAAAGTCGAGCTTAGTTGGGGAAAACAAATTGGAAAAACTGTTAAATCCGAAACTGTGTGTTTTTAACGGGTTTGGCTTGTGTTTTGAGTGAAGTTTAAAAATATTTGTAAATCAAAGAAGTTATATTTATTTTTGTTATTGATTGGTTTGAGTGTAAGAATCATTTTTATGTGACGTTTTTCTTAATTTGTAGGTTTTTGTTTTACTAAATTCTAAATAATTTTGTTCCTGTGATAACAAAATAAATTTGGTTCTTATCTTAAGGACACTAAAACATATTTTTTAAGGCTTTTATTTATTTATTTATCATTTTTTAGATCTATTTTATTCATAGTTTTAGTTTTATTTTACATTTCTTGGTAATAATTAGTAAAAAAAAAGGAGCAAAAGTAATAACCAAAAAGACTAATATTTTAAAAATAAAAAACAAATTTAAAATAATATTTAGAAAATCTAATAAATGATTTTTCATTAACAATATAAGAAATGTCCTCTTTACACCTTAAAATTAACCCTGTCCAAGGCCGTTGTTTATTTTCACTTCCATTTTGCCTAATCAAATTCCGACAAGTGCATCTTGATGGCCTTCTGCCACTTGAGGGTTAATTTAACAATTATAAAATATAAATGAGTGCCTTAATTACGAGAGCGATCGTAGTTTTTGATAAGCAGCAAGTGCCGAGTTTTCCGTTGATGGCCATAATTGAGGCAGATTAGTTTGCGCGTTGCGATTGTAATCAATCGGAAATGTGAAATGGGAAATGGGAGGCGGCGGTGACTGCTCTTTATGCGAATATTTATGGCAAATATATTCCATCAAATTTTCATCAATCAAATGGCCAATTTTTGAGCAAACAACAGTCTCGTTTTCCTCACACACACACACACACACAGCATAATTTTTGGGGCACAACACACAGGAAGCTGAAACAAAACGAAAACGAAACGAAAAAATTGCACAAATATTTGCCAACAATTTCGCCGAACGGCGTCGCCATCAACATCATCAGGCTGCCGACAATAAAATCAAGCTGGCAATTTATTTGCCATTTTTTCCATGTTTTCCATGCAGCTCACACTCTCAAAATAGCCAAACGAAATCAAAACGAAATTAATAAAAAGAATTTTCATAAAAATTTGGCTCGCACATGTAGAACGGGTTTCCTCTTCCATTCCTCGTTCTCTTTTTTCCTTCCGTTGAGCTGAGCTTTTGTCTGTCGTCGGAGTCGGCAATCAAGTTGCATTCAGCATTCAGGGGCACTGGCTTAGAGTCCTTTTGTCCTGGCTGAGCTCCTCGAAAAATACTGCATTAGGTTGCCATTTCTGAGCGTCAATTCATTGAGTTTATTTTCTAGTTTTTCCAAAGCTAATGTCACTGAGTTGTCTGTTTTTTGTGTGAGTGATTTTTGTTTTTAATTTTGGGGGAGCTTGGCATTCTAATTGTTGGTAAAAACTTAAATTATTTTTATTTTTGGTAGTTAAACGTTTTGAGGTGGTTTTAGTTTGGGTAAGAGATGGGCAAAGTTAAGATTTTAAATGATATTTGAAGGCTGATTTTACGGCAAGGGAATTAAGTTATTAATTAAAAAGCACATTAAATGTTCTTAATAAGGGTATTTATTATTTATTTAAAAGCTTTCTTTTAAGTGATATAAATTATTAAATTAAAAACGAAGTATTTGCAGGTTTAACTGTGGGATTTTCATTAAGAAATAATATTAATGCTAAACATCACTAAATGGTATCTGAAAGGAGTATTAATATTTCATATTTTTAAAATATTTTCGACTTAATAGAAGTGACTTCCTCATAATGTCTTTCGACAATGGAATAACAACAAAACAAAGCAATATTTGTGCCAAAGAAGAGAATAATATTTTCTGAACTTAACTCAAAGTTAGCAGAAAATTAGTAGAGTAAAATTAACAAATTTAGAACCCTTTCAAAGTAGTTTTAGATATAAAGGAATACTTACAAAGTTCAATTTGAATGCAAAAACTAGTTTTTAATATTGCCTGCAAGTCCTTTATAGTATTGTTTTCCAGTTTAATTTCATAAGAGAAGAAAATTTAGAAATATTATTAATTTGTAAAATTATAACTCATAGAGAAGCATTCCATAAACCCAAACAGAAAATTCAAACTGAAATATAAATTAATCAAATTAAATTTTGCAGCCGCAGAAGGGCTGACATTGATTTGGAGTTGGTTTATGTTTTGGCCCTCCGTGATTTTAGGTTGATATTACAAATGTACTTCTATGGGAAATGGCAAATGGGAAATGGGAAATGGCGAATGGCACCTTCGGCACTTTGTCCTCTTTTTGGCCATTTGCGTGTTCATGACGCAACATTTGCGGTTGTTTATGTTTTTGAGGTCGCATATCGTGGTTGGCCAATTGTTATGCGCATTTCGTTTAATTGCACACACTCACACTAGCACACTAGCACACACACCCTCACCCTCACCCACACACACTCTCATACACGCCGATTGCTGGCAGTTTTGTGGTGACATCGTCATCGTCCTGGTCGTCATCGTCAACGTCCTCGTCCGTTTAGGTGTTAATATTTCAATTAGCAGTCGTTTAGGTTTACGTATCGCCAGGAATTTCCCGTAATGCTTCACGCAACTGTTACGCCAAAAACTCGTAACGCACACGCCATGTATGTGGCGCTCTCTATGTGTTATTTCTTTTTTTTTTTTTTTTTGATTTTTGTATATAAGAAGGGGTCCCTTGATTTTGACTAAGTTTTTCCTGATTTTACTGCCCAGATTGTTAGGGATTTTATGTTTTGTGCATCATCTGGGCGATCTGTGGCCAAGTGGTAAATCCCCCCGCCCAAAGCCCAAAGGCGAAGTCGGCGAAGCCAATAAACTAGTTTGATCAACTTGGCCGCAAAGTGAAGTTCTAAGGCTGCCGTTGCAAAAAGTAATTAGTTGAGGAAATCTGGAAAAACCAAGTTGTAAAGGATTTCGTTTGGAAAGTTCAGCTAGGAATTTGCTGGGCGTGGTTTTTTTTTTCCAAAATAATTGTTGAGTTCTTAAATGATAAAAAAAAGAGGTTAGAAAAAGATTTAAGGACTCAAAAACAAACCAAAACTAGAAAAACTGTGATTAAAAAATGTGGAAAATTATTACAACAACTCAACATATTGAGAGATTGAAAAGAACATGATGGATGTAGGATAAATAAGAGGAAAGTTTAAGATTTAATCCATCTCAACAAACTATCATCTCGAACAGCTCCCTTTTGAGAATAGTTTACTCCTAACTCTCTGCCAAAAAACAACAAAGATTAAGCCAGAAATGCAAAAGGTATTCGGAATTTACTCCTGTAATCGCTTTTTGCAACTAAAACGACGATCTCTTTGGGCCGCTCTTGCGGACAATGGCCTTCTGGTCGACTAATTTGCAAATAAATTGATTCCAAACTGAAATAATTGCGTGCGGTGCGGGCGAGCAAATAAATAAAATGAAATGCAATGCAAAATGAAATAAAGCACTTATTTGATCCCTCAAGGAAATCGGCGTACATGTGTTTGTGTATATATATATATATACTATATAGTGATATATATATATAGGTATGGTAGATTTTAAAACATTTGCTTATCATTTTTATTATGAGTTGTAGGCGGCGGAGGCTGAAAAACTTTTCAATAATGAATATGCAACAGTAAATGGCCAGCGCGAGGTGGTTTCACTGTGTGTTTTTTGAACATTTTAATATGCATGGCAGGGCCCGACACATTGCGAAAATGAAAAGAACAAAAGCGGCCTAAAGGGGGTGGGGGTGGTGGTGGTGGGTTGGGGAAAAACCAAAGGGGGAAAAGAAAAACCGCCGGCGGCAAACGAAATAAATTTGTCAGCCATTGCAATATTCTTCTTCGCGGGCCGCAAATGAAACTGGAATGGAATGGCTCTGGACCTGGTCAATAAATAAATACGCAAAAGTAAAATATATATCTATATATATATAGAGAGAGAAAGAGAGAGAGAGAGAGAGAGAGGGAGGTAGAGAGTGGCAGGGATATATGTATAGGCAGGCAGATGAAAATCCAACGCATACAAGGCTGCAATTGTGCATGAAAAATATGAAAAGACATTTTCGGTTAACGTATCGCCCACTCGCTTTCCCGCCGGCATCTCCTCCGCTTTGCCCCTTTTTGCCTTTTTGCCAAGCTGACAATAAATGTCATTTAGTTGGGGGGAGAAGGAAGGGTTCCGAGATCCCAGCTTCCATGCCACCACACAGTTACCCAGCTGCTCAGCTGCTCAGCTGCTCAGCTGCATGGCAATGCCAATAAAATTTATTTAAAGCAAAAGCAAATTAAGGCTCCCATGGCCTGCGAATGATTTGTGTCCTGCGACCAGGACCTGCGGCTAATCGGACACATGCAGATACCGATACCGATACCGATACCGGTATACCGATATCCCTGGGGATTAAGTACCATTTACAAGTTAAGCCCAATTGTCAGTAGTCCGAAATGAAATGTTTTCAATAATTTAGGGCTTTCGTCGTCATGTTTGTGCACTTGCCCCGATAAAGGTCACCAAAATATCGATAAAGCAAACTTAAAGAGCAACCAATTAGGCCAGGCTTAAAGACCAGCAAAAGGCGATGCATCTCGGGAAAACATCTCAATTATTTATGGAATAAATGCAAGCACAATACTCTGCTTAAATTCTGGATTCTGGATTTTAAATTCGCTTCGTTTCGTTTCGTTTCGTTTCTCGATGGGACAAAAGCGACTTATTAAAATTCAAATAAAATGTGAGTGCCCAATGTGTAAACTGTATGACAAATGCCTGAAATGCGAGATAAGTCTGCATTCAAATTGCATAATCTGCCGGCATTGTTGCCGGCTTCCTTGTGCCTTCAGTGTCTTCATGTCTTTCCAGCCAAGTTAATTGAGAAGTGCAGTTTAATTTTTAGCCTACATGAAGTGCCCACAAAAGTTGGCAAATGAATTTCACTTATCGTAACGGCCAGATCAAATGGAATGCAGAGTCTGCCTGGTTTTTTCTTCTAATTTGAGAGTCTAAGAAAACTATTTACTCAGAAAGTTGTTTGATAAATATATTTATTTTTTGGATTTTTGCCAATTCAGCTTTCTTTTTTTGTCTGTTTGTTTATCAAAGTAAGCATTGCTAAGATGTTTGTTATGGCTAAAAATTGTGTTTCCTGGCAAAAGGCTTACAGTTTTTTGTTCTTAATTTAAGATATATTCCTAACTTGGCTTTCATTATTTGGAAGTTGTTTTGATTGGCTTGAAAGTTTAATCAAATTAAATAACCAACCTTTCTTATAAACAAAATATTTAAAATATTTTCTTTGTAAGCTTTTGCCACTTCCTAGAAGCAATCTGCCATAAAACCCTTTCAGACAAATTGAAAATATTTTACTTTTTAGAACTAACTTTAAAGGTTGCCTTTTTAGTAAAGAAAAAGTGTCTCTGTGCTGGTAAATTTGACAGATATGCCATATTTAATAAAGACTCTTAGTTTCTAACCATCCTTAATCGTTGATCAAATCTTAGCTTTTCATGTAAATTCCTTCTTAAAGTTAAGAAATAATACTCCCAATTCTTTAAAATTACCTTTTTAGTTTTATAAACCTTTTTCACATCTTTAAAAACCCAAAACATCTTAAGTACTTCAAATATTTAACAAGAATTCTTCGCCTTTTAAACATTTAAGTTTTTTTGAAATTTCTTGTCCCTGCTTGGATGGCTTCATTAGCTTCGATCTAGTATTAACTTGGGGCCCATATGCAAACATGCGGAAAGAGCGGAGGGGGAAATTTTCAATTACGCCCGTGACATGACATAAAACGTAAATTAAGGCAGGAACGTCTAAAAGCCCGGTCAACAGAGGAGGGCAAGGGGCTATAACGCTTGATTTGCTCTGACATAAGTGGAGGTCCTGTTTGGAGTTGTTGGACTAGCTGGCTGGCTGGCTGACTGGCTGACTGGTCGCCTTATTGTTACGCCTACAACGAAGCCATTCCGGCATTCCTGGCATTCAACATTCGCCATTTGCTGCTCGAGGTTTTCCCAGCCATGTCTATGTGGAAATGTGGCCATGTGGCTATATGTGTGTGTGTGTGTTGGCCAACAGCGACGAGTGCATGTTAAGTGCCTTATTATCCTGTTTATGTAACCGTGCAGTTTTGTCCGGGAGAAAGAGCGGTCACATGTCCCGCTATCCCGCTGTCCTGCTGTCCTGCTTTGCCCCTCCCTTGTTGTTTTCCATTTTCATGTTTTATTCAGGCCTAGTTTACAAATTGTCGCAACGGCTCTGTGGAACGTGGCTAGCACGAAATGAATATTTTGAATACAAATAACTTAAAGCGGACATTTGGACTAGGACTTAGGACTTGGGACTTAGACTTGGACTTGGACCAGGCCAAATTGCTCAATTCACCAAAAACAAAAACAAAAAAAAAAAAAGAGGAGAAGAAGAAGGAACTTGTTGCCTTGTTTTTTCCGGCCAAAAGTGGACTTTTCGAGTAAATAATTCCGGTGCCAGAATAGTTTCAAGTTCACTTTCGGCTCAAGGAGCAACTTCAAGCCAAACCAAAATTGAGGTTTCCGAAAATTTGTTTCTGTTTCTGTTTCTGTTTCTGTCTCTGTCTCTGTTCCTGGTCTCAGTCTAAGCTTAATTAAAGTGTGTGCTTTTTACACTTTTAGCCCCCCCAAAAAAAAAGAACAAATAAAAGGAAAACAAGTTAAGCTCAGGCTAATAAAACTAACCGACATTTGAGATTTATGGTTAGGGTTAGGGAAAGTTAGTTAGACTTTAAGTTAAAGAAGATTTCTAAGGTAATTTCTCCAAGCTCAATGATTCTGCAATGCAAGTTTGATTACAAATGCCTCTCAGCTTATAGGTTTCCATGTAAATAAGTCTTAATAAGCAAAAGGAGTTCAGTTTTTGTGGAAAACTTAAAACTACGAATGGATGTTGTTGTGGAAACTTCACTTCGAGTTGAGAATAAAAGATTTAATATTCATAGCCGGGCTGGTTATTTATGAATGCTGAATCGGATTAGAGATGTGAATAACAAGTTATTGAGGGAAATGCTGGTTTCTTTTACGGAAATTCTTAATCGCTGATCGATGGCGGTCCTCACCTTTTCCCACTTCGATTAGCAGCTGCTGTAAAGTTTTCCCCGACCAAGTTTCCAGGGCCGCACTTTCTGCTCCTCCCCCCCGTACTTTTTCCATACTAGTCAGCTCCAGTGTATTTATCATGATTTAGATCCGGACGTAGAGGAACTCCGGAGTTGCTATACTACGGCCATTGGCATTTGCTTGCCTTCGCTTTCTACTTCTTTCTCCTGCTTTCTCTTGAGCACTTTAGTTCAGGCTAATTACAAAAAGTGAAAACACAATTCATTTTGCTTGTGGTTTATGCGTTTTCCTTGCTGCCCCGACCCGCCCCGCCCACTTTTCCCCATTTGCAGTCGACGCCGCCTTGCAGCGTTATAAAAATGTTTATGGCTGACGTTTGTTGCCATAAAAATGCGAAGTTGTCGGGGCTACCGTTGCGAATGCGATTACTTGACGACCAGAAAGGTCACTCAGCCGTGGCCATTGTTGTTGTTTTCGTTTCTTCTTCTTCTTGTTCGCCGTGTCCTTGCTGCCACACCACCCACTTAGCCCACAAGCCATCCATGTGTGTGTGTGTGTGTTGTATTTATGGCATTGTGTTTGTTAATAACATTTGCAGCGAGTGCATTCCATCTCTTACGTAATGCCCCCGAAGGGCCTGCCCCCACACCCACATCTACACCCTTTTGGCACCCTGCACTACGCTCCCTGTACTCTGCACTCTGCTCTCCTGCTCCCTGCTCTCCTGCTCCCTGCACCATTTATGGCCAATACAAGTGCTGCCGCCTGCCCTTTATAGGAGGGCGGATGAGTTGGATTCATTTCCAGCCTTAAAATTGTAATGAAAATTGATAAAAAATTTAAAATTAAAAATACAATTTAATTTTAAAACTTTAACAAAAAAAAACCTTTCAAAATGTTATAAAAATATTCTTAATTCCCTTTACTTAAGCTGATAATTTACTTCGCCGGCGATTCTCTTTCCAATATTTTCTCTTACAGGGTACGAAATACGTTCGAACCGAACTTGAGAGTGGTCTTGGCCATGTTGTCCTAATTAATTTAAGTCCCTCCCCGCAATCTAGGCACCGTTCACTCATTTTCCACCGCTCTTCTGGTTTCTTTGCAGTACTTGGCCGTGCAATTACGCAGAATGCCGTTTGCCTTTTAAGTTGCATATTGTTCGGCGATCGGAGGGAGGAGGAGTGCAAGCGGAGCGGACTGGAAAGGCGGAAAGGCGGAAAAGCGCGGAAAAACGGACGTTAAGCAGGCAAGGCAAGGCTAGGCGAGGCGAGGCGAGGCGAGGTGGAGAAGAAGTGCCACTGACAGTGGCAGTAAGTTACGGGCCAAGTTTCGCCGGAGTCGCCTTGTCGCTGGCCCAACTGGCATAACTCAGAGCTGATGAAATATGGAGCTGCTGCAGGCCCTCTGCTGTACGCTGCTCCTGCTTTTGGCCCGGATGCAAGGTGAGTTCTCCTTTGTACTCTATGCCATTCCCCCCTGGAGTCGAGTCCCTTAGTTTCCATCCTGCCATCCTGGCAACATCTCGTGACATGTCGACCCTCGCCATTTGGTTAATATTTGCCCGCTGTCAGCGCATCCGCTTTGATCTAGTCAAAAATTGAATAATTCGTACCTATTTCATCATGCTCCCCCACCAACTGGCTCTCCACCAACTGCCACGCCCCTGTTTTGGGGTCAGTGTCAACCGTGTCAACGATATGCGATATGCAAATTTTCCACATCAACCTGACACGAGCTTGCATAACTTGCAACACAGCAAGTTGGGCAAACAACAAGTAGAACAACATCAACATGAGCAGCAGCAACAGCAACAGCAATGCACTTGGGGAAAATACTATATATTATTAAGAGTTAAGTAATGATTTAAGGTTTTTTTACTTTCAGTTTTTATATTTTAAAAGGTTTTTAAACATAGTTGTCAGTCAGTCACAGAACCTAATCATAACCTCAGAGCTACTTAAATTTACTTAATATATCTACTTAAGCTAGTTTAGGTTGTAAAGATCATAACAAGATGTATTCAAAGGACATATCCTTGTGCTTAAAACTCTATAAATCTACCTTAAAAATGTTATAATCCATGTTCACTTTCATGAACTTTTTATAGAAGATAGAACTGCCCAAGTTATTCTCTAATAAAACAAGCTTACCTCTGCTCTTCCAAGGATGTCCTTTTTCATGAATTCCATTTTTAATATCCCAAATATCTTAAATCATAAGTAACTTTCCACACTTTTTCCATACAAACAGCATTGGTATGTTATAAATATTATTCGATTTTATAAGAAAAAATATAGAGCTATTTCTAAGCCAGTTTTTGACTCGCATCTTAAATTAAACGAAACCCAAAATAATTCTCTTAGAACTAAAATTGGTTTTAAACTTTCCTCAGTGTTTTAAACCCAAACTCACAGCTATTTTTCCAATTACTTAAGATATATACTTTCCCGCAGTGCAGCTGCTGGCAGTCACGTCCTGCGATAAGCTTCCTGTGCTCTTGAGTTTAGTTTCTGGGGCCTGGCGTCTTATCAATGCCACAGATCTGTCATCGTAAATTCAACATTAATTGCGGAGCTGTGGTGCCACCACCCTTGGCACAGATAATGAGCAACAGAATAAATAAATAAATTGCAGCTAGAAAGGTTAGGTTAGGGGATAGCCAGTCAGCCTCAAATTACCAGAAGCGGATGCAAGTGGCCAAAAAGTTTGCACATTAATCGAGGCTACTTAGGCCAAGAGTTGCAAAAGGAAATCAGAGGGCTTTCGGGTACCAGGGACATCTTCATTTGCATTCCAACTCGAATCGATAGATGCAAATGCATAAAACTTTTAATTCGGCCAAGAAGAGGAGGAACTAAGATTTCATTTCAAATTTGATTAAATTTCAAATCAAATAAAAGGAACGCCAATTGATGGTTAAATATTGAACTTAAAAAAGGAGAGTTGGGAGATTATTTTTAGATGTTTTCTCAAAATTAAAGTTATAAATTGTTAGTATTTTTATGAAACATATTTTATAACCATTTCTTTAAGCCTTATTTTTGATATATATAAAGCCCGTTAAAAAGCTGGCTATGACCTACAGACTCCCCCCCAACCGAGACTCATAAAAGTTGCAACTGCTAAATATTTACTTCCAGAGGCCGCCATAACTATGAGCCGACTTTAAGGCCCGCCACAGACATATACACTATATATACTGATACATAGATATATATATATATATATATATAGGTAGGTGAGGGGCTGCATTTCATTCTCGTAGAATATATAGACAAATATATAGCCGGCGGCCGCACGAAAATTCAGCACATTGAAAAAGGCACAAGAACTAGGATGGCCAAAAAAAAAAAACATATATATAGCATAAGAATATATATATATATATATATATATAGGAAAAACGAAAATATCACGAAGATGAGGAAGACGAAAAAAATGCAAAAAGCAGGAGGGAAAAAGAAATGTTCATGCAATAAATTCACGTTGAAATTTTGCAATAGTTGCGTCTGCGAGTTGCAGCAGTAAACGCTCGAGGAGAGGAACAAGAACAAGAACAAGTAGAAGCAGAATCAGAAGCGGCAGTAGGAGCGGCTTGAAGAAATAAAAGAGGGAAGGGGGTTGGAGGGACCCCTTAAACCCAGTCAGCCCCTAGAAAAAAAAAGTATAGAGAAAACCTCCACTATCCCACTTTGAGTTGAGTGGTTCCTGCTGCTGCTTAATTTTGCAGCACCTCCTGTGCTTAAGTAAACTTTTCCATGGGTGTGTGGGTGGCCCAAAGGCGGAGGGGGATTTGAGGCAAGGCTGGGCGGCGGTAGGAGTCGGCTGGCCAGCGATAAGCAGGCCGCTCTCTGCACAATTTTTGTTTGCCCCATTCGATTAAACTAAACATAAATTTCATGGACGATAAATCAGCCGTGAGCGTTGGGACAGTTGCACCTGCAGCTTGCAACCTGCAGCTCCTGGCCTTTCCTGCCCCTCGAAAATTTGGTGGTGGGGGGGATGAAACGTAACCCCTACCCTCTGGCACGTGTGGGAAATCAAAGGAGTGCAGCCAGACGACCAGAAAGAGATGCCACATTAGTCTCTCTCTCTGTGTAGTAGAAGCATCCTCGCCAGGCTAACTAAATTAATTTCCTCTTTCAACTAAATGCATTAAATAATGCCCTATAATCTTTAGCCCCTTTCACAGGGACACCCCTGCCTTCGACACGCCAAAATCAAATGGCAACGCGAAATTGAAAGAACAATTTCTGAAATGATTTTTGGCTGGGTCGCAGCTGCCACTGTCGGTTCGTGTCGGATATAAACAAAATTCCAAAGTGGCAACCAAGCTGCCAGACACAAGTTGAATGCCCCACAGTACGTTATGGCAGTGTAAGGCTAAGTTTTAGGTTAAAAAATTAGTTGGGAGGTTGTGGTGTAAAAATTAAGTTTTAATTTTCAAATTTTTAAGTTTTACAGATTAATATTATTTTATGTTGACGGCAATTCTTTATAGTTATTATAATTTTTATATTTTATATTATTATTTAAGCATTTAAAATAGGTTTCTGTTGTTAACAGAGAAGTTTGAGAAGTTGCAGACATTACAGAACGAAGGATTAAGGATTTTCCACAATCTTCTTTTTTCAGCGACTTTGGGCAAAATAAGTTCTGGGCTTAGAACCTTTATAAAAACCTTCT
Source organism: Drosophila eugracilis (assembly GCF_018153835.1). Lineage (NCBI taxonomy): Eukaryota > Metazoa > Arthropoda > Insecta > Diptera > Drosophilidae > Drosophila > Drosophila eugracilis. The sequence goes on from NW_024573535.1 coordinate 837,564, forward strand.
TTAAATATTATATACCCTTAAAATTAAGAAGCCCTTACCTTACTAAGATGATAATATTCATAAGGACACATTTTTATAGTAAAAATCTAATTTTAAATTCATTTCATAGCCTTAACTTAGGGAAAATCCATTTGCGACAGAAAAGCTGCCGTTTTATCAATCAAATTCTTTACCATTTTTGGTTTTCAAACTTCATAGAGGATTTCCCAATGTATTGCCCTATCAATGGCCACATATTAAGGGTTTTTTAGAACCTGTGTGAAACCCAAAAGTGCTTCGAGTTGCCCAGGAAATTATGACTCTGTGCTGCCTTCGCTTAGTATAACTCTTTGGCGCTAAACTATAAATATACAAAAATAGAAAAAAAGAATAGTTGCTTCTTTTAGGGCAGCTTACCTGCTCTTACTTGGATTTTACTACTGGTCTGGCCCACCAGTCGGCTACGTAATGTGGCACGTAGCTACGTGGCAGGGGAATGGATCTTCGGTCATCGAGCTGGGGTTGGTAGGGGGTGTAAGAGGGGGCTCTAAGGGGAAGGGGGGTGAGTGGTGTTCCAAAGTTTGTTAGCTCCTGTGCAATGGCTTTTAACAACAACAACAACAACAACAACAACACAGCCCTCTGTCTCTGTGCTTGTGTCTCTGGGAGTGTGTGTGTTAATGCTAAATTAAGTTGCTGCACGTCGGAACACATATACGTTGTTGGTGCCCGGAGTGTATGTGTGTGTATGGGTATTTTCGGGAAAATGGGAAAATCGGTGGGTGGCTATGGCTTGTATGCTCGACCGCCGGCAGGCTGTAATCCCGAAAACATTAAACTGGCCGCGTCAGGACATTGATTTTCGCTTTTGCCCAATATTTAGCCAGCTCTGTGTCTTATCTGTGCATGGTAAGCTCCTCCGCTTCCACATATATATATATATATATTGGATTTTATATATATATATATATACGGCTGCTGCTTCTTTACCATCTCCATTCTGCTTTTGTGCAAATGAAAATTCAATTTGAAATGGAAATTATACTTTTTCTTCACTTATTTTCGCATTGTTGTACTTGCTGCTGCTTGTTTGTTATTCTCTCCCAGCCATTGGCCATGTTTTTTGGCCTTACTTCAGATTTTCAATGTGTGTGTGTTGCATTTGAAAATCGTTTCGATTTGGCAATTTTGCATGTGTATGTGAGTGTGTTGGGCAGACTTCAAAATAGCAGATGGAAATATGATTGCAAGCAGTTTTACACGATGAAAAAATGTTAGGAAATATGTAAAATTACGGGGAATTCTCTGTGATATTTATAATTTGTATTACTATGAAAGGCTCATTTAAGTTTTTTGGTTAAATAAATACACATTCCGTAAAGATTTGACTAGAATATGTACCATCTAAACAGCCATTGCTTATCCAAAGGGGATTTATATTTACAAATTTAAGCTTAACATGATCTTAAAGTTAAGAAATTACTGTAAGCTACTTTAAAGTTGTTAGTTCTATCATTAAAAAATCTAGCTAGAATACTTTTCAGAACTTTCCTTTATATGAACTAACATTTCTTCGATGTGCATCTTGCCATCTCTTGATTTCTTTTACTTTCTGTATAAAAGTGTAGCATAGTTTTCGGGTCTTCGAAAAGTTTACCTCAATGTGGCAGCGATTGAATTGTTGGCCAAACAATGTCCAGAAATTCCACTTCACTGTGGAAATTGTTTATTTATTGAGTTAATCAGGGAGTTATAAGAGGGGGGGAAAGCGTAAAGGTTGAGTGGGTGGTGACTCCTCATGCATGACCAATAATCCTCGAATGGAGACATAAAACAATGGCCGACGAGCATAACATAATTTCCAGCACTTAACCATGGCCAACTGCTGAACTGTTGAACCCATTGCCCCGCAACCCCCAACCGCTCTTTCCGCCATTCGGTGACATTTTCCAACCCATCCCTCAATCTTCCCCCCTTTTGTCCTCTCTCATCCGGTTTTTGGCCTCGCCCGAAGTCGAAGCGGGTCATGCATTTTTCCGCTTCGCTTGTTTTCAAACTGATTTCAATCTGTTTCTGCTGTCTTTCGATCTTCCTTCCTTCCGACTTTTTCCGCCCATCCCCCCTACCGACCACACGCCCGCCCACACCCCCCTTTTCGTCCTTTTGTTTCATTGTTGCCGAAAGTCGTTGGTTGTTTTTTCTGTTTCTGTTGTTACTGTCGCTTGGCCTGCCGGTCATCATCATCAGGCTCATCGTTGGCATTTTGCTTTCAATTTGTGGCCAGAATTGAAAGAGAAAACAACCCTTCAAGACGAACCATGACCCCTGACCCGGGACCTTTGTCCCCTCTCCTCAAATCGCTTAAGTTGCCACGCCTCGCGCGCTAATGAAAAGCTACTTTCCAGAGTTGTTGTCCAAGGATGGTTTTTCGCTTTTCTTCTTCAGTATTGTCACTACTCTAGAGGTTCCAAAAAAAAAGTATTTCATTTTGTAGACATTACATTTTCGTTTATCAACTTTATGATGTTATCAAAGCTTCTTAGTTATATTTCAATTTTAAATCAATTTTGTTAATTATTGCTTAAAAAGAATAACGACTCTGAGAAACCTGGTTAAGCTTATCAACTGATCAGTAATCTACTTTAATTCCGCATCAATTTTAGAAATCTTAAATCACATACTGCCTTCTAGGCTAAGTTAGTGATTGCTGAACCAGATCTCCTCTTTGGATCTGCTCGTTTGGCAGCATAATCTGATATATTTTAAGTTTTATTATATTTGTTTATATTTTTTAAATGCACAAACAGCGGCCTTTTCCTATGTTAAGAGTTACTAACTAAGGGAACCATTGCCTGGATCCTCTTTACAGCTTACATGTTGCAAATTTCAGCTTAAATCTTTATGTATTTCCTTAATTCGAAAGTCACCGCAACTTTGGGCAATCCTTCCTTAAAAACCAAACCTTTATTCGGTATCCCGCGATCACCTTACTCCCTTAATTGCTGAAATGTACTGTCCATCAAGGGCATCTCGTCCCAGGACTTTTCTTTATTGAAGATTTGCTCATTCCGTTTCTTTTTCTCCATTTTCCTCATCATTTGGAGTTTTTTTTTCTTTCGGGTTGAACAATGAAAATTAGCAGGAGAAATAATCAAGTGCAGTTTTAATTTGCACAATGCCCCAGCTCCGTTGCTTTTCCGACTCGCCCCTTGGGCTTTTCTCCGCCATTTCGCCATTTCTTTACCTAAACTCCCCCCTTCGCCGTTTTTGCCCAGTTTTTCGTATAGTTTCAGCCATTTCCCCTCGTCGCGGAGCCGTCATCTTCCCGGGTTGAAACAAAGGAATCGCAGAGACAAAGGCCCGCCAGGACGCTTCTTTCTTTCTTTCTCTCCACGGCGCTTTTATTCCCAATTTTTTTGTGTTCATTTTCTTTTAACCCCCCCCACTGCCCCGCAATTTTGCTGATTTCTTTTTTTTTTTTTAGCTCTGTCTCTCTGTTTTGGGTCCAGTGCGGTCACAAATAATTGGCCCGATGCCGCTTTGACGTTTAAATTTTATTGAATGGCAGCTGCAATTGGCAGTTGGCAGTTTGCTGGCCGAGAGTTTCCAGTTGAGTTCTAAGCTCGCTTAATTGTTCCCAATGGCTGGAACAATGGCATGGCAACAATGGCTGCCGGAAGTGGGCGGTAGTGAGCTTGTTGGCAGCAGGGTTGCCTGCATAATTCTTTTACGCCTCATCGATGTGCTAAAGTATGGTGTTGGCGTGGAGGTTGGAGAGAGAAATGAAAGAGCGCTGAAAAACTTGGCTAATAAATGATCCCGGCCAGACATAATAATTTTCCCCAACTCCCCATTTGTGGGTGTATGTGTGTAAGCTCATTCGCTGTGTATGTGACTCACACACACCCACACATGTGCATTATTCACGCCTCATTTGGCCTTTGCCTTGGGCTTTGGGGCTAATTTGCCTTTTAAAGTGCGACAGCATTTTACGCTTAATTTGGCATTGATAACATTTCGCCCAAGACACCTGTTGTATGTGTATGCCTCTGTGTGTGTGTGTTAGTCGTTTTTGTGTGCGTTTTCAGGCATTAGTATGAGTATTTGTGCCCCTAAAAGCAGCCTACACATTTTTCAACTCACAGCCAAGCAGAAAAGCACTTCAGCAAAAAACAGCAACAATCATAACAATAATCATAACAAAATGCGAGAGACAGTCTGAAGTGGGTCCCCTGTACAGTGAGAACACCTCGGCATTTAACGACCCCAAACAAGTTCGTTGGGGCAAGGCACATTGGAGCTAAAATGTGCGAAAGTCATTTGAATTTTGCAAGGAATTTCTTTAAGATGAAAGTTAAAATTTGAAATCTTTCACTTTAAACTTTGGTACAAATGTTATTTTATGAAAAATAAAAAGGATATCTGACTTAGTTAGAAATGTCATTAGAAAAAAGGCAACTAATTTATGTAGACAATATTATATAGTGGATATATATCTGTTAAAAGTGTACATACTAAGTTTAGTTTACCTTTTATATAGGATTTTTTAGTAGAATTTCCAAGCTGAAAGATGAAAGGAGCTGGTCTTATAAGTTTCATAACAACGACTTTTGAAAACTGTTTACTTTTCTTAGTAAGTTGGTTATGATAAGCCTTAATGATTATGATTATTATGATAAAAATGATGCAATAGGAGTAAAGTTAGACATCGAAACGGAAAGGGCCTAAGGTTGGGGATCATTTTAAGGTAGGAAAGGTTGTTAGTGGTTAAAGACTATTTATCAATTAACATTATTAAACATTATTAAGCATTTTAAGGCATGATTGTAGCTTAGACAAACCTTAAGAAGATACATTTTAATACACATTTTCAGATTAACCATTAAGCTAAACTAACAACTAGTTAAAAATGTAGATTAAATCATTGAGGAGCTTTGTTAATTCAAAAGAGACAATTTTCACTTTAATTACTGATTTTCCCAGTAGAGTAACTTGAATTTTCGAATTTTATTTAAATCATATTCCATATCCTAACACCACTGTGCATAGAGAAAGGAATCTGGCATGCTGACATTGATACGTCGCCAGTGCGTGCTGCTAAAATTTTATGATGTGGGCCAGGGCGTACTTACCCCCCTGGATTTTCTCACTCCCGCAAAGGTTTCCCCCGGGAAATGGGCCGCCCAGGTGACGGCAAATTGATGCTGTTATTGTCAACGGGCGTCGTCTCCTTCGTCCTTGGTGTCCTTAGACCTTAGAGGAGAGAGAGAGAGAGAGAGAGAGAGAGGAGGAAAAGTGCCAAAATGCCAAACGCTGTCAACTGTCATTTGGGGCCTCCCTTATCGACGTCCCTTTCGGAATTTCCACTGTGTCATGTCAGGCGGCCATAATCATTGACATTCATACATAATGGACTCATTGATATTCGCTGGCAACAACAAAAGGTCAAGTGGCTTTGCCACTGGCCCCGCCCACTGCTACCCACTGCTCTACTCCCCTCGCCATGCGGCTTTATTGTTGTTCTCTCGTTGGGGTCATAACGGTAATTGCCAACAAAACGAGTGATTAACCTGACAATACGCTCGCACGCACACATGGCGGCGGTCCATCTGCACACACACACACCCACACACTGCCCCGCAGTGACACGCCCACTCTCCCTTTGACCTTGCCCATGGGCACCCTCCCCTTCTCAATTTTCCGAACCAAATGCACTTGCATCCCATGTGTGTGTGTGTGTGTGTGTGTGTGTGACACTGTGTGTGTGTGTGTTCGTTTTGGGCAAGGGAATGTGTGACTTTGACACGGCACAATGGCACACAATGGGAAAAGCTAAGGGAAAAGCTAGCTGGGAAAAGTGCTGGCAGGTCAAACACGAGTGCCAAGCCAAGTCAAGGGGACACATTTCAGCGTAGCTAGCCATGAAGTAAGCATTTAAACCGAGCATTAAATAAGAGTGCCGCCCATAAAAAGGATCCCACAAAGCGACCGAGGAAAAACTGACCGCAGACTGACCGGAAAAATTAGTGCAGCCAAACAGCATTAAGCGTGGAAAAGTAAATATTCTTTAAACATTTTATTGCCAAGTTAAAAGCTTCTAAAAGCAGTTTACAAGACGTACGAAATGCTTAAACTTTTTATTATAAATAAATATGAGTTAAATGAAAAGATTTTTTGGGGGGGAACTTTCAGACATTCCCGAAGACAAGTTAGTTAGTGGCAGCTTGAAAATGTTATCTGGCCTTAAATGAAATGTAAAATGTAGTCAGGCCAATTAAATTTCAACAAAAACTTCAAATGCAAAAAATGTTTAGAGTAAAGTCCGGCAGAAATATAAAAAAATGAGAGGAAAATTCACAAATTTCATGCATTTCCTCTTCTGTTGCGGGAAAATTTTGAATTTTGTATTTGCAATTGCAATTTGCCAGTTGGTTTTCATTTGCAGGGGGGCAATTACGATTTGTTAGGGCCATCATTTATGCAGCATTATGCTGCATTATTAACCGATTCAATTATTAAGTGAACAGACTGCAGTCGGCCATCAGCCGACTCCGATTGCAATGGCCTGGCCATTAATTATTCGTGGTGTGTGGAAACAAAAACGATTTGCGCCTTAATTGCCGACTGAGTTTCACTCGCTTTTCCTCACCTGTCGACGCTTTTCCTCTTCCTCCTCCTGCTCTTCCTTCTCCTCTCCGGCAAGTCATCCCACTTTTCCTGCGCTCCATTTCAAATGTCCGTGAGGCGAGCGAGCAAATCACTCAAAGGGGATCAGCAAAGGCTTGCTTTGATTTCCAGACCCAACAAATTATTGAGCAGACTGCCAGAGAAGAAGGGTTGGTGGGGAGGGGAAGAAAGCTGGGAAAAACCCCGGAAAAGGGGGGGTAGGGCGGCTGAGATTGGCAGGCGATTGAAAGAAGTCGGACAGCCCTCAAAAAAGAAAAACAAAGTTTGCTCTTGCTCTCACGCTTTGGCTTTTCCAGATTGGCCGGACGAGTGGCGGAGAAAATTCGGGTGGGAAAACTATTTCTAAAATATTTAAAGCGGTTAAAGTTTTCCCTTCTTTTTTTTTGTGGGTTAGGTTACCAGATTGGATAAACATGTCGATGCTCGGACAAATTCATTGAAGTTTTTATTAAGACCACCCCCACCCCCTCACTTTGTAAATTTTATCTTGCAAGCTTGAGTTTTCCTTGAATTTTCTTTTAATTTATAGTCGTAGGTTTTTCGTAGGATTCATTAATTGAAAATTGTCAGAAGTTTTCCATGTGAGTAAGCCAAATTATCAAAGCTTTACCTGCTTTTAGAATTCTATGGCTAATTTGGCAGTTTGTGGCCAAGATGATGAGGTCGTGAATGTTTCTTGGAACTGTTGGCCTGCCAGCTTTTCACTCTCTCAACGAAATTCTATATTTTTGTGAAAGTTCATAGGTTGTAAAACCTTCTTATCAAAGGCTTATCTTTGTGTGTAGCTCCATTTTCCAGGGGATTCCATGGGATTCCTTGAATTTCATTTCCCCCCCGGGGGCGAGCATAAACGAAGCCAAAATGCAAATGAAATTCGTTTATTTAATTTGGGCTACCTAATTCCTAAGCCCGTTTGACGACAAGCCCCAGTCGCCTTTCCCTTTTTGGCCATGCAACTTACACAGCTGCAGGTGCAGTGGCATGCGTGACGAGAGCAGGAGTCAAAGTTTACCCCCACCCCTCAGTCGAACGTGCAACTTTGTGGCTTTTCAACGCCTTGGACCTCTGAATCTGCCGCCCATTTTCCAATTTTCCAACTATGCCAGTGTGTGTGAGTGTGTCTTTCAGGCAGTTAGAGGCTAAATTAAAATTACAACTTTTCGACTGCACGTTGACGATGTTGCTGCTTTGCGTGTGCCCCCAAAAACAAAAACAAAAAAAGAAGACAAAAAGCAAAGCAAAAAGGCAAGAAAGAAAGCAGGCGAAAGGCTGCCTAATAAAATTGGCCCAAGTACGTTTTGTAAAAATGCCAAAAATTTGCTTGAGAAAATTTCCAACTTCCGGCACGAACAAGTCGAGATGTTGTAGTATTTGTAGTAGTTGCCGTGTTTGTTTGGCGAGATTCGCATGCAAAACATGTGTAAAATTGAAGCATCGACTGGCCCAAGAACAGGGGAGGCTTTCCTTTTCAGAACACTCCCCTCGCTTTGGCTTTCCTTTTGGGCCGAGTGTGGACGTGCCAACGTCATCGTCATTGGCCACTTTGGTCAAGTCCTTCTGCCGGCTTTCATTTTTTTCCCTGGCCAAGCTATGCTTGGCTGGTCAAATTTAATAGCAATGCGATTTGATTTCCAAGTGTCTTCAGAGCCCCTGATTCTTGGACTCTGATTCTGTTTCTGATTCTGATTGCGATTTCCATTGCGATTCTGCTGTAAATGCACATAAAAAGTGATGTCAGCCAAGTCCCCAAACAAAGCAGAATTAAAATCTAAGAGATGTATAAGAGGCAATAAACTCGTAAAGAGGCAATGGTATTTATGATTTAAATTAAAAATAAAAACTATTTTAAAGCTGAATTTACCACATAACCTTTTCCCGAGCTTACCCTTAACTTTTACACAAATTTTGTTAACTTTCCAGCCGAAACTTTAAGCAACTCATCGGTTATTTATACAGATCCCAGGCCCCACTTGCAAAATAAATAAGCCACAAGGTCGTACCACAACCGACACATACACACACACACACACACACACACTATAGCATACACACACAAACATATGCAGACGGAATGGCAAAAAATTGGCATAATTTCCTTTGGCTTGGCAACAAATCAAGAGCATTCAAGGTGCTGCGGCCACATTAGCGCCACCTGTGTGCGCTTAGATGAACTAGCAGCCGTCTGGTTTTCCTTCACGTTTTTTTTATTCTTTTCTTGCTTCCGGAAAATGCGAAATGTAATTTTCAGTGGGCTGGCTGAAAAATCAGCAGACATCGATTTCTTGGGGAGCAAACCAAACGAAATGAAACTGAAACGAAAATAAATGCCAATGGCTCATTTATCATGGCCAACACATGCACACATATGCACACACGCACACTCGCATAGTGGTGGCCCCTTTAGGCCCTTGAATATGGGTAGCATACTTTCCAGCGCCCGCCGCAGGAAGAAACCTCGGAGAAAAATGTGCCAAGCGGCTAATGAAGAATGTGTGTTCTTCGACGACTCTGCGGGAAACTTTTGCACCGCCCACCCAACCACAAAGGGCCACGGACTACGAACCCTTAACCCCTTAACCCCTTAACCCATTTAAGCCCTCCCCACCCCGTTCGGGCGTAATGATGATTTCAAAAGAATTGCAAATGTTTGGCCAACATTTTGCGGGTCTCCCGGCGGGAGATATTCAAGGTCCCCTGCCCAACTTAAACCCACATCACCACACACCCGCTGTTTATTCACATTCGTTTCTTTTTTTTCGTTTCGTTTGGGTGGGAGGGTGGTTAACTGCATTGTGAGTGGCCTCAAGGTGAAAGGGAAATCCAATTGCAGTGCAAAGTGAAAATTCATTTGGAAAACATTAGCTTAAATCGAAGCGAGGGCATGTGTGTTTGTACGTTAGAGGAAAGCAATTTGAATACTTGCTTAGTAAGTGCGAAATAATTCCAGTTCACTGAGAGAAAAACCAAAGAAAAGCCATAATTTAATCATATATTTTATGATTTCAAAACAGGTAAGACCTAACATTCAGTTCCCAAAACCTGAAAGTGAATTCATGAGCTCTTTTCTCAGCTTTCTTTGCCTTTTTATGGTCAGTCACTTGCAAGGCGAGTCTAATGAATACAAATGAATATACCCAGCTGAGATCCTTCAGCGACCAAGTCCTCGAGAGTCCTTCTTGAGTTTGCTAGCTGAACCAAAGTTGAGGAGAAAAAAAACAACGAAAGGGAAGAAGTGCTCGAAGGGGAGATGTCCTGGATTGGGGAACATTCTCCGAGTAGCTTTCCTTTTGGGTTCCTTCTTAAATAATTTGCATTGCATTTTAGATTTTTGAGTTGATTTTTAGTTGGATTTGCTTATCAGCTGTTCGAATTATGATCTATTTTAACGATGTAAATTGCCAATTTTTTCGTCTCTTATAGAAATATGACCCAAACCTTACAAAGTTCCGAACTTGTAATAATAATTTAAGTTTATTTATTCAATTTCTTTTTACAAAACCGCTAAGAATCACTGATATTCCCGAATCCCTAGCTACCCTGTAAAAATCTGAAGCCGCAACACGCTCACTGCCCATTTTAAATGGCAGCAGCCGAAAAGTGAACAGCAATTGGCAGGAGCAACCAAGCCAGGTTCTCCTTCACAAAACAGAAACAGAAGGCTGCAGCGAAGGGGTGGAGAAAGCTGGCGGAGAATAGAGAAGTGCAGCTAGTGAAAGTAGCAATTGGAGGCAACAATGGAGAGTGGGGAGTGCTTGAAGTTTGTGCACCCAGTTCCACTTAGACTAATTAACTGCGCCGTCACTTGGTTGCTGCGATGCTGGGCTGCCTGTCCCTCTATCCCTCTGTAACCCTGTCCGTCCTGCTGTCCTACTGTCCGCTTGTCCGTTTGTTCTTCTATCCGTCCGTCGGGATGTCCGGTTGTCCCCCTATCCGCCTGTCCGCCTGCTTCATACCGTCGACAAGCCAAAGTGCTTCTGGGCAAAAATCCGACAAAAATTCTGGATAAGCCTAGCTCTCAGTTTCATTTTCCCTAGGACTTTGGCGATTTAGATGCAGAATTCGGGGTTTCCTTTGTGGATTTTACTGAAATACGAAATTAGTTCGGAAATTGTATTTATTTTTAGTTTTTTTTTGTTTTTATTAACATTTTTGAAAAATATTTTTGAACTTGTTTAGGTTGTGACTTGCAAGATTATAAAGTGCAAAGTTTGGGAAGTTGAAGTCTCTTTATTTTATTTTAATTTATTAATTAGTAATTAACAAACTGATTAACTAGTTATTATTACATAATAATCCAAAGATTTCTTTGAGGAATTAACTTCCCAAATCTCTTGAGAAAGCGGAAATGAGAGCAGCGGAAATGGAGGACTCTTCATTGGACTCAGCATCTTTCTCGTAGTACATTCACCCCCTGGACTTCCTTCGGCCTGATGTTGCGGTCATCCGGTCACTCAGCGGTGCAGCTGCAAGTGAAGCCGGAGACAGTCGAGCAACATCATTAAAACTCCGGGAAAGTGGGGATGTTGGGAAAATGACACCAGAAATGGGCCCGCTTAACTTTTCACTGTTTGCTCTTTTGCTGGCCATTTGGCAGTGGCAATTTGAGTGCCGCTGCCTCTTCCCCGCCCTTTGCCCATCATGCTTAGACACCTGGCAGAACAGGGATTGGATCGTTTGGGGAGTAACTGCTATATATCCACAGAATTCGGGGCACATCTATGGATGCAGGCGCCCCAAAGTATGCAGCACAAATTTTTAGGCAGGCATGCAGCAGCAGCGGCAGCAGAGAAACCTTCATTTTCCCGGGGATTTCCATTGTTACCAGCCTTTCCCCCGTGTGGTTAGTTGGTTCTGTGTGGATGTGCAACCCAAATGAGTAGCTAGAATGTGTAAAAGGCAACTTGACAATAATGAGTGCAGCAGCAGTGGCTGCAGCAGCAACAACAACTTGCCAAAGTTTAAGTGCAAGAAAGGTGGGGAAAATGAGGAAGTCCTGGGGCGGCAGGATGCCAAGTTACTGCTCTCGGAAGCAAACAAGCAATGTCAGTCAGTTGTTCAGCTATTTTTGGGCACTGTGGAAATTTTCTTCAGGTTTTTCAAGATACTAAAATATTGCCTGAAAAAACGAAAATATTTATTAAAAATTCAGTTAGTTTTGTAATTATTTGGATATATTTACTTCCTGGTGGTTAACCCTTATTTAAATATTAAAGACATTTTTTTTTTGGTGCAACGTTCCTTACTTCTCACCTGCCTTTTCCTCCAAAAATTACCTTTGTAGCCAAAGGCAACAAATCAGTGTCAGTGGAAAATTTACGCTTAAACCTGACATTCTCTCTCTCTCGTTTTCTGCTTTTCCCTTTCTTTCTTCTAGTGGCGACAGGAAAACTTTTGCTAATATTTAAGTGCAGCATTTTTTTTTTTTTGGTTTTCCTTTTCTTCGTTTCAAGTGGAGTTTTCTTTTGCTGCTTTTCTGTTTTCTGTTTTCGGGGCATTTGTTTTGTTTATTTGTGGGCTTTGCGAATGAGAAACTCTGGCGGAGATGGCCATGTGGAACAGATCACCGAGGACTAAGCCTCACCACCTGTTGCCAAATGCAACAACTCCCATCCCCATCTGATTTCTCCCAGTTTCCCTTGCAACTATAACTTTCTTCCATCACCACTTACACAGGCCCCCTCCGGGGTAACCCGAGCTCACAAAAAATGCAAAGCCAAAGTGACTGCGGTTCCTCTCTGCAATTCTTGCTTTTCCCTCGGAAAACTACGGTGGGAAAACGGTGCTGGAAGAGCTAAGAGGAGCAGAGGGTTGGGTTACAAATGCATGTGCCAGCTGAGTGCACGAAAAGCTCAGCCCAGCACGATTTGGCTCAGCCAGGTCGCTCTTTGTTGGTGGATACCCTCTTTAGGGGTTTCTTTTAGGTGATCAGACTTTATGAGAAGTATACCAAAAATTTATATAAAATAAGTTACATAATAATCAGTAAAATAACCTCAAAGTGCCTTTAAATAAAGCTCCTACTACTCTTCTTCTCCTTAACTTGTAATTATGGAAGAATATTCCTTGAAAGGTTTCTATATAATTCTAAGAAGTATTACTTATCAGAGCCTAAGATCTTTTTAGCTATTTCAGTTTCAAAATTGAATCTTTTCCCTTAAGAAACTAAACTTAACTTTTATTAACCTTTTCTTCATGAAATTTCAACTTGAATACATTGAAAATGTTAAGTTTTTAAGTCACTGATCCTAATCTAAATCCTAACTCGTAAACAAATTTCAATACCCCTTAGAATAGCTTAAAATCTTTGAGTTAAAATGAAGATTAGAACGATCTACTTCCCCAAGCTATTATCTCTTTTTTACATTCTTTAAAGAGTACATCCCTCTTCGATCATAGATAGCAATCCTATTGCTGCAGGGATACCTTTCGTGCTCGGTTATTGTTACTATTGCCGTTGTCGTCACTGGTGACTTTCTGACTTTCTGACGCGCCTATTGGCAGTTAGAGTAGTGACAAAACGAAGGCAACAAAACTGGTGAAAACAACGGGTAACGAAATGAGCTCACAAAGTTTTCGCTTTTTTCCTGAAATTTTCTTCGTTTTGTTTTCAGTCTTGTTTTTGTTTTTTTTTTTTTGACAGGTGTTTTGCGTGCCATTTGTTTCCGACACACTACCCACACACACACACACTCACTAACACTCATAGAGGTTGCAGGTGTCACTTGGGAGAGGAAGAAAAAAAGAATGAGAATAAACAAAACAGGGATTTCATGAGGCCCACAAAACAAAAAATCAAAACGAAACGAAACTGTGGCAAAGGAGATGATTTTTGATTTGTTTTCTTTGGCTGTGGATGCGATTTCCTTTCTTAGCATATTGCTCTGCGTTTTAGGATATTTTAGGTGGATTTAATACGAGTTCGTAAGATTTAAAGTGCGATTCTGATTTCAGGAATTGCTGTTTTGATATGTTTTGATATTTCATAGGTGACCTACGGGCTCTCTAGAATGCCTTCTAAAACCATTAAATTGCTGATTCAAAATAACAAAGAATGCCAATTCAGCTGTATTTCAAACTTTTGTTATAAACTTTATGGGGTTTAAAATATAGTTTTATAATAATCTTCTTCTAAACATACTTAAATTTCATTCCAAACCCTTAATGATTGAGAAGTAACCAATGAATGGAACTTGTTTCTAAAACGTAAACTTAACTTTGACTGCACATATAGCTATATATAGCTTTTAGCAGATTTGACAACAACCTACAGCCAAGTTCTGCATATCAGTTTAAAAGTTCTTACTTTTCCCAGCACTTTCCTATACCACTTTAGGTAGCCGTAAACCCGTTAAAGCTAAAATGTGTTAGGAAAAACGGCCTCTATGGCATCCGATTGATGTTTGATTATGGCCACACCCCGAATACTATATCCCCCGCCTCCCGGAACACCCCCTCGCATTGTGCAAATGCACTTAAAGCGCAAATGGAAATCGACAAAGCAAAAAACAGACGAAGAACTGCGAAGGAGGGAGGCCACGTTGACTGGCCGCATAAAATTTTAGTACTGTGTACGTAATTGAAATGGCATTTACCATTAGCCGGGCGAAGGGCAAAGGGAGTGCCTGCCAAAGGGGGATGGGGTTTGAGGTTAGAGCAAGGCGTGGCATTGGACAGGATATGGACAAACGGACAAACGGACATGCGGACACATACACACACACACACAAAAGCAAAAACCGAGTCGACAAAACTTAATAAAAATCAAAGAACGAGGTGTGGCTCTGTTATGCGAGGTTAGAGCGGGCGGGGGTTTTGGTGGGTGGTGGGTGCTGGGTAAAAGGGGTGGTCTGTGGGGTGGAAAATGGAAATGGTTACTTGAACCAGGCCAGGCCAGGCCAAGCCAAGCCAAGCCAAGCCAAGCCAACCAAACCGAACGGAACTAAAAAATGAAATCGTAGCGATAGAAATTAAAAGCCAAAGCTGGCCACAAAAACAGAGGCGTGTAAGCCCAGCTGAATGGGGGTAGGGGTATTGAATGGTCACGAGGCGGGTGGATGGGGAGTGCTGAAAAGTGGGTGGGGCAGGGTCGCCTGACGAGCGAACGACATTGATTGAAAGCTTTCACTTGCTTGCGCTTTTAAAAACGGAACCACCGCCATGTTCCTCCAGAAATCTCTCTCTCCCCTTTCCTTCCATTCCCCCCCTATATCCTTCCGACTTTTTGCTCCTGATTTCAGCGAACACGCCTTGAGCTATTTGCATATTACTATTCTCCCTCTGCCACCTGCCACCGCCCCTCTTGGCCATAGTTCATAAAAATCAAATGAATTAGAAGCGGTGGGGAGGGCAAAGTGTGCGAGAGACAGAACGACCTTTGGCACAATCAATTAAACTACAAATAAATTATTCCCCTTAAACATTCGATGGGGCATTGGACTGTTCATGTTCGTATTAAGAAGCATGTGGTGGGTGTTTTCTTAATTTAACCAAAGAGTGTGCGAATCGTAAAGCTTACCTACTTTCTTTTACCAATAACCTTTGTTTTATATGAACTTTGCTTAGTTTTTGTTTATTTTATTTGAAGATTTTTAAGATTTTTAAAATGATTTTATGGCCCTCCATGAACTTTTATAAGCTGCCAATCAGTTAATTAATAAGCCTGTTAGAAAACTGTATTTTATAGGAATTTTTATAGATTTCCAAGGCTTTAAATGTCAAAGTAAACTTTACTCAGTGTATTAAAAGGACAACCAGGCGTATGCGCAATATTTCCATTACTTTTATAAAAATATTTAAATTGCCCGTAAGATCTTATGGCTGTTGGTTATAAATTATATATTAGAATAAAGAAAAGTTAGTTTAGCCATATGGAAAATGAAACATGATTTTACGACCAAAACAACAGTGCGTATACTTATTGTAAAAGTAGGAAAAGACATTCAAGCCAAATAAATGTCAATAAGATTACTATTAGCTAAAGAAAGAACTTTAAGAATACAATTTTAAAATATTATTTAGTAAGTGCTTCTGATTTTATGCCTCAGCTATTCCCGAGAACCTTAGACAAAAGCCTGAGAAAGGCCACCAAGTAAATTATTCACATGAATCACAGGCCCATGTAAACAAGCAGATAATTTAGGAAACCTTTGCCGGCTTACACATTTTCATTATATCACCACTGGCCATATAATTCAGTTTGGAGACCATATCCTTGTGCGGTGGTCCAATCTGTTGTGTTGACACTTTTTTTTTGGGGGACTCTTCACTGGCTGGGGAAATTTGCATATGTCTCGGAAAATGGGGAGTGCTGGCAGCTTGGCGGGTGGGGGGTCGTACGATATTATGATAGTGATAGATATAATCAAGTTGGGCAAACATCAACAAAATATTAAGTTACCCGCGGGCTGAGTTGCCTGATGGCTGGATGGCTGGATGTCTCGATGTCCTGATATACTCGTGTCCCTCACACATGGCGTGTATATCCTTTCGCTTACAACTACAACAACTACTCCTGCTCCTGCTCCTGCCACTGACAACAACAAAAACAATCAGCTAAAATGGCAAAAAGGCAAAAAACCCGCGACAGCGTGACTAAAATGCGCACGTCAATCCTTTTTTTCCTTCCACATTTTTTTTCCACTTTCTACTTTCCCCTCTCCCATTACCCCATCTCTTCCTCTTCTTTTGGAAGTTGTTGTTGTTATTGTTTATATTTTTGTTGCTTGTGTTGTTGCTGTTGATTTGGGCGCGCCAGAAGTCGGCCATGTTTACGTGCTTTTTAAATAGACAAGCGACTACGACGACAGCAAACAAATAGAAAATAGAAAATATCGCAAAAAAAAAGAAGGAAAATCAAGCGAACCCAACGAAAAGCGAACACAAAGCAAGGAAAACATACCAAATAAAGGCCGGGAAAATAGTGATATATTACATGGATCGAAGTGCTAAATACTCTTTAGCCGGCTATCATATAATCAAGTTTACGAAAAAGAAATATGTGTCCTTAATTGGCTTATAAATTATTTTGAAAGCAACTTAATGCTTGAAATTGCAGTTAAATTGTTTACAAAAATTCAAATTGTGTATATTCTGTATTTATATATTTAATATTTAACAAAACTTGAACTGAAAATATTCGATAGATATATTTCTACAGCTGAATCCTGAAAAATCTTTAAGATTTATCTTATTTTTGTAGTGATTAAAATATTTTTCTATTTTTTAACAATCAGATGAATCTGAAAATCTGTTAAAATCCTAAGTAATAGAGATTTAATTTTGGAAGACTTTTTAATAACCCTCTAGACGCCTTATAAATATCTTAAAAGAAATAACAAATTAATTACAAGTTAAATATTAAATGGCAAGCTCAGAAAAATAACCCAGCCTAAAAGTATGCAATTCTAATGACCACCTTTGAAGGGTTTATGTTTCTTTCTCAAAGAAGTTAACAAAATAGATATAAGTATCCTACATAAAGTTCTTTCCAACAACATTCCAACACCCTTAGCTAGAGTATCAGAGGTTAAGAAAAAAGAAAATCGGCTGACAGGAGAGGAGTCAAACAATATTGAGCGCACTAAAGTGTCGCCATTAATTTCCTGCAGGAAACACAATACAAAATACGAAATACCTAAAAAGAAAAACAAAATACAAAATAGAGAATACAAAATACAACCCAGCATCGAAGCTGAAATTGAAAAGCCCGAAAAGGAAGGCCAAGGAGAGATGGCTGCTGACAATTAGCACGCATTGGCCATAACCATAAACGGCGAACAACAACAATTAGCAGCAACTATTTTTGCTTATTGGCCCTAAACTAGAGGAGCTCCTGATGGGTTGTCGGAGAGACGAGGGAGATGGCGAACCAGACGGGCCAGCAGACAGAAAGTTGTCAACGGCAACTGAAATGATAAGAAAATTTCATTTGTAATTAATACTAAAAGGCGCGACGGCGAAAACAGAGAGGGAAAAATTCTGGCTGGGCGGAAAATGCGAGGCAGCCACAAAAGCGACAACCACAAGCCAAAAAACTAAGGAGGCGGGCATTGCGGGGGCCGTTCAGACGGCTGTGCTGCCATGACATTGACTGCACTGAGAGAAAAGTGTGTTAAGTCTATGAAATTGTGTGTTAAAATGTTAAAATATTTCAATTTTTACATAGAGAAATGGGATAAGTTTTGTGGAATTTGCAAATATTAAAATATTTTCCAGAATTTTTTAAGATTTACAGAAAGCAAATTCAAGACATTTTTGTTGATTTATCTTAAAAATTAATTTAAAAATATTTAAATATTCCCTTGACTTTTACAACTTTTTAAGTTGATAAAAATTCGCTTTGATTTCTTAAAGTCAAGCTAAGCTTAAAGTTACAAAAATGCAAAACCCATTGAGAGTTAGTAATTTCTCGCAGTGTACCCCAGACTGCTGACTTTTTGCCCTGCTCTCTCGCTTTGTCACTTGCCGTTGCTTTGTGCAGCCATAAAAATTTGTTCAACATTTTGTTGCCTTTTATGATTGCGAATGCGAGACCAAGGAGGAATGGATGAAGAAGCCAACACAAGGATCAGATGGTAAACGAGGGCAGAGGGGCAGGAGGGAACGTGCAGCCAGGTGAAAATTTATAAATAGAATTCAATGAACAAACAAAATGAAAGGAGAGTGGGAAGCCAGCAAATTGAATAGAAATTATTCGAGACGTTTTTCTTTTTCTTTTTTTTTTTTGCATTTTTCAAAATAAAAAGCTTAAAAAACTTTGGGCGAAGTGTGTAAATTTGAGAGAATCAAAACACCTACAGCTTAAGGCTAAATTGGAGACTTAGAAGTTGAGAGTTTAAATAAAGTTAACTTTTGGTTTTTAAGTTCTTTCCCAAGGCTTTTCCTTTAGATTTTAATTTAATATAAGAAAGAAAGTCTGTCTGGCAAATAAGTTTGATGTTTGAAATCAATCTTCGAGTATAAATGCCAAATGCTGTTTTATGACTCTCAGTGGGAAAGCCACAATTTGTCGACAGCGGGTTAACTTAACCCTCCTGCCTCAAAGCCCCTTCAGCTGCCAAAGGGTTAAGAGCCGAGAAAGGGTGACTGCAATGACGCTGAGCATTTAGAAATCCATTAATTTCAATCATTGCCCATGACTTTGCATTATTATTATTATTATTGTTATTACTCTCGTTGATGTTGCTCTTGTCGTTGGCTTTTGCCTTTTGCCTTTTGCCTTTTGCCTGTTGGCTGTTGGCTGGCTCTTCCCCTCGTCACAAATTTTCAAGGTTTTTTTCTCCTGGCTTTTTGCCCTTTTTATAAAATATTTCAAAGGGCCAACAAAAAGTAGAGAACTCTGGGTTGTTTTGGCCCAAAGTTTGGCTTGGCCAAATAGTTATAAAAGGGATTTAGCAAGGGGAATTTATTTTTATTTTAGATATTTTTTTGATTTGTCTTTGTTTTAATATATAAAACTTCCTAGTTTTTACCACCTTAAAAGCTACCAATTTCCATAACAATATCAGCCAAAAATGTGTACATTCCCGAAGGAGTCGCTAGGAAATATACCTTCTTCATACCTAATAACACCCTTCAGAAAGTTTCGCAAGAATATCTGGAGTGGAACTCGAGTTCGTTGGGGTTTTTCCTTGGGACCGAAGAACTCCTTGCCGGAAACTACAGTGCATTTCGCACTGCACTTTGTGGGAAAGAAGGAGGACAAGGGGGTCTGGTAACGCGTTTTAATGACTCAACATTTCTTGACTTTGATTCGAGTCGCGGAAGGAAAGAAAGAGTGCAGGTTGCTGGTCCAAAAGGGGTTGCTTTTGGCCAAAGGCATTGGCCCGCTTTTTGTCGGCTGTCAAAATAACAAAGTGCTTCAGCTGCATTCCCGCCAAGCCAGAAAAAAATGAGGTAGTACCGAGGTGGAGGTACAGAAAAAAAAAAGAGGGCCAAAAGGCAAAAAGTGTCGATGAATGTTAAAGTTAACAAGTGACGGAAGTGAATTTACGGGTGGGGGGGGCGAGCAAAAAGAGCAAAGCAGCCGCAAAACAAAAACGAGCCAGCGAACCGGCGAACAAAAAGCGAAAACCAACTCGAACACGAAAAAATTAAAAGGCAAGTAAGCAAAAATCATTTTTACAAAGTGCAGGACACGAAGGATCCCTTACTTAAACATGTTCCAAGCTGAACTGGCATTGCCCTATTAATACTGGAAAAAATGACAGTTTTAAGGGCTAAAATATGGAAGTTATTTATTAGTTTATTAAAGAAAAGATCATGATTAGTTTGGATTGAGATATATATGTTAAAAACATCGGCTAATTTCAGATTTTTTATATAGAAGTTTATTTTTTTAAGTATTTTTAAGACTTTAATTAACATTAACACAAGACAAATGCCTGTTTTTTTAACTCAAATTAAGGTTTAAGGTTTATTCAGGTAACTAAAAGTTCTCATAAAAACATAAATAAATTGAGAAAAACTTACTTAAAGGACCTTAAAGTCAATACTAATAAGTAGAAATAGTAAATAATATGTTAAGTACAAGTCATAAGCTGACTAGTTGGTTTGTTTCTGAAAAATCAACACTTTTATTTTAAAAGGCAACTTTAAATGTTAATGAAAAGGCAAGCCATTAAAATCCCTTGCCACCCCTACGATATTTAAGTCCATGCCTTTGCGCTTTTCCCCAAACATTTACAAGGCATTATAGCCCTGGTAACATATATATTGACCCAATCAGATCTTTGACATGTTCGCGGCTTATATTCATCAACGAGAAAATCGAAATCTGATGCACTCTCCACCGCTTTCTCTTTGCAGTTCTGCTTGCCGTCAGCTGGGAGGATTGGTGGACATACGACGGTATCTCAGGTAAGCTTTAACCAGCCCCCTTTCGCCACCCTTTCGCCGCCTCCGTTTAAGTTTCATAAATACCAACAACAAAGTAAATTTTAATCAAAGCTCAACAATAACCACGGACGGAAGCGGAAAGTAAAATTTCAGCCAACGAGCGGCACGCGTCGCTACAGCAACAAAGTTGAAGGGAAAATGGGTGGGAAAATTCATGAGGGGGGGTCATTTACACCTGCCCCAGGGGGGTGGTGGTCGAGGAAAAGCTAGTGCGATTGTAGTTGTCGTTGTTGTCGGTGTAAAACGATTTTCTCAGCGACTGAAGCTGCACGCGTGAAATGCATGGGAAAAGGAGCCAAAGGAAAATGGATGGGGTGAGAAAATGGAAAATGGTAGATAGGGAGATGGAGATAGGGTGGTAAGGTGGAGGAAAGGCAACGAAAGCAGCGACGAAGCCGATTTGCAGCTGTCAAATGGAAAGGCAGACAAAGTATTCAAAGAGTCCAGGCGGAGAAAGAGAGAACTTTCCTTTTTTCACCATTGTCTGGCGTTGAAACGTGATAAGCAGAGGCCCAGACGGAGACAGAGATAGAGAATGGGTAAGAGACAGAGACAGAGATAGAGATAGAGAAGGAGACAGTGCCCCGAAATGCCATCGCCATCGCCATAGGAGAAATGGAGAACAGTTCGCCATGTGTCACTACTAGCGAAGAAATCGGGGCAAAGGTCCGTGGAGATTATGTCCAGACAGGACAGCAGACAGCCGATAAGCGTTGTTCCATCTCCCTCACACCCTCGCCCCCAATCCTACCTATCTCACTCACTCACTCTATACTCCAGTGGAAACACTCTGCATTCTCCCTTCAGTTCAGGAGCATCTTTCTTAATCTTATTAGAGACACAACGGCGACGCCATTTGCACAAGACAAATGCATAAATAACTTCAAGTGCTTTGAATTTTGAATTGGATTTGGCAAGCAGGGAAAAGAGGAGTGCAAAACGCCAGATAGGTGGCACGAAAATCAAACTTTAAGTGCAGCAAACCGAATTCTGATGGAATTTCAAATGATCTGATGGAGAAAATTAAGTGCTAGAAGGGAAAATAATGAAAATTTATGAGATAAAGAAGATAGTCAACTTTAAAGTACACAGAAAGAGATTATTTTAGGTTGAAATTTAAATATTTATTTCATATTTTTACACCCTCAAGTTAGTGCAGTTTAACCACCGAACAGGTCTAAATCTAAAAATAAGATTGAAACCCCAACTAAGTCTTAAATCGATTTCCATTGAACTTGAAGATCTGATTTTCGCTCGATGTAAGAGCCTGGCAACAGGGGTATCTTGTAACACGTGTTGTCAACAAATTGCAACCGAAATCCGAGGCGAACTTTGTGTCTCTTTTGGCATAAATAAATTTACATAAGCATTGCATGCATGCCGGCTCAGAGGAGGACTCGGAATCCCTCGCCAGGGGAACGCCACTGAGTGTGGCGGTGGAGTAAAAGGATGGGCGACTGGTGGTAAATGGCAAAAGGTTGCCCCCTGAAAAAGACGGCTAAGCCTCAGCTGCAGTTGCAGCTGCAACGTGCCACTTGTTTAACGTGATTTGCACTCCCAACGAGCCAAATAAAAGCGGCCAAACGGAATCAAACGAAGCGTGCTTCATGCCACCGCCTTTAGCCTGCAGCTTGCAGCCTTTAGCCTTTAGCACCAGAGTGTCTGGCTAAAAAAAAAAGAAAACCACCATCACCCGCGAATACCATCCACCACCCACCCATCATGGCAACAGCCCGAACCAGATCCAGATCCAGTCAGCCAAGCCACTAATGTTGTTAATGGCTGCTAAAATAGTTTGGCAATTGCCTCATTGACTCGACTCCAGACCGCAATTTAATAGACTCGAGACTGCAACATCCTCCTCGGCGTTATCTGAAGACTTTGACTAGCACCAACCGATTTTCCTTTTCCCACTCCGCGAGCTGCATTGGCGATGAGCACGTGACACGTTTGGTGAATTCTTCGATTATTTTTCTTTTTAAATGGTTATTAAGTGTTTAAATTACAACTCCTTATGGTTAGTTGATTTTATTTTTAAGAAACATCAACTTGCAGGCCATCTAAACTTCTCTGCTTAAGCCAGCTAAAATGAAAAACCTATAAGATAGCCACGCTCCAGCGGTTTAATTGCTTAACCCATTTAACGCCCGTGGCATCTCCAGTTTTTCATCAGGCGCGCACTGGTTATTTTTCCCACTCTTAGGATTATTTTGCCCGTTCTTCATGCTTTATTTTCATCCGCTTTTCTTTCGGCTTTTCTTTTTGGCTAATGCGATGGCGTCGTTGAGGTCAACAATCGCTTAAACGCGAGTACGTGGCATATCTATGATTGAAGCTCCTGATTGCGGCCTCGCAGCGAACGTGTTGATTCCCAGGGCCCCCCTTTCGCCGCCGCCGCTGCTATCCATATAGCCACACAGCCAGCCCAGGCAGTCAGACAACGTACTACGTGTCGTATACGCAATGCGACTGCAGGCGAAGCATTTTTATGGATATGAACGTGAGGTTGGAGTGGGGTGGGGGGGTTTAAAGTGTGCCATAAATGGGATTACAAGTGGCTGGAACGGAACGGACTCGAATGGAACGGCCAGAAGAGGTTTTAATAATGGGTTGATCCTTGAGCAAGCAAGCGAAAAACATTGCGGAATGAAAGGATAAGCGAAGAATATAAATAAAAACCATAAACTCAATTAAGGCACTCGGTGCGGTATAGGGGAATGGGTAACTGCTCGTCTATGGTATAAAATGGAATGGAACACCTGTTAGTGTGTAATATTTAACCCAGAACGGACTCTTAAGTCCACAAGATGGAGTGCTGTTACCTTAGCATTCAACTATCTTAAGTGCAAAACTGAATAAATTAAGGAAAACTCAAGCCGAAGAATGGGAAATGACATTTTTAGTCGAGGGGAAACCATAAAGCCATCGATTGGATTGTGGCAGATTTAGGATCTTCGAGCAAAAACCAAAATGAAACACTTTCAATTGCTGAAAACACAAGGACCATAGATTATATCAACTCAACAATAGCAACAAAACTGGCCAAAGGATCGACTTGCCCCCGGGAGCTGGCAATAAAAAAAGCTGGCCTATTGTTTTTCGGGGCAGCTCAGCTTGATTTCATATTGCCATAAATTAAGCTGCCAGAGGTTGCCAGATAAAGTTGGTCAAAGCCATGGAAGGGAGATAGAAGTACGTACTGAGAGTGAGACGGCAGATAAAGCTGCAATTTTACTGTGTTAAAGTGGGTCGTGGAAATGGGGGAAATGAAGTAAAGGGAATGGCGAATGGGGGACTGTGATTGGGAGGAAAACTAAGCAAACCGCACAAAATTAAACAAGTCTGGGGACTTGGAAGCGGGTCTATATGGCTTAGTCGTGTGGCCAGAATCAAACAGACGCAAAACCAACCAAAAAGCAGAGAAAAAAACAAAACTAAACCAACGCAGTCCAACACCTATGCAGATGCAGACAAATATTGTAATGGCCTCTGGCCCCATGACTTTTTCCCACTACCCCCCACTACCCTCCGTTTTTGCCATTATGCAATTTGTGGCAGGTTTTTGCAGCACAGTCCCGTACAGCCCAGCAGAGCCAAGCCAGCCAACAACCCACAATTGTGGTCGGCAAGGAAACTTTGGAAACAGTTTGAGGCAAACTGTAGGGGGGTTCATAAATCTCCGTGCCACCCCTGTCCGGGATCGATCCGAAGGTCTCTCTAATAGAGTACAACCCATTCCTCGTTGCAGGTCCTGCCTTCTGGGGTCTCATCAATCCGGAGTGGTCGCTCTGCAACAAGGGTCGTCGCCAGTCGCCGGTCAATCTGGAGCCACAGCGCCTGCTATTCGATCCCAACTTGAGGCCCATGCACATAGACAAGCACAGGGTGAGTCTGGAGATCTGTCAAGGGTCTCCTCTAGGGTTTAATATGTATTTGCAAATAAGGAAAATATATTTTTTTGCATTTTGTTATGTAAACTATTGGCTTGTGTGCCAAATCATTGAATTTCTAACATTTTTTTGGGGAAATATCTTAACAGAAATTTGTTTTTATATTCGAACTTCTTGCTTATAAGAGGATGATTAAAGGACTTCTATTACTTGTTTTGTTTTCTATGTTATTATATCTTCTATTATATCTACTTTTAACTGCTAAATCCATCACTGATACTTTTTATTTAGAAAGCATTTACTTAATGCCCAAGTATAAAAAGGAAGTAAGGTTGGGTTTGTCATGGATGCCCTAAGGGCTATTTATTTTGTGATATATTCTTCCCCCATGTTACTAATGATCAATATTATTGCATTTTAAATTTACGTTTTAAGAGCAGAGAAAGAAGTCTGTGAAAATGATTCTTTTAGAAAGTTTTTTATGCAAATTTATTCAAATTTATTTCAGTTTTCGAAGTCAGTTTGAAGTCTTAGTTGTATTTAGGGAGTATTTTTTAAGTTTTAAGTTTAATATTACTATTAATAAAAGAGATTAAAAAGGCATATGATTAATATTTAATACTATTAATGATACATTTATGACCTACTGTATCAGATATTTCACTCCTTTTGTGAGTCAAAGATCTTTCATAACTATCTCTGCCTGCCTCTTTGTAAGTTGCTAATAAGTTCTACAGAACATTTTGTATATATTCCACTTCTTATGTTAGGAATAAGCCTACCTATTACTTTCTACTTCTTAACAATTTAGTTTTAAGCCCTCACCAAATGATAGGTCAAAGGGTGATGGCTATCAATGACTAAGCTTATGATTTGAGAGTTCAGACCCATGACTAATGACTCTCTGAATAGGTTTAAGTTACTTTAAGATAACATTATATACACTTTTACAACCTTCTTATATATCGCATTTACCTCTCTTAGATATCCGGACTGATCACTAATACGGGTCACAGCGTTATCTTTACGGCCGGAAATGACACGGTGGCCAACTATGATGGCATGCAGACGCCGGTTAATATATCCGGCGGACCGCTGTCGTACCGCTACCGCTTCCACGAGATCCACATGCACTACGGACTGAACGACCAATTCGGATCGGAGCACAGTGTCGAGGGCTACACGTTCCCGGCGGAGGTGAGTTACACTTGCTCTTTATGCCACTGCCACTGGCGGTGTCACTCTCAATTTCCGGCCCAGGGTGAGGCCTAAATTTAGCATGGGACACTTTGACACTTTTTCAGGGGCTCAAGGCCTCCGATGGATTCTATTTCGGTTCTTTGCCTGTCAACAGATTTCCCTCTTTAACAATTCAATTGTGTCTGCCTCTGTTTCTGGATGGTTGTGTGAGGAGTAGAAGGAGGGTGAAGGAAGTTTTCCAACTTTTCTTGCGTCATTTCATTGCCAGCCTGACATTGTGGCCCTGCGCCAGTGGCTGTAAACTTGTTAGCCCGCCCGCTCAAATATTTACACAGATAAACGAGCGGAAGTGTATTTGATCAGCATTTAATGCAGCAAATGTCGATTTGTCGCAAAAAAAAAAAAAAAACATGAGAGGGGGTGGCAAAGAGACGGGGCCCTGGGGTGGCGGCAAATAAAATAAATAACAAAGTCAAAAAAGTCAAGAGCTCGGCTTCTTTGTCTGGAGTTCTCGACGTTATCATCATCAACGCGACGACGTCGTCGCCAGGTTCAACATGTTGGAAATTCGCCCCACTTGTCTGGCGCTTTGATTTGCCGCCCCCCCCAGCCTCAGATTTTCCGCTTTTCCACTTTACCGCCCCCAAGGCAGTCCGCATCATTCACACTTTTTCGGAGAAGGAATATTTTAGAAGGCGGCTTAGTTAGGTTTCTATATTGTAAGAAGTTTAGTGGACAGATTTAGATTTTTGAAATAATATTTCTGATTTTCCATACTGCTGTTTTATATTTTTAAAAAATATTGTTTATCATATTTTTAAGCTACTTTGAAACAGAATTTTAAAGTAATTTTAAACAAAAATATTTCTGATTTTATAGGATAGTTAAATATAGATTTGTGATCACCAGATTTCCTTTACTCTCTCTTATAGATTTCCAAGATTTCCAAGAGAAAATCTTAGCAATTTAAGTGAATGATTTGGAGAAGCGTTTCCCTCTTGATTCTCACAGCCTGCTCCTGATGGCTGATGATTTTGTATTGTTTTATTTGTACATTGTTTTCGGGAAGCAGGAGAGGGACATATTTATGTGTCATATAGCAGGCAGGCAGGCAGAGGGGGCAGGCGATTCGCTTAGACACCTTGTCTGTTTTATGCAACCTCCCCCCTGGATTTTCCGGAATGTACACATGCGTGCTCTCGCCCCCTTGTTTGCTGTTTGTCAAATATGATTTAACCTCTCGGAGTCCGTGTTTTGTTCATTTTGATGTCAAGTTCACACACAGGCTCGCTTCAGTTGATTTGCGAGCACGTTATTAAAAATATGTAAATACCCGCGACTTTCAACAAAGGATTCTGTTCTGTTTGCCTGCCTGGCACTCAGCCACCGCCACCGCCTACGTCTTGGCTGGTTATTTATTACTCGAGATTTATAACTAAGTGCCAGTGTTCTCCATTGACTCAATGACTCCTGAGAATGTGGCTGGAATCCCTAATCTCTGACAAATTTCACTGGCCAGATGTTCATTAATTAAAACACATTTCTTGCGGCCCCAACAGCTGTTGCTCCTCCGAATTAGTTATTGTCTAGTGTTAATGAACCCATAACTTTTGTCCTGCCAGCATATTGGGAAAATACATTGGCCATTTTATGGGCCCATGTCCTACATGCTTGGCACATCACAAACTTGGCCAATAAATGTTTGATCAATGCTGAACTAGTTAGGGGCGATGGTTTCATAGTTTGACAGCCATTTCGGAAGATTTTGGTAGTGCCGAATATTGGAGATTGAAATATCTTAATCTTAGAGGCATGTCATTTTGGTGTAGCAGTTCGGAGAGTGTAGTTTGTAGGCTCTTCAAGTGCAGAAATCACAATGATAGTGCCACTCTGATATAGGATAAGTTATGCTCCTCTGCAAGAGATAATCCCACATTTGTGATATCTCAGTTCCGGCTAATAAGAGATCTTTCAGATGGAGGGGTTTCCCTCCACAAAGCAAATTCCCGAAATCAAGAATCCTCCGTGGCGCTTTTTTAAGAACCTCTCAGTGGCAAAGAGTGCTCCGCTCCCGAGGGTTAATCCTGTCGTGCGTCTGTCTGGTCCTTGGCCACTTGACTTGACTCGAGTTGAGTTGAGACGGGTTGAGACGGGTTGAGTTGCGTTTGCCTGAGTGATGTGCGACACAGTTTTCATTTTCATTTTGCAGTCGCATTTCCATTTTCGTTTTGGTCATGCGGCGCTTTTGTCTGCTTCTCCTTCTGATTTCCCTCTGATTTTCCCGTTGCTTTTCCTTTTTGCTGCCAGGCAATCAAAAAGTGAGCCGCAGCTGCCACAACAAACTGTAGACTGTCGTCTGTCGACTACCGACAACCGACTGCAGACGACAAACAAATAACGTTATAAATCTGTTGCATGTCAGCAGTTGGTGGCTGGCAACCTTTAACCCCCGACATCCAGCTACCGCCAATGTCAACGCAAATTAATTAGAAACCCGCCCAGGGGTGAAGCCGGCTCTCTTTTCGCGAGTGACAAAGTGTGCCGTGTATTTCGGTTAAATTACTTCGACTACTGCAGCCGCACAGCATCGCAGACTCCAATTTCCCCGCCTGGGGGCCTCCAGAAGCTCAACAATTCACTGCTCAGCCTCGATTTGTACTCTTGTGCCAACAATCGGGTGATTAAAACGCATTCTGTCAGTCTGCCTTCTCGGCTTAAGCCCAAAGTGACAAACAATTGCCAAACTGAAATGGGAGACTGAAGCGGAGTCGGAGACCCACTTGGAAACTACTTTTCAACGAGGCAAAGAATCTAGTAAAAAAAAATGCAAAATCGGAATATAAACTATCAATGCTGATTTCTAAGTGCAGTGAAGAATCAAATTTAATTTGTCTCTTAACTTGTGGAATCAAGCAAGGCTTCGTACTGAGATATTAACTTAAAAATAAGTACAAGCAGAAATTTAGCAGGATTTTTCCTAAGTAGACTTCATAGAGTCAAGCTAAAAATTGGTTTGTAAACTTCGATATCGTTCCTGTCCGAAAAAATAAACAATATCGGGAAGATGGCCCAATTAACTCATCGTCGAAATATGACCAGAGCGGCCAAGGGATCCTGTTCCAGTGGCAGTTCCCCCCGGAAGCCGACAGTAAAGGCATTTCCCGGCCGTAACGAAAGCCGCCTTAATGGCCCCGCCTGGGAATTTGATCTGCCTTAATGAATTCGTAATTGGCAATTTTAATTAATCCCCATGAAATCCGCACAAGATTGCAGCCGTGTCTTGGATTTCGGTAGCCTGTTGTCATTGGATGCCAGTGGCGCACACCTGAAAGGTGTGGCAAGGCGGGCTGAGAGGGGGAGTGGTTTTCCGGGGGATTTTCCGGGTATGCTGCCAGCTATGCGTTATTTCTATTTGCAATGCACAGTTGCCTAATTTTGATTTGTTTTGGGCCGCGGTAATTTAGCACTTGTCTTGTGGCTAAAATTTAATCACCAGAGGTTTGGTTTTTAGTGTGATTGGTGGGTGGGGGGAGTGAGGGGTGGTTGTGATTTAGTGATGGCTGCGTGAGTCCAACTATCGCCTGGGGCATAAGTGATTTGGGGCGTGATTTTCCAGCGACTTTCACCGCACTCTGCGGGTGATTTGCCATCCGGCAGTCACGTGCTCATCGGTAGGCGATCTATAATGTACTGGGTCAGCTTTCCCCTCCCTCCCTAAGCCTCATTCACCCCCACTTAACCCCCTTCGTTATGGTCAGAATCAGCCCCTTTCAATCCCGCCAGCCCGCCAGCCCGCCTGCCTGCCTGCGGTTGGAAACCACGGGCAACACAACCAACAGAAACGACCAACAACCGGCGATGGCTTAACCATTAATTTACGCGCTAACCATGAAGTACTTAAATATACAAATGTATCTGTATCTCTATCTGTGTGCCTGAGTGACTGAGCACGAACGAACGCCAAAATATTTGCTGCTAATGAGGTCGTGCTGTAATTTTAGCGACCCCTCGGCTCCCTCAAACTGTCCTAGTACAACCCCTTTTCGGAAAATCCGTTTAAAGGATAACCAGCAGTCAGCCAGGCTGGCAGTCAGGCAGTCAGGCAGGCGGGCAGCGATTAAAGCACGTTTTTTCCACCTTTTAAAACGCTACTAAGTCGTTAATGGGGGCTGAGTGGATTTTCCGCGGGCGGGTAATGAGTTCGGTGAAGTTCTTGATTGGATTATGATGCCAGGTAAGTCAGGCACTAAGGTGCCAAACTGCCAAGACGGCGTTTAAAGCGGTTGGCTAAGAGAATTCTTCAAGTGCCTTCAAAGTCCAGGCGGTATTATTAGAAGGCGACTGACATGGCGGTTAGTTAAAGCTTCTTGTTTTATGGTTTCTTATAATATTCTTAAAAGTATTTATTTATTTATTTGCTGAAATTTAAAGAGATGGTTCTTAATAAGCTATCTATCAAAATCTTTCCTTTTAGATCCTCGAATGATAAAGTGAGACATATATTGTTGCATACTTTCAGGCATATAGATGTTTTTGTGAGATCCTCATAAAAATTGTTTTCCTTTCATCTCAAATCATTGTCCTAACAATCCTTAGCCGAACATCTCGCATTCCCTTGTTATCCTGCCGGACTACCTTTGCACTCTCAGCGTTTCCATTTGGTCGCGTTTTCAAAACGCCAGCAAATCGCGTTGACCTGCTCTCTTCCCTGTTTTTCAGCTTCTCTCCTTTATCTTTCGCTTTAGTGCCGGGCATAATTAGCCGAAAGTGCTACAAGTGCATCGGGAAAGTGCTCCCAGGAATGAGGGCCCAGACAACCATGACAAACTGCGGCCAGAAATGGAGCGATCTGGGTCCGGTAAATCGGCTCCTTCCTCTGTTTTCCTCCTCAGCTTTCTGCTGTGTGTGTGTGTAAGTGTGTTGGTATGCGTGTTTGACAATGTCCCCAGTGCGTTGTTAAGCTAATTTGCTTCATTTGTCTAGAAAACTGACACAGACCGAAAGGAGGATGGTGGTTGGGCCGAGGGTAGGTGGGGCAGACCAGACATAGGCGGCAAAGTGTTGACATGAGGCCATGTTCTCGGCCTAAACCACCAGGCTTCTGCCCTTCTGCTCCTCTGCTCTTGTGCTCCTGCTGGCCATGGCCAATATTATCGTGCCCGGTCAGTGCAGCACGAAAGCCAAGTCAAGCGGCTGAAGGGCCAAGAATGCCATTTTCCTCGTCCTGAGTCCTTCGTTCTACCACCTCCATCAACATCCCTCCCAGCCAAACCAATAAGCCCACTGTTACCTCTGCTAGGCAAAATATTTGTGTACAGTGGGTGATTTTAAGGGGCAAAGTTGGTTTGTTTTTTGAATATTACAATATGGCTTTGATTTGTCTAAAGATATATATTGAGATATATACTCTCATCGTAACTTTAACTTTGTTAGTTCGATTTACGAAGTTCGACTGTAGAGTAGAGGAAAGTTTAGCAACTTGTTATCTGCATTTATTGGAAATCACAGAAATCGATATGGTTAAGCACCAGCCACAAATTATTGGCAGCTTATCAAAAATCTGAGGACTGAGGACTAGCCAATGATAATGGTTATCGGAATTGCTAACAGCATACGTTTATAAGTTTACTGAGTTGATAATTGATTTAAAATGGATTTAAATCTAGCTGTAATCGGAATTAATTTATGACAATAGAAAGTACTTGAGAAGATAATGAAGATATTAGAATGTATAAAAGATATAGAAAGTTCTTAAAATATTTCATAAATTCAAAGATATTTATAAGCCCTTAAAGTACCCCCACTTACTCCGATTCACCCCACTGTCTGTCCCAGCTTATTGACTGCAGAAGGACTGTGTGATGGGGTTTATGAGGCAGAAGGACCCACTGTGCTGGCCAGGCAAAGTTTCAGCAGCTGGCGTCGCGACGGTCGCTTTGACTCCTGCTCCTGCTCCTGCTGTGGGGTTAAAATGTGGGCGAAAGGCAGTGGGAGAAGGGAGGAGGGTGAGCTGGCCAAGGACTGTGGACTACTGACTAGGCCTGAGTCTGGGGCTCTGGGCTCTGGGCTCTACGGTCTGTGGAATCCATGCAGTGAAAACATGTGTAATTGATCTGATTAAGTTGCCTTTGCTCTGCGTGTGTCTATCTGTTTGTCAGTGTGTGTGTGTGTGAGTATGTGTTTATGTGTGTTGGCCAGCTTTTCTGCCTCTAGTGGTGTGTGTATGTGTGTGCGTTGGCCAAGAAATATGCCAGAGGAGCTGGCTTTGTTCAAACAAACACTAGAGGGAAAAGGAAAGCGGGGATCAGGGAACGGGGAACGGGGAACGAGGAACTAAGAACGAGGCATCCCCAAACACCGCTTAGGCTTTTGGCTCTTTGCGTTTTGGCCGGCTTGTTGTCCGGCTATTTGCTGGTACTTACACTATTTGCCCTTGTTGTTGTTATTACCATTATTGTTGTAGCCTGGATCTGCTGTTGTTGTTGTTGTTGTCTTTATCCGTAAGTATCGTATTTGTTGCTGCCACCCAGACACACTGCTTGTATTTATTTGCTTTGCCACAGGCTTTGGCTGTTTAATGAAACGGAAATATAACATTTTAGTTTGCGGTCAAATATTGTATAATTTTCCGCTCACCCATACTGCTTCTGTTTCGCATTTGCCACACTAAGCACACACACACACACACAGAAAGAAAAGGAGGGGGCGGTTCATTGGCTTTTATGATTCAATTTCATAGATATTAGGCCGAAGGTGTGAAGGTATTAGAAATTAAGCAGGGTAAATGGTTTATATATTGCGAAAATCAATTTACAGGTCGCGTGGGAGGCGGGGAAAAACTTTAAATTGATTTAAAGACTATATTGGTTTGAGTCAATCGGTTTAGTTATATTTTCAACTCAGCTTAAAGTAAAGAAATAATCATTTAGTTCTTAAATCTCTCTCAAAACTTTCCAAAACTACGCCAAGCTTCGTGATAATGACTCTCCTTCTTCATTGCCGACATATTTGCCTTGTATATATATGTTTATTTTTTGTCAAAAATATATTATTAAATACTTGTTTATTCAAACGTGGCTAAACTAAACTCGTCTACACCAACTTTCGTAGTTTGGAAACAAGTTTTTTCTTCTAAATTTTTAATTACCAACAAAAAGTGCGCCATCTGGTGTTCAAGTGGCAAAGCTGCTTGTTCAGTTTTCTCATGCAGTTAACACCCGGGATTGGCTCTAGCTACATATTTCGGTCGTCTAAGAGCAGGAAGCATTTTTGTGTGAATGAACATAGCTTGTGCTTGGACTGTGGCCAGTCCTTGAGGCCGAAACGGGGGAAGGACGATAAGGACCCAACCATCTTCAGTTTGCCATGGTCTCGTCAAAATTTCATTTGCATCTGCATTACCAAATATACTTAAGTGTATGTACATATATGCAGGGACAGTGCGTTTCGTGACTAACTAGCTGGAGAATCACAAATTAAGTTACTAGTATCTTCTGGCTAAGAAGTTTATAGAGTTCCCATTGTGATTTCTCAATCACCTTTGATGGCTTTTTATTTCTTAAAATTTTGTTAAATATTTGAAGATTTTTTATAGTCTTTAGCTTACGAAACGCACTGTACACGCCGAGTTCTTCATTTTTGATAGAAACTTCTCTTCTATTTGCATTAGTTGCCATTTTTCCCACCCAACTTGCCGCCTCTTTTCCGCTGCTCTGGCAATTGCAACTTCACCAAACACTCGGGAAAAGGAACTTTGGGAAATTTTAATTTAATTTAATTTTTATTTGCCTTGCTGGGCACACATTAAAATTGCAGCATGTAGTTTTTTAATATTTAAATGCACGCCTCACCGCCCCCTTCCCCCGGCCCAGTTCCTTGCTTTTTCCAGCCATTCTCCTTTTGGTTCGTGCAATTCCCAGGGAAAAAGAAGAGTTAAAAGTCGGGACAGGACATGTGAAAGGTCCAGGGGTGGGGAGGGGAAGATGGTTTGGCAGGACCACTACTATTAACTGCCCAGCGCCTACGGCCACGCCCACTGGCCATCCGTGTGTGTGTGTGTGTGTGCTCTCTGCTATTATTATTATTATTTTCACTATTGTCTGCAGCATTTCCTTCCGCTCGGTGCGTCTGGTCTGGTCAACCAGCGAATGCACTCACACCTACACCTCTTCACTCACACACTTCCGTGCACACACACACATACAGAGGAACACACTCACTCGCACGTCGAGAAACAAACATATCCCCGAACCCAAATCCCCCCGAAATCCATGTACACATGTTACACAAGCTCACAAACAATTGCAGGGGATGCTCGAGAAGTAAACTTAAATGGAAGTTCAGGGCAAGGGCTGGGTTGATTTTCTAAGGAATTTAAGATATATGTTTATCCATTAAAAGATACAACATTTAAACGGAAAATATATGTTCTTTGTATATGCTTAATTATTTATATAATATTTGTAAGTCATCGAAACCTTTAGAGCCCATCTTTAGGAGGTATCTAAAAGTTAACTAAGATTGGTTTTTATTCCAAGTTACCTTTATAAAAAGGCTAAAAAATATACATCTTTAACAGCATTCCATACTTTTGTTATGTTTTTAAAAATGTTTTAAGTCTTCTATATTATATAGATACCCCATTATCCACCGATAACTTATAAAAGAATCTTCTTTAGTCGCCTAACACCTCGTGCAACCCTCGCTTTAAGCATTCGTTGTAGGATTCATTTTGTGGTGTCGACTCCTGCTTTCCTCTTTCTACTTTCTCATACGCTTCCTTCTCCTCCTTTCTCCCCTCTTTCCCTTAGATCTTCTTCATCTGTAGGCGTTTTGTTGTCGACATGAAACAAAAGTGCAAATGCACATGAGACTGTGTGAGTGTGTTTGAGTGTAGGAGTTTGAGGGTGGTTGGCCCTTTTGGTGTCTTGGCTAAAAGCAAAATATTTGCTGTTTTTGTTGCTTGATCTTCTCTCCAAACTCCGAATGTGTGTGTGTGTGTGTTTGGCCACGTGTTTTAGTGTTTGTGTTTGTGCTTGTATTTGTGTGCATTTTGTTGATAGTTGGGATTATTTTGGGGCAATTTATGCGAAACAAGGCGAAAGCTTTCGTTGACCCCTGCCACGCCCCCTGGTTGTATGGTTGCTTGTCACCGCCTCTGTATGCATTTGGGCTTAAATTGAGCAACAATAAAGTTTTGGCCACAGCACACAAGAAATAAAGAATGGAGGCAGGACACCCAAAAAAACGAAGAAAGAATTCTCTAGTCCTTTGCCATATCTCACTCCGGTCTCTCATTCTGTCTCTTTCTCTTTCTCTCTCTTTCTCCATACATATATATTACCCCTGCTGACTCTTCATTCCCCTTCTGCCTTCCCCAGATACAAATATTCGGCTACAACTCCCAGCTGTATGCAAATTTCTCAGATGCCCTCAATCGCGCCCAGGGCATCGTCGGCGTCTCCATTCTCCTGCAGGTAAGTAATGTCCCAAGTTGGTCAAAATTCATAACCGATAAATAAACAAAGGCCACCATTAAAGCGATGAATTATTAACTTATTTATGATTTCTTATGTTGCATATGAAGTTTTATTAATCTTTAAATACTGCAGCTTAAACTTGTGGGTTTATTTTTTAAAAATATTTGTGATGCCTTCAAGAAAACTTTAATTCACTCGAAATAAGAAAGAATGAAGCTTATATGAGGATATTCCATTATAAAAAAGTGTAAAATAAACTACTTAAAACTTATTACTAACGACCTATATGAGCCAGTAAGCCCAGTAATATGTGATATCTAATGTTATCAAATCATAATCACCTTCTAAGTTAAATTTTTCCTTTGTTTTTAACACTACTTTTAAGGAGACTTTTTAAAATAGGCTTAGAAACTTAGAAATATATAAAGTTAAGACATTTTTAAAAGCATTTTCCATTGATTTGTTTTACATTATTACTCTATGCTGATACCTATCTGTTTTGCTATTAAAAATGGTTATTATAAAACTCTCTCATATTCCTTAGCTGGGTGACCTCTCGAACCCAGAGCTGCGCATGCTCACCGATCAGCTGGAGCGCATTCGGTATGGCGGCGATGAGGCTTTTGTCAAGCGACTCTCCATTCGCGGTTTGCTTCCGGATACGGATCACTACATGACCTACGATGGATCCACAACGGCACCAGCCTGCCACGAAACAGTCACTTGGGTGGTGCTCAACAAGCCCATCTACATCACAAAGCAACAGGTGAATAAAGTTTACTAAAATAATTATGGTTTATCATTTATTATGGAATTAGAAATAAGTTAAGGACCTAACCTACACTAAAGCAGGACATATACAGCTTATCAAACTACTCTCTCATTTCTCGTAAATAACAAATTCTAACTCGATTGGACAAAAACCTTAATTAGTTCAAAACTAACAAAA
Organism: Drosophila eugracilis; assembly: GCF_018153835.1. Taxonomy (NCBI): domain Eukaryota; kingdom Metazoa; phylum Arthropoda; class Insecta; order Diptera; family Drosophilidae; genus Drosophila; species Drosophila eugracilis. Next base: position 873,644 of record NW_024573535.1, read on the forward strand.
TAATTCCCCCAAATTAAAATAGCTTTACTTGGTGACTATTCTCAGCACAAGTTAAAACGTAAAAAATAACCATTTTCCAACCGAATTCATCAAGTCGCTTTCCCGCTCCACTCCACCTTCCACCTTCCACCCCAACCCCAAAAAAGAGAACATTTTGAGTGATGAGCACCTTAATGTTTGTTAATTAGTATACAGTGCTCCGATGTCCGCTGCTCCCCGGCTTCTTCTGTTTTATTAGCTAATTTCATTTAAGTTTTAAATTGAGTTGCTGCTGCTGCTGCTGCTGCTGCCTCTGCTGGAGGAGCAACAAAGTGGATAGTGTCCATAACTCAAAGGAATGGCGAACAGCGAGCAGTGAGCAGTGAGCAGCGAGGAGCACACACACACATTCAACAGAAACACAGAGAAAGAGGGAAAAAATTTAACACAAATGTTTATTAAGTGCAGCGCTGTAATAAAGACGCCAGCGGTAGGTGGATGGTGGGCGGTTTCTGTGGAGCGGTTGAATGGTGGCCAGCGGCATACGTGTAAACAATGTAAACAGGGCGGGCGGAAAAAGAGACACACACACACATGCACACACACATGCACATGCACATGCACACGCGACTGCAGCAGGCAGACTCATAAAAACTTCAACAAGCTCAATGGCACCCATGGGCACATGATTACAACTTGTGGCAGCCGTGGAGGACTCCGGTCCACGATTCTCCGGCAACGTAATTTACTGGCTGCACCGCACTCACACACACAGTCGCGTACTGTGGGAGAAAGAGAAGGCAAAATAGAGGCAAAAGGAGAAGGAGAAAGGATAGAGACGGCAGACAGCGACAGCACCTTGCTGGCAAAACATAATTTACCAAATTAAAGTAACACCAGTGGGCCAGAGGGGGTGAAATCGGCACTGGTAGCACAGGAAGCTGCGCGACATGAGCTGAAATTGCAATTAACCCATTAACGTGCGCTCTGTCATAGCCGGAAAGGGAAGACGATAGCGACCAAAGGGTTAAAGGTTTTCACACCGGCTCTTAAACGGAGTTACAACCTTCTGGAAAATCAGACACTAAATGAATTTTTCGTTTTTTATGCTAATATTTAATTAAAATGATTCTCGAAATGACTATAACCTGCGCCAGAAAGTGTAAAACGATTGGATTTAAACACAAAAATAAGATGAATTGATCCTAAAAGGCTGAAAGTAACTTAAAACTAACTTAAGTTTAAAATTCTTACACATTTTAAGCTACTTATTGGCTCTTTTACAAAATTTTAACATACTTTTCTCAATTCGGGCTTAAACTATCATTTGCATCGCTTTAGATTCCCTGTTTATTACGAAACCTCTTAATTTTAAAACCGCAAACCAGTCCGAAACGGGCTTTAATCCTTGAGTGCCATTTAGTGTAGCATACTTTCGGGACAGCCGAACATACACACACACACACACACGCACGCATTCACTTAAACCCAACTTAATTCACACTTGAACGGGCACTCCCTGGGGGGAGTAACCTGTTACCGCCCACCGGCGAAGAGAACCCTTAACCCACTGAAGCCCCCGCTCTCTCCTCAATCAACATCAACCCGGCCACGTTGTCGTGAAAAGCGATTTTGACGGAAGTCAATTGATAAACAGATTGAGTAGATTAAGTGTTATTGACTCGTTGTCGTGGTTGTTGTTGCTGCTGCTGCTGCTGTCGTCTCATCGATGCTTTCCTCTCTCTCTTTCTCTGTATGTGTGTGTGTGTGTTTATCCTTAGATTTACTTTTTTTATTTTGAATTTTTTGTTCAGCGAGCGCTTATTTTTAGGATTAGCAATTTGTGTCAAGCTTGATTTTTTGCCAAGTGCCGATCGATGATGTTGTGTGTGCGCAAAAGTTTATAATTATGCACGTTAAACGCTCGACAGACTGGCTAAAATCGGATGGATGGGCTCTCCGGCTTATCTTCATCGGCGGATTGGCTTATTGTCGGGCCATTGTTGATCTACTTCCGTGTCTCGATGGTGCAAGAAGCACCACAGAAATTATAATTACCTAAGAGGGAATGGGAAGTGAATGGATTGAAGAATGTTTCTCAAAGGATAGTTTCCTCGTGATAAGGACATTATTCCATACTAATTCACACTTGAACGGGCACTCCCTGGGGGGAGTAACCTGTTACCGCCCACCGGCGAAGAGAACCCTTAACCCACTGAAGCCCCCGCTCTCTCCTCAATCAACATCAACCCGGCCACGTTGTCGTGAAAAGCGATTTTGACGGAAGTCAATTGATAAACAGATTGAGTAGATTAAGTGTTATTGACTCGTTGTCGTGGTTGTTGTTGCTGCTGCTGCTGCTGTCGTCTCATCGATGCTTTCCTCTCTCTCTTTCTCTGTATGTGTGTGTGTGTGTTTATCCTTAGATTTACTTTTTTTATTTTGAATTTTTTGTTCAGCGAGCGCTTATTTTTAGGATTAGCAATTTGTGTCAAGCTTGATTTTTTGCCAAGTGCCGATCGATGATGTTGTGTGTGCGCAAAAGTTTATAATTATGCACGTTAAACGCTCGACAGACTGGCTAAAATCGGATGGATGGGCTCTCCGGCTTATCTTCATCGGCGGATTGGCTTATTGTCGGGCCATTGTTGATCTACTTCCGTGTCTCGATGGTGCAAGAAGCACCACAGAAATTATAATTACCTAAGAGGGAATGGGAAGTGAATGGATTGAAGAATGTTTCTCAAAGGATAGTTTCCTCGTGATAAGGACATGTTTTTAGTATGGAATAATTCTCTACTTCAAGTTGGATTTATATATTTAAAGCATACTTTTCGGCTTCGAAGGTAAAACTAGAATCTATAAGCAGGGCCTTTCAACTTTTTCACCTATTTTCAAGTCATTTAGTATGTTAATTAATAAAATTTAAAAGGATTTAAAAGTTTTTAATCACTATATTTTAAAAATATTTTTTACAGTTGCACGCCCTGCGCCGCCTGATGCAGGGCAGCCCCGACCACCCGAAAGCCCCTCTGGGCAACAATTACCGGCCGCCCCAGCCGCTGCTGCACCGGCCCATCCGCACCAACATTGATTTCAAGACGACGAAGACGAACGGCAAGGCCGCCTGCCCCACCATGTACCGCGAGGTCTACTATAAAGGTAATAGAAACAAAATTTTATTAAATTTAAGTATTTAGTTTTTAGATTTAAAGCTGACAAGGACAAGGGGAGAACCCTTGATTACTATGCTTAATTATTAGCATTATTTTGTAAAAATGTTTCTGTTTTTATTTGCATAAACTAATAAATTATTTTGTAATTCTAGCTGAGATCATTTATTTAAATTTGGTCTAATTTTTGGAAAGTCTTGAAAAAAAGTAATGATCTTTTTGGAAAGTTTTTAATCAACTCCTTTCCAATAATTCTTTGCTTCTTTTTGATAGATTTTTTCTCTTTTTAAAGTATTTTTACTGTACTTGTTTTTTACTATATGCTAGCTTACCTCTAAAAGGCCTTCATTCAGATTGCTTAACGCAAAATTAGTTTGTTTCTTAAGTCAAACATCTTTTTGATTTTGTAAAGGACAAATTTGCAAACCATTTTTCGTCATAAATAAGAAATAATATATCACGTTTAGATATTTTTTGAAACTTAGCATAGCTTAAATAATAATATAATCCCCAAATATTATGTTTTCTGAACTGATGGCTAATTTAAAATAATACTTTACAGCGACCAGTTGGAAACAGAACTAGAAGTCGGTGACGTGATGACGTAACGTAACGTATCGTAAGCGTATGACGTAAGTAGCGAGCGGCGTGCAACAGGAGCTTCCACTAAACATACATATAAGCATGGCGATGCCGAGGGGAAAGGACAAGGAAAGGAAGGATTAAGAACAAGGATGGGCAAGGAGCGAGGAGGAGGGATAAGAACACAAAAGGAATCAGTGCAGCAGTGGCCAAAGGGCGATTGGAAATACACACACAGACACACACACACTCATATATATATATAAATAGGCAGAGCATTAACAAAGGAATAATATGGATAGCGATTACGATTACCATAACGATAACGATAACGATAATTAGCATTAAATGTGCATTTTTTTGTCTCCCCCGAAAATCAATCAGACTGCAGAATGCAGTCCGAGGTTACTCATATTTTTTTTTGTGTGTGCGTAGCGTAAGTACAATAACGATAACGATATCGATAGCGATGACTAGTAAACATAATTACCGACATAACCATTAACGTAATCCAGAAAACCAAACACTAATGTATATTTTAAGTTAGGCCTGACAACGTGAAAAGATCAAAAATTATATACAAAGTACGCGGAACGGCAAGCATTATGCAAAACCCACCCACAGTCCACGCCCATATTGGTGGATATACATATAAAAACCGTTTGTTTATGCCCCCTAAATGTGTATAGAGCGGCCTCTGTTTGTGTTTGTGTGTGTGTTTATGGACATTAGGTAACAACATTAACAATAATCAAGTGTTAATCTCTATGAGCAACGACATCAGAGTGGAAAAACTTTACCACATTTCTATACATTTTCATTGCAAACATTGCATTTTCATTTATTCCTCGTATTTTCAGGCCTTAATCCCACACTTTAAACACATTTTTATATATTCTGGTCAACTAAAAATGCATTGTACTAAAAAATAAATATGAATATTTACCTTTGGCCAACAGAAACAGAAATTATAAGCGGGCTTAATTTTTTCCCACATTCAGTTTTCGCTAAGCTAATAATTTGAGTGTCTAAAAACAAATCGTAAATATTTATTTTGAAATTTTATCAGCAAAAAGAAAAAAAAACCCCGTGACGAACTACAAATTTATTAACCCCTTTTATGGGGTCACAAAAAAGGTCCCCCTTGGGGGATGTACAGGCAGCGAGGGCTTAAAATAGCTGCACATTTAATTGCAATTTTAAAATTATGAATTTGGGCATTTTTAATACGTAATCCCGATGTGGAGGCCCCGCCAACGTTGCAGTTTCGCCGCAAATGCGTGCATTTTGCATTTTAAATGCACTTGACCGCAGCATCCACTGCCATCCGCCGTCAGTTCCCCACCGGCGGCTTGTGTAACCCTGGGACCTTATCGAAACCAACTTACCCGACACTCTCCACCACCCAACATGCAACACCCATAGAACACCCATGGAACACCCGGGGATGTCGGGCTGTCGCTTATCGAACGGCAAATGCAACATGAAACCACAAAATCTGTTGCGGTTATTTAAAATCACGTTTAAATACGAAAGTGCTGGCTGTCTCTCGCTTCGGTTGGGTTTTTGGCCAGCATAAAAATCAACTTTTTAATGGCCGAAAGGAAAATGATTACGTATACGCCGCGTGGCCATGGTACATAACCGAAAACTGGCCAAAGCTTTATAACTTTTTCCTCTCCTGACTGACTAGCTGGTCTGCTCTGACCAATTCGCTACTAAATACCCCTCGCAAAATCACATAATAATTTGTATAAACATTCGCATTATTTGCCCAAGTTGACATTTTTGCCGTCGTCGTTGTTTTTGTTCTCCGGCATTCGACTGAAACTTTTCCAGCTCTTTGTTTCATTTAGTTTCAGTTTTTGCATTGTGCATTGGTTTTTGTTTTACCTACTTTTTGTTTTGCTTTTGGTTGTGCATCGAGGGATTTGCCAATGGGAAATTATGACTTAAATTAATACATGGCAAGTGTAATTTATTTGAGAGAATCGACCAGCAGCTGCTGCCCTCGGAGGATACCCTGTACGCTTTTGGGGTCATTAAGATGTGGGTTGAGTTTTTGGAATCAGCAAAAGGGTGACCATTTTTTGGGTATATTTTTATAGAACTTATTTAAAGAGATTTGAGAGAGATTTGGGCTTACACCTCTCCGCATCAGCACCTTTTCTTAAGCTCCCCTACTTACAGAGTATCTGTGAGAACCATCAGTTAGCTAGTGACCTAATTAGCCTGGCCAGGGAATAGCCTGGTCCATCAGTTTATATCCAGCAAACTCAATTCCAACTTTGGCTGACTTTCAATCAATCAAATGGTTTGGGCGAGGCGGGGCAACTCTGGCCAAACTGATTTGCGGTGAGTTCTGCACGAAGTTATGCTGCACAAGTGGGCGAGGCGGGTGGCAGATTGGGCAGAGGGGGGGGTGGCGTGGCATGACGTGGAGGCGTGGCTGACCACTGGATCTGGCCAGACGGGGCTAACCCGACACATATATTGGCAGGCAGTGAGCGGTCGACAACCGCAGACTCCGAATGGATGCAAAGTGCAGGTAGAGCAGCAGTGGCTTCGAATTAACTTATTTTATTTTGGCCACCAAAGGTTTTAGGCAACTTTAATACACTTGTTTCACTACCCTGAAAAAGGTATAGCTTTGTACAGGGTATCAGTGTTTTTATAAAGTAAAAGCAAACATTTTATCGACGCCATAAAAATTGCGGTGGGAAAATTTATATATGGGGCAGGAGTTCTTCTTTTTACTTCATTTTATTTCCATGCATATGCTCTATGGGATTGCAGTTGGCCATTTGGGCTATTGGCCATTTCGGTGATTATTTTTAATACATTGAAGTTGTGGGTGGTGTGGCGTGGTGGGTGGTGTGTATTTCAGACTCGGATAAAAGACTACATCGATCATGACAGTCCGGGCGAGAGCAAAGCCATTCAGAACAGACCTGCAAATATTGCAATTTGACAAAGTGACAAATTCGCTGCCATTCATTTTACTGAGGGTGTGGAGGGCTTTGAATAATGATGAGGGTCGACTGTGCAGTGTCCTGTAAAAAAAAACACAGCTGAATGGGTTTTAAATTCAATATAATAGAGACTTAAAGATCTAAAAGAGTGACTATGAAATGAGCTGCTTGAAATGGGAAAATCATTCTTAATCATGTCTAAAAAATATATTTCCCATAAAACGTTTGTCAAATTACCTTCCACCAATCACTCCCAGCTAAAAAGCAGAAATATTTTCCATGAATTCGCAATTTTTCCATTATCTAATTCCACGTTTTTCCCTATCCACCAAATGCTGGGCACAAAAAATGTGTAAAAAGTTGCAATATTTTTATGAGCAGCCATCAAACGCCCTGAAAATGCAGTGTCAGCGGGTTAAGGCGACAGTGGAATTCAGCAATCAGATAAATGGGAGAGAGAGAGCTTGTGATGTAACAGCATTCTAATATAATAGATAGTTAGTAAGTTCGCAACAGATCTGACTTCCTCGAGGCATTATCATATCTCGTTATTGTTTTCAAAACCCGAATCGAACCGGAACACCCGGCAGATGAGCAGATGAGAAGATGAGCAGATGAGCAAGGCCAAACCACTATACACCCTGACTGGTTATGCAAATTGCCCGAAGAACAGAGGGTGGCCAATCCCCTATCCCTGCCCGCCCAACCACAATAGCCAACCCCAAAACCCACCCGAACTTTAAATAACACACCCAACACACCCTTTGGGGCTATCGCTGCTGTCCACACAAGACTAATTAAATTATGGAAATTAAATTGAATCGAGCATATTTGTTGTTTGCAGTTCATAAATTTGCGCTGCTAAAATGTCCGGAGCAGCTAATGTTCCGCCCCTTCGGCCGTGACGCCATGTAAATCATTTCACAATAAAACGCATAGCACAGCAGCAGCAGCAACAGCACAGCAGCAACATGCACGGCAGCAACACACTTAATTATGACATCATTAATTTTTAATAATGACAATTTTGCGACAATAAATCACTTAACTAACACAAATGCGACCGACCAGCAATATGCATGAAATTAGTAAACTTTAAACAATGCCATCAGTGTGCCTGTGTGTTCGTGTTCATTGAGGGGGTGTTAAGGATTGCATCAGTGGGTTAAGTTGGGTTGGATAAGCAAATAAACAGATTGACTGTCCCCATTGCCTTGTCCTGGCATTGAGTGATGGCAGCCAACACGAGGATGTTGCTTGCCGCTGGTCAGCGATGTTGCTGCGGGGCATCTGCCGTTGCCGTTGCCGTTGCAGCTGCAATTGCGAGTGCCAGTGCCGTGCATGGGATGAATTTAATTAATCTCGCTACCGTCAGTTGCACACAATTGCAATTAACTTGCAACACTCGCATAATTACAGGCGACCTCATGTTTTGCTACTTATCAGCATCAACATTGACCCAACGACAGCAACGACCAGTGGCAATAGCTGTGAAAACTGTGATGGCAGCAGTTTATACCCTTTACTGGAAGAAGAAATACCCAAAGCTTTGTACAAGATCCTAGAAGCTCACTCGCGAGATATTGAATCTAAATTGGTGTACGTTCCTTAAAGAAGGGAAACTTTCTCTGTATTTCCAAAAAAAAAAATTATTATTTTATGAAAGTTAAAAATAAGTCAGATGTTTATTTAAATTTTAGCAGCTAAAAACAAAAAATCCCTTCAAATAAATCTGTTAAATCAGGAAAATCCTTGAGCGCATGCCTAAAAGTATGCAACGATTTTGGATTGGATTAAAATTAAGTGCAAATGCTCCTTTTTCCCATTTTAAGGGTTTTATGAGGCAGTTTTTGAAATGGAATGGAAACCAACTTTGGGATAATACAAATATAAATTTTTATAGTTTTCCCCCATTCGTTCACACCCCTGCTTTGGCTTTTTCAATGGGCATAACGAGCGACAAGCTTGCCCTGACACATGGTCGACTCTCTATCTCTCTCTGTCTGTCTGTCTGTCTGTCTATCTGTCTCCCCATCCATCCATGTGTGTGTGTGTGGGTGGGTGGCTGGTTGAGTGTGTTTGGGTGTGTGTGTGTGTGGGTAGTGGTTGGCTCATTGGTCATTTGGTTGCTGCTCGGTTGGTGTTAGCGGTTGCTCGTCATCGTCATCATCAAGCTGCTGCTGTTGTTGCCGGTCGGCGACTGATTGCAAATGTTGTTGCAGTTGTTGCTGCTGCTGTTTGTTAATGCCTGTAGAGCACAAAGCTGCTGCCTTGTGGTCAAACGAGGCACCTGCCGCAGTCCCACCACCACCGCCCATTGCCACCCCGCCAATGTCACTGCAAATTAACATTTTGTAACGCGTTTCGGTTGCTGCCGTGTTTTCATTTCACACTTTGGGCGTGTGTCCGTGTGTGTGTGTGTGTGTGACATGCATTTGACACAGGAACTGGACAAGGCAATTGCCCAGGAACCACCGAATACCGTCACTCCACCCATCACCCACTCTTGTGGCAAATTTGTTGTATTTGCGCCTGATTGCCAAATCAAATATTTGAACAGTACAGTAAGAAAAAAAACATCAATAGGAGAGAGGTTAAGCTATTGAAGGTTAAATAATATTCGATTTAAGGATTAATTGTTAAATGAAAAACTCTAATAAGGTCTTAAGTTTATTATAATTTGATTTAAGATCTAATATGCAAACCAAAGTGCGGCAGATAGCAGTACAGTACATTGCAACTCCTTCAGAATGTGTCTAAAAGTATGCAACAAAATGTAACACTTATCAGGACGTGCAATGACTTCTTACTTTTTGTTTCAATGCCTCTTAATCCCATTATTTTATTTTATTTCTTATATTTAAATTCTTCTTCCCACACAATTCTTACTTTCTTACCACACATTTCTTTCCATGCACCATAGGCCAAGGGTCAGCAAATAGCCGGTCGACAGAAAAGTGTACGAAGCGTTTGGCTTCCATTTCACACGTAAATAAATAATAGACTTCCGAAAGGAGCGAAGGGCCGAACATTTTTGGATTTCAATTTGCCAAAAACTGTTTAATTCGCACAAACAAATTTGGCCCGAACTGTGCTCACAACTCGCTGATTGTTGGACAAATTCAGTTGATTTCTTGTTTGCCCATAGACCCCAAAATATAACACAAGCACTCGAACACACACACAGACACACACAGACAAACGAGCCGGAAAAGAATAAATTTGGGTCAAGCACCCAATAACCAATGATAACCTATGGATCTAGATGATAACCTAATGTAACTAGGCAGAAAAGCATTCACATTCTCTGTAAGGTTTATACATATATGTTATATAAAGACAAAGAAATAAAAATGAAACAAAATGGAGTTCACTTAGCGGCGTAGACAGTTGGTACGGCATAATGTAAATTTTTTTGGAGCATCAGATACTCCACCGAATAATCCTATATATAGTACCATATAGCGTAATTAAACAAATACAAATATATATATATATATTCATCACATAGTGAAAACCAACTAAATGCTTTGTATGTTTAACGAATTAAGTAGCGACAAACCAAGGCGAACACCAAGTGTGTAGTGTAAAAAAAGTAAAGCAAAATAATATATAGCTAAATTGTATACATATATATATATCTATATATATATATGTAATTCCCAGAAATCAGCTTGCCCCATTGTTGTGTGTTGAAATCCCTCGAATATAGTGCTATATAAACTGACATGTGTAAAAAGATTTGCAGGCCACAAATTATATATAATTATATACATACATCCCTAAAGCTATATATATATACGAAATAAATATATATATATATGTGTATATGAGGACAACAAATATACGAGTATATATAGAAGCGTTCCGTCTCCATTTTTTGTCTCTGCTCGGGGGGGGCTAATCCCCGGCCCGGGAGGAAATTACCTGTAACAGCACAACAATTACTTATTTCCGAAAGCCTTCACCTCTCGCTTTCGCCGCTTTAACGACAAAGGCCCAAGGAGGTTCACGATAATGGGGAAATGGCGATGCGGGGGCGTGGCACAAGCCGTCCTGTATAAAAAAACTAATTTCCGCCACGCCCACCAAACAACAATAAAGCTGTGCCGTTGTCGCCCTCATAAGAGGTGCAAATTAAAAATGTTATCGGAAAAATGGAAGGACACTCTCAGATACTCTAGAAATATGTTAAAGAATTTCAGATTTTGATATATTTAATTCCTAAAGGTAAGTTTGTAGTCTACCGAGTGGGGAAATCTTAGTGGGAAATGCATTTTTAAGTTAAAATATTTAAAAATATTTAATAATTCTATAAATGAAACATTACAGAAAATCAAAGCTGATGCTCAGCTTAACCCAAGCAAACTTAAAGATAGATAAAATTCGAAAGAATCGTCCCCGAATCGTATAGGGTAATCCATATCCCTCTGACTGATCCCCAAAAGTATGCAACGGGGCCATAGAAATCCCAGGACTCTGGCGTGTAATCAAAAACGGTGAGCAGGCCAAACAACATTTTATTTAATAGTTTGCTTTGGACAAAAGGCGGTCGGCGGTAAAATAAATAAATATAATAATAATAAGATGATAAAATGGATTTTCGTGTTGGCAGAGTTTATGCGTTATGCTGCCGGACGATAAAAATCTCTTTCATTTCCCATTTGAATTTGCTGGCATATGTTTCTCTGTGGGGGCGGTCCGCGGGGAGGCTGTTATCATGGCGTCTTATCAAGGCATAAAAACGGAAGAGCGACGAGGACGAAATAAATGCCGGATATCCTGGCTCTGTCGCTCAGCTTCCTCCCCATCCAGTCCTGTTTTTTCAGTTTTTTTTGTGTTTTTTTTTTTGCCCTCAGGATGCGACAGCAACAACAGCCGTGTTAATGGGCAGCGGGAAATTTGTTAAACAAACGCCCCCTAAGTCCTCGAGAGCCTAAGTCTTGGCTTTAATAGATTTGCCGGATTTTTTCCCGGCCGTCGGGTTCAATGGCCATTCCGGCGGCCTATCGATTATTTCCCCGCTCTGCGATTGCTCCCTCTAATTTGCGGCTGCCGTTTTCAATTTCACGGGCAAACACAAAAGCCAAAAAAAGAAAAAAGTCAAGGAAAAACAAAAAGAAAATCGCGGAGGCAGAGTACACTGCCTCGCTTGATGATGACGTTCCCAGACATTTCACTTTTCCTCGCCTGCAATCGGATTACACATGCAAAACAAAAACAAAAACAAAAAGAGAAGCTGGCAGGCCGAGACCAAAGCAAGAGCCCCTCCGGAAAAACAAACACAAACGAATCCCGTCCAGCTGCATTTTCAATTTCGATACTAAAAAGCGCCACAGAATCAAATCGAAACCTCATGGCCAGCGGAAAAGTTTCGGGGGCAGCCAAACTAGTGGATGCACTTGGATCGGATTACTTGTGTGGCAGCGCAGCTTCCCCAACTCGACTTTCGTTCGTTAGGAAAAGGAAAAGCAGGTGAAAATCCCAACCGATTTTTTGTATATTATATTTGTGGCAATAACAAGGGTAAAATCGATCTAAGTTTTTGTACTTTGAATGTAAAGGGTTTTGTTCTTTAAATGAGGGGAAGTTGGCTTTCTGACTTTGATATTTTAAAAGTTAAAAGAAGTATGATAAAATGACTTAAAAAGGCTTCTAAGGTTTATGGTTGAAGCTGTTAAAATATTATTTTCCCAACTTGTAAAAGCTTCTTCCAAGAGTTGCTAATCAGACTTATTTTAAAGTACTTTCAAATTCCATTCTGCTTAATCACTTAATTGGTAAAACCTTTTCTGTGGTAATATAAAATATAGGAGGCAGCTTGGTTAACAAATTACAACTTTCAAAAATTGTTCTGGTTCCTTAAAAATATTTACTAAATATTTTTAAGACTCAACCTATAAGCCTTGAAGAACACAAAAATTGCTTTAAAAACAAATCCTAAACGTTTTATTAAAAAAATATTTTAAATTAGTAAAGAACACACATGGAATCGATGTCTTATCTTCCCTGATTGTTTTTTTTAGGTTTCCTTTATAATTTTCCACAAATTTTATCAAAACAAAAACCCCAAATTTTTCCAATCAAAAAATAAATGAAAACTTTCAGTCAAGTTGACCGCATGCCATGGCAATTTGCAATTAGAAATTGTAACCCATTTTCGTAGGCCTGATTTGGTTTTTCTTGGGTGATTAGTTTGTGGTATTGCAATTTTCCCCTGGACAGCACTTTCGATTACGGCGGACTTCCTCTCGGGGACCACAAAGCAAATGGACCCCACTTTTGCTCCGCTGGGCTGTCAAACGCGTGGCCGGCAAATTGGAAATATGAAAACTGCAAACTAGTTGCGGAGCCAAAGGAGGTGGAGGATGCCCAGGGGGTGGCAATGGTATGCCAAGGGGGCGTGGCGAATCAACAAACCGATCGAACTCAGGTGCTGGACAGGTGGGAACCAGAACCAGAAACCGAAACTGAAACAGAATCTGAATCAGAATCAGAATCAGAATCAGAACCAGAGCCTGGAAGCTCCTGCCTCGGAAGCCGGATGTTAACGGCCAGCAGCTGCAGTTGCAGCAGGAAGTGGCCAAAAAATCAGGGGAAGATCGTGGGGTGCAAGGAGAGGTGGGGGCTATGTGCTGGCCAAACAAAAGAGGAAATTAAAATATGCAGACCGAAAACCGCGCGTTTTGAATTTTCGCGCGTTTTTTGGGCCGCGCTTTTGCATAAATTCAGGGAGTGTCCCGCCACCCTCGATTTCTGTTGGCATCAGCGGAGCGAGAGAGTCATGTATCATCAAAATATGCAAATCTCGGACATTCGGACTGTGACTGCTACTCGGATTTCGGATTCGCCCACGCCCGATTCGGTTACGGGTTACGGGCTATGGACTCCGGGCTATAGGTTACGGGTCAGGGGTCAGGAGCCAGGAGATTCAGGAATCACGGGGTGCTGCCGTTCGCCGTTTGCCGTTTGCCGTTTGCTGTTTGCTGTTTTGGGTCCTGCCCCTGGGAACTACTAGCAGTAAATAATGCCGTCGGTTTGGCGAGGCAGGCAGGGGTGTAGATGGCCAAAAGTCATTGCCTCGAACTGCTGGAATTTATACTTATGCATGTCCAGCCCAACCCTACACCACCCATCCGCCCCCGTTTTTGCCAATCGGTCACGTTCCCGGCTAATCAGTGGCGGTGTGTTGGTCGACAACAAGGGGGGTTCGCCCGGGGGGCAGGTGCTACTGGACATCCGCGAAGCCGATTGGAACAACTGCGGATATTCCCAGTATGCCAGACGGCGGAGGGAGCGCCAAATTAACCACTAAACCGGCTGGCTAAAAGTCTGAAACTTCGAAATGTTTTCCTGCTGGAAAGATTTTTAAAATATGTAATAATATTTTGAATGAAATTTATGTCAAAAATCAATAAATTGAGAAGAAGAAAGGATTAAAATAAGCAGAAACTAATCTATGTTGGAAAGAGTTTTTAGTACTCTTTTGAGCACGAATCTTACATTAATTACGAAATAAATTAAATTGATTTCCATACATATTAAAAATGTTACGTTTCATATTGTTTTTTCCTATAACAAACCTTTCGTTATACTTTATAAAGACTGTTTTCTGTTACATCTAAAATATTAAGAAAATATATAAATTAAGTACAACCTTAAAACTAATTTCTCAGCAAATGGATCATTAAAAATGTAAAAAATAAAAATCTAACCAACTAATGGCCATAAATTTACGCCATAAAACATAATGTTCTCCCGGGGAACTCTTAATATTCGCAGCACTTGAGACACTGGCATTAAATTTAACCACAAATACAATTTCCTCACGGCCCGGCGCCACCTTGCACCCCGTTGCTATATATATATATGGATTTCAGATTCCGCCACGATTTATGCACATGCTCGATGTTCCGATGTTCCGTAGCTCGGGGTGCAGCAGTGGGGTCGTTTCGAAACAGTGGGCCAGCCAAGGGTTAAGGCAACCGACCAGGGGCATGTGGCAAAGCGATTTATGCGCTGCCAGATAGAAATCGATTGAACTATGTGCAGGGCGGAGGGCGAAGGGCGTAGGGAGGGCCGTGGTGAGTGTTTAGATTGAATGTAAACTGCACTTATGACAATGAACAAGTGACCCGGTTGCCCCCTCTCTTACTCACCCACCTGCACTGCCGAGGGGCAGAAGTTGAGCAAGGCAAGGTTCAGGTTCAGATCCTGCGTGCCGTGTTACAGTGGTTATTCGAAGGCGGAACAGGAACAGGGACTCTAAGGACCTAAGTGGGTCGTGTAAGTGGGAAGTTTTTAAGGGAATATTTATAGATGTTTTTGGTAATGTTAAATATTATTAAATCTTTTAATTATCGCAACTTTCTTGTGCTTTATATGCTTACTTGGCTTAGCTTTGGCATAGCCTTAAGATATTTCGATTTTATTTGAGTTGATTTTGATTTATTTGTTCATTTCATCAGAAGTTGAATAACAATTGGATGAGGTTTACTCTTTTTATCGTCTGATTACATTAAAGTTTAAACACGTTAAAAACTGTAAGATTTGGTTATATATAATTGTTACTATTTTTTGCTTAAAATATCCCCCCATATCGGATTTTTAAGATGAGAATTGTTAAGGATCTTTGATAATAATAATATCTTAATATCTTATAATAATGAGCCAGCCAGGAAGATAAATTATATTATTTATAATAATATTTATATTTATAACATTTAAGATTATAAGTAAGTAGCTTAAACTTAAACCATATTTCCCTTGGCTAAAAAAGTATGAAAAAATTATTTTCAAAAACTGATTTTTGTCCAAAAAGCCAACTTTTAAATGACCAGCAGCCACTGTCTCACTACACTACACTATACTCTGACTGTATTCAGGTGAAAGAGCCCCGCCCTCTATTGCAGCACCGCCTCTTCACTTCTCCACCGTTTCCCTCTTCTGATCCCCATCGAGAAGCAGTCCATGGCTGCAGCAATTTCTATTTCTTTTTATGATTTATGGCGCTGAAATATTAGTTTTGCTTATTTCGTATAGACGAGGGGTGGCCAGTCTCGGGTGCCACGCCTCCCTCTCTGCCACCTTTTCGGTGTCGCCTCCGCTTAACCCTCTTGCGTCCCCCTGGGGCTCAGGTGGCAAGAGAAGAAGCAGCACGTCTGAGTTGCATAGCTCATTTTGTGTGCGGCAGGTGAGCGTTTATAATAATCGGTGGAGGTTGGAAAGGCAGGGTAGGGGGAGGGGGAGGGGTCTGAAAAGCTTGGCACATGCTGCCTGCCTGCCACCTGAAGAAGTCAGCTCAGGTTGCGGTCTTCTACGGTCTACGTTCTCAGATAAAATTGTTTCGATCGAGCTGCGTTGCCATCTTGCAATTGATGCAAAAATCCTTTGTATCTGTGTGCGGTCTCCCCTGTATCTATATCTATATCTATATGTGTTTGTGTGTGTGTGTGTGTGGGTGCATCGGTGTGGTAGTATTGAATGTGTTAATAAATTGCCACTTGCAGCTATTTTGCAGCCATGGCAAATTGGCTTTTATGCAATTGGCAATCGCTTCGACGCCGCAAAGTATGCAAAGGCCAAAGTCACTTGTCTCCCGCAATCCTCAGACCGTTCCACTCATTTTGGTTCAAGTGTTTGCCATAAAATTTGATTATGACCTTTGCCAACTAACCCCTCCTACATTTTACCTACTAGTATCCTGTATCCTCAAACCTGTGTGGCCCTCTGCCACTCAGTCAAACGCAAATTGACACAGGAAATGGAGCGAAGAGGGCATAAACAGGTTAAGTCGATGCAGCCATAGAGATGGCAGTGTGAAGGTTGAGAAATATATATATTATCTTTTAATCTTATATTAACTATAATTAATTCTTGCTTTGCTAATGGATTTTGTGGATTTTTTACAAGTTTAAACAACTTTGCTTTTAAGTATAACTTTTATCGTTAAATGCTGTTAATTTTTTAAATATATTTAAATTATTTTTAAATAAAATAAAAAATTAATATAAATATCACATTTTCGTGCCCCCTTTAAGCCCCATCTCTAAGTTATTTTCCCTTTCCGCCCCTCTCGTTGCATGTCAATTGTCGCTTTGACTTTCCTTTCCGCTTTTCCTATCCGGGGGGAGGGCTGCTCATTAAAAACGGCGAAAGTTTAAGGCCTACTAAACACTTTTCCCCCGCAGAAAGGAAAAACACGCAAACAGTCGCCGGGGGAATGGGGGATTTTCTTACCATTTCCCAGGTGTAAGGGAGTGTTGGTTGTTATGCGTTCGCCGGCGCAGTTAACATATTCATTTTGTCACACCTCGAAATATGAGCAAAGACAATGAGCAGAGGGCAGGCCTGGGGGAGGAGCGAGGAAGGGCAAGGAAAAGGTGCGTGTCAATAGGCTGATGTGTTTATTTGCTGGGGCAGGCAGGCGATAATCGATGCGTGTGACAATTAGGGCCTGGCACAAAAAATTGCATTGTTTTTTTTCAGGGAAAGAGGAGGAGAATTTTTGAGGAGGAAACTCTAAGGAGATCTTTTCCCCAGGGAACATCCCAGGCCTCGAGAAGAATTACTGAAGAGCCCTATGGGGCCGAAATCGAAGTTTGCGCTGAAAGTGAAATTTAATTTTATGACTCATTATTTTACACACGCACACCTAGCACAAAGGCGTCGCTCTTTCGAGGGGTTCCCGAGAGGGGGAGCCTAAAGACACCCACTCACACGCGTAGAAAGCACATAAATATCGTTTGCTTGGATGGGAGGCCGTTAAATGAGCTCCGTGAGACATTTTGCGTTCCGCCTCGATTGTCAACAACCCAGCCCAGAAAAGAACCTGCCTCTTAACCCCCCTGCTAGCTCCCCCCTTAACCCATGGCTCTTTTTTCTTTGCCTTGTTTATTTGGCTTATTTATTTCGCCTCGGCTGCTGTCGTTTTATGCACACTTTTACTTTTACTTGCCCTAACAATTGCCTTTTGTGTCTCCACGTGTATGTGTGTGTGTGTGTGTTGGCGTCATGCAGGACCTCCTTACCAGGTGGGTGGTGGTACTTACCCCCTGGAATCGGAATCAGCGGGGAGTCGTGTCTATTTAAATCGAAGCGAAATCAATTTCGGGATTCGCGTTTTATGCACAAGGCAAACATAAAATGCGCGCATGAAGAGAGCTTAACCTGTCCCTGCCTTGCCCGCTTTCGCCCTTTCCCCCGTTCTCCACTGAAACCACCCCCCATCCACCCACTTAAATGGCAAGTGGTGCGGGAGGAGCAGCGGGCTGAAGTGGTTTCAGTAGCTGATGCATTCACATTTGAGCACATTGTTGACAATTGAAATGTTCGGTGTGTGCGTTCGTGTTTGAACTGCTTAACGGCGGCCAGGGGCGTTGTTTCCAAGGGGATTCGATGAAGGAGGGGTTGTGAGGCCCTTTTCATATGTGCCATATGGAAATTTGCAACTAAACGGAAATTTACTTAATTTAGTTACTTTTATAAGGTTGGAAAGAGTTTTAACTGGAACAGAGGGCGGTTCTCTAAAGAGCTCTCTCTCTTTTTCTGTGCTTAAAAGTTTGTAAATTATCTTAAAAAAGCTCCTTAAACTAAAATAAGGCAACGTTTTCTGATTACAAAACAAAAACTAATTAATCTGCACCTAAAAGTAGTTAAAAATAATTAAAAAAAACATTTCACAACTGTATTTACTAAGAAGTCAGCCAGAAAAAATGTTAAAAAATATCCTGAATTTATAAGCTTAAATTTTAATATGTTTTAAAAAGCTAGAAAATGGCGAAAAAATCAATAAAAATTTTTCAGAATTCAATAACTCACTCTATAGAAAATTTTAAAATTTTCTTAATTAATTATTAATAAATTAAAAATATGAAAAATAGTAAAATTCATTAATAAACTTTCAAAATTAACCCAAAAAAAACTACCAAAAATAAGTTCAGTTAATTAAATACAAAATTTAGGTTACATTTTTACACAAACTTAGCTAGTAAGCTTTCAATAACAATGATTCTTAATATAAACTTAACAAATAAAATAAGAAAAATATTTAAAAAATATTTAAAAAAAGCAATAATAATGCGTGGTAAAACCTGACTCATCCTAGCATCTTAAGAGCCCCCCTTTTGGAGTACCTAATCCTTAGTACAGTACGGCTCATGTATGTGACCCTCTGCCTGACAACCCAAAAAAGACTCCCCCACCCTCTCCCTGTTACTACATGCCTGCATGTGTGTGTGTGCCTGCTTGGCTGTGCAAAAATAATCGCATTTCCGATTCGCGATTTGTGATTAGCGAGCGATAAACATTCGGCTGGCTCCTTTGTGCGATTTCTTTATGTTGCCACCGATTTTTCGCCTTAAACATGGGCATATCCCAGACGTACCTTAACCCCCACCCAAGTAGCAAGTATTCAATAAGCAGGCTACCCGCTTAACCCGCTGGTGGCCCCCCTGCTTACTGGGGCATAAATATTACACGTTGATTTCAAGTGAATTGGAAACTTTTATTTATTTACTTTTCGCATTCTTATTTTATTCTATTTACTTTCGCATTTTGCGCGTTTTGTTCGATTTTTGTTTATGCGGTGATAAAAGTGCTGCCCCCCTTTGTGGCATTCCCCCACCCAACGATGACGACTTGAGTTTTCAATTAAAAAAACTTTGCACGGTGAGCTGCAGGGGGGGGGGACATTGCTGAATGGTTATTCATAAGCACGCTGCCCGGCCATGAATCAATGCCGAAAGTCCAAAGTCGAGAAGGGGTTTTCTGGGCAGCTGGCCAGGATGGCGGTGCAGAGGTGCGGGTGTCTGGCCAAGTGACAGTCATTGTATCTGAAATTATTCCACTGAAATGTTATCAGTATTCTCTTGAACTTTGGCCCGCAAGGGTTAGGGTTCCGCAGTGGAGAACCTCTAGTGGTGGCCGTTTTTTCCAGAAGTTTCTGAGAGGTGAAATGGTTTTCCCAAAAACTATATTTCATCAGTTTTTGACACTGTTGATCCTTGTTAACTGTCTTTGTGGGTTATCAAATTATGATTTAGAATTATAAACTAACATAGAAAATTAATAATATTTCCTGGAATACTGAGTACTATGATATTACCCAAGTTATTGGCAGAAAACTGGCCTTTTGGATTGCAATTTATCTCAGAAAATCACATTACTTGAAGAATAAAGATGCAAAATCGTTTAATTTTTAAGGCAACTTGACAACTTAAAGCATATATCTTTAGAACATTAAGTTTTTATACCCTTTTTTAAGCTTATTCAATCTTTTTCCGATACTCTAAGCCTTTACTTAGTGACTCACTTTGCCATCCCTTAGCTACTCGAATAGTTTCATGTTGCTGACGGAGGCGGCAACATTATCGCCAGCAACATTATTCATTATCGTTTACCAGCTGCCCCGCCCCCTTCCTCTAGGACCCGCTGCTTTTGGCCATTTCAAGTCGGTGACATTGCAACAGATACTTCTGCTCTGCCTCAAGTTTGGCTTCCTGCCTCTACTTTCTTCCCTCCTTCAACCTGCCACACGCCCCACCCGCATTTCACGTAGTGCCCAATGAAGCCAACCCGCCCATCGACCGCCCACTTTTAAGTCACAACTCTGGACAAAGTTTTGCGTGCTGTGAAAAAATAATAATAAAAGACGAGGACTACAAAACAGTTCACAGGAAAGAAAAGCCAAGGCACAGACGCATCTCGTTGGGCAGGAAAACTTCCGTTTCGAGTTGTGGCCTGGAAATTGGCAACTGCAATCAAGTGGAAGGATCCCATGGAATACGGCCGTGGGTTACGAAACCTGGCCAATAAATATGAAATTAATCTGGCTAAATATTAGCAGGAAATGTCAGCCAGAAATGGTTTATCTTTTTAGGTCATCAGTGAGGGAAAACTTAAAGTTCATTAATAAATTTTTATTATTTCTAAAATCTATAAAATGGTCAAGAAAAGTAAAGTAATATTTACCTTATAAACTGATATATAAAGAGAAAACTATATTAGAAAGACATTTCGAAGAGACTTTTCCTATCTTTCAAGAGGTAACACACAGGCGTTTCCCTGAGACTTTTTCAATTATTGCTGTTGCTGTTGACCATGCAGCTGCAACATTTCAAATTTCGCATCCTGCGTGCGGACATATCGCCCCGGTTTTCCCTATTTCCCACCCCTACCCCCGCATTGCCCACTTTTCCCAGACAGATTTTCATAGCTGGCACAGTTTGAGCCTTGAATATTTTGCATTTATGCAAAAGGCAGCACACAAAAAGAAGATTCTAATAGAGCACAGCTTGTTGGGCGAAGAAGAAGCTGGAGGAGAAGCCGCCATCTGCCACGCCCACTGGGCAAAAAGTTGCAACTTTTGTGCTGCGTGCGGTTTCTGCTGTGACATTTTCGTAGATTTCGCTGCGGGGCCTTAGGGGGAAGCGGGAAAACTAAGGGGGGAAGCGGGAAAACTAATGGGGGGAAGCGGGAGATAGTCCAGAGTTGGACTTTGAATATATATTTATATAAATAAATATATAAAAATACATTTTTGTGAATTTATTTCGGCTTACGATTCGCTGGTTACATGAATATTTGCTCTCAGCGAAAAACGAAAGTCTAAACAGTGGCAGTCAAAAGTAATCTTCCACTGTGTGACTGGAAGCCGCAAGGGTAAACATTAATTAACCATTTTGATAATGGATAATATATGATTATCAATACTGATTCTCTCCGTCTGGGTTTTGCATCCACATCGGGTTTTCGTCCGAACTCTTCGGGGGTAAGATGTCGGAAAAGTGGGAAAACCAGAATAAGAGATTCCCAGGGAGCTCTCAGCGAATCAAACCTGATCACAAGCCTCTATTTCTGTTCAAGGAAATAATAAATCAAAATGGAATAAAAGAAGCGCATCTTTAAATAAATCAAGAAACTATAAATAAATCAAATTCAAATATGCTAAACAGTTTCCTCTAACAAATCGCAGTAACTTTTAGTTTATTTGCATAAAAACAGCAGTGGAAACTCAATAACAGATTAGCATTGATAACAATTAAGAAGAAATATTTGAAAAAATGTATAATCTTTGTTTGATTTCGTTCTTGAAATACTTTTATGTAGCCTCCTTATCGGGCGATGGTGTTGCATTTATTTATAAAAAATATTTCCCAAAGAGAATCGTTCGCTCTCCCAGAGCGATCGGTCGCACTTTCCCAGCTTTACGACCTGATAACTGCAAAAATCGCAACGAAAACAAGTGGAATTAAATGCCACACGTAGGCGAGCTATTACGGGTATAATATTATTATACTATTTTGTGGCTGGCTAGCTGGCTAGCTGGTTGAAAGAGCGACTGGAAGGCGGCAACGGGTTTTCCCGCCTCAGCCGCAATCAATGAGAATCGATCTGGCTGCTAATCAATGCAACCGCGGGAATGGAAAAGCCAATCTCCGAGATTCAAAGCTTCCGAGGGTCGCGGTGCGAGGTTGTCGATCGCCAGAGATCAGTAGTTGATTGCCAGCCACCGGGGACGCAGCTTCGCCAGCGACTCGAGAATCAAACGGAGCGGAAAATAGGTTTAGCTTGGTAGTAAATTGGAAAATCGGGAAAAATCTCAGAAAATGCTAGTGCCTCTAGTGCCACTTTTGTTGGCCCTTCTGGGGGCCCAGGCCCAGCAGTTTGGCAGTAAGTTAACCGCTCTAACTAGCTAATAAGTTATAAAAAATAAAAACTTTCTTCTTTCTGCAGAAGCCATCATGCATTTTGGCAACTGCAATTCTGTGGAGTTCGGCAGGGGGACCTGCATCGAGAAGAAGGACTGCGACTTCTTCGCCGTGGACAAGCTAACGGACTTGGCCAGCAAACAGCAGTGTTTCTCCCGCCAGCGACCCAATCTGGTAAGTAAATATACTATATAGTATATAGTATATATATTATATATCCCCCGATGTTTACGTGTGGAAGCCCAGCAAACACGTTTCCCACCTTTAACCAGTTTTCGCGCTCCACGGAGATCTTCTTCATCCATCTAATGTTGCTTATTAGCATCGTAACTAACTAATCACTTACTAGCGCTTAAGTTTATTTACGTCTTACTGGCAATGCAAACATTTAAGATGCTTTTTAAAGTCGCCACAAAATCGGGAAGTTCTGGATGTCTTAATATTGACTTTCTGTCTATATCTTTCACCTAACCCTTCCTCTCCCTCTTAGGTTTGCTGTCCCCGCGAGACGAACATTATCCCGCCATTGAGTCCCAGGATGGGTAACGTAACCACCAATAGCGGCTCAGTGAACACCCCCCAAGGCATCAGCAGCTCCACTCCGCTGAGGCTGTTGGCCCGCACCACGCCTCGCCCACCCAGCGGGATCGATCAGCTACCACAGCATCCGTACTGCGGATCGGCCTTTTCGTTCCGAGTAGTTGGAGGTCAACACACCGGACTCTTTGAGTTCCCGTGGACCACCCTGCTGGAGTACGACATGGTGGGTGGGGGCAAAGACTACGCCTGCGGAGCATCCTTCATAGCCCAAAGATGGCTGATAACGGCTGCCCACTGCATCGAAGCGTTCGGTAGAAATCTCACAGCTGCCATTCTAGGAGAATGGAACCGGGACACCGATCCGGACTGCGAGGTCAACCTGAGTGGCGTACGGGAATGTGCTCCGCCGCACATACGGGTGACCATCGATCGGATATTGCCGCATCCGCAGTACTCGGATAAGAACTATAGGAACGACATTGCCTTGCTCCGCTTGTCGCGTCCGGTGAATTGGCTGCAAATGAAGTACCTGGAGCCCGTCTGCTTGCCTCCGCAGAGGGGCATCAATGCCAATCAGCTGGCGGGCTCAGCCGCCGATGTATCCGGCTGGGGCATGACGGAATCCAGCGGCAGCAGCAAGATAAAGCGAATGGCCATGCTGCACATTCAGCCCCAGGACGAGTGCCAGGAGGTCTTCTATAAGGACACTAACCTCACGCTCGCCGATAGTCAAATGTGCGCCGGCGGTGAGATCGGTGTGGATTCCTGCAGCGGCGACTCCGGCGGACCACTGACCGTAGAGGCCAGTACGCCGGGCGGCAATCGGTATGTCTATCTGGCCGGAGTGGTCTCCATTGGGCGGGAACAGTGCGGCAAGACGCAGTTTTCCGGAGTCTATACTCGGGTCAGCAGCTTCATGGACTGGATTGAGACCACCATTCGGGCGAATCGCGTTTAGGTGGCTTTCATGGGCTTCCATAACTCAAAGCAAAGATCATATTCTGACCATAAATGAAATTAAAACAATTTTTTGAAATATATATAATATTTATTTGATTTTTTTTCATACAAAATGCATTTATTTATTCTCTTTAATCTTTATTTTAAATTAAATAACATTAACGACCTTTAAAAATATTTCTTGATTGACTTTGTCATAAACTAAGACCCCCTGCAGAGGCAAACAAAAATCCCATTTTGTGGAAAACGTCATTAATCCCCTTCTAACTGCACAGACAATGTTATTGACAGTCAAGAATAGGCTGCCTATTGGCAACAGTGCGTATGACAAAAGGTGAGGAGTTACCTGAGGGATTTCCCCCATTGGACGCTTTCTCACTCTTTCTATTGGTCTGGCCTGCGGGTCGTCATATCACTGACGTCACTGGTTTCCGGCGTGCAATTTGCTAAACATGTCCAGCACAGCCTATCGCCTGCAATCTCGATTTGTGCCAAGATTAAACTGTTTGCCCATGACACCAAAAGGCTTAAAATGATGATGATGAGGGTGGCTAGCAAGGAGTTCGGTAATTCCAAGAGCATTCCTTTCTCTCTTTCACTTACAAACTCTCATCTTAACAGATCTTAGGTCTTCTTTGTGAAGAAGTAGAACTGCTGGAACTTCTTTTACTTTACTTTTCACTTACTCCTCGTTGTTACTAAGTTGAATTGAATTCCTCGACTGCCTTCTAAGTGAATCATTGAGCTTAAAGAAATTTTACAGGAAACTGACCAGTCATCTGTGGAATTCGCCTTTAACTATGACAGTCACTTAAGGCTTTTATGGCCCTTCTTTGACGTAGCAAAACGGAATTACAAATCTTTTTTTGATAATATTTAGGTCACACACGAAGTTCCTGATCATCAAAAACCACAGTTGGTAACAGTTACTTCTAAGAACACTTCAAATATTACTCAGATAAACCACTTTTTATAACTAATTAACATTTCTTGCTCATTTCCATTGAAATTAAACACTTTTTCTTGTAACTTTCCGTAGACTTCTTCTACTTAGAAAATCTAAAAAATATTCCAATCAGCTTGGCCAGCTATTTGCCAAGTAAATATCTGTTCAGGCCATAGCAAACTTAGAGGGAACAATAGGTTTAAGCAAACATTGAGTGTAAGTCAGACAACACCATGGCTTTTATCTTTATCGACATCAGTTTATTACTTATCATTATTACCAGCTACAAAATAAATAATGTAATAAATACTTCGACGGCCACATTGTGACGCAACTACGACTAAAATAAGTTAGCTTACGACTAGGTCAAAAAAAAAAATATTTGCGATTAGAATTTATGGAGATTTTGCCAGCGAACTTTTTAGGTGCTGCGTCCAAAGATGACGGCCCGACGACACCGATCCCGATGGTCCCTCATCTTGCCGGCGGGACATGGTTTCGCGATTTTCCGGGACACGAGGAGCTGGCTGGTGAGCGGTCGAGTATGCGGATTGTAGAAGATCAGGCGGCGTGCTTCCGTTATCCGTGGGCTTTGGGCCAAGATCAGGGCCAGCACCACAAAGGTCAGGATCAGCAGGCGTTGGACTTGCATTTCGATGGATAATGTTTCGTTTTTGGTATGAACTTCGGTTAAATCTCGTTGACTTTTGCCGCGACTTTTGTATTTTTCGTGGGTGTTCGATTCGCTTGGGAGTCGCTTTTATGACTGCGCCTGCTCTCCGGTGTTGTGCCTGCCGATATTCAACGTCGATAGCCAAAGACGGCGACCGCCAGCCCGCGTATCGATAAGATAAGCCCCAAAGGTATTCCGTTGGCACGCGATAAGATATTGCCCCTATAGCCATAGCCCTCGGGCATATACAATATACATACGCCTATTGTCTGCGGGTTGCCCCTGGACTCGGCACCTACTACTACGATACTCCGCCACCATTGGCTGGCTATTTTCGATCCTCGCTATGACGAAAGCGCGGGGGAATTTACGAGTGCCTGCCCGGCGATGTAGTAAAATTCCACCGTCATGCGTCGGCGACCCAGATCGCCAGAAGTCGGGAGTTAAGTTCGATGGGCACTTCGTCACCGGGTGGATCACTGACCAGCCCTCTTATCGGTGACGCCCCATCCGGTGTGATCGGATAGTCCCGTCTTTCGTCAGCCTGAAATTATGCAGTGCTTTCCATGCCTTTCCTTTCCTTTCCTTTCCAGAACGATGTAGAATTCGGAGTACGAGGTCTTTTGACTTTGTCAAGTTTGTCAAGTTTACAGGTAGCAGAGGTAGAAGTGCCATCAAGCAGTGGAAAACTTACATTCTATTAGCTCAAGAGATTCGAGAACTGAGTAGGGATGGTAAAAATGTATAATTGCTTATGTAAGGCCTTCTACCAAAAGAGACTTTGGCTGGTGATCCTAAAGCAATGAATTAACTTTCATATTAGCCAAAGGATAAATCACCCAAAACTATCTTTTAGAGATTAAATAATGTGGGTGGGTTCAATCTGGGAGATGTTGCATAATGGGCACACGTTGTTCCTTGTTCTGTCGAGGTAGTGGGCGTTTGTTAAGAATGAGTGTCCTAGTCTGAGGCGGGTGATGATGGTTTGTTCTCTTCTGTTTAGGAGGGAGTTTTTGAGGGGCTGGGTAGACGTTGATAACTTGAGTATTTCTTGATACCAAACGGAGGTACGCAGTTGTGTTTGTTTTAGGAGAGTTTTAGTTTTGTAGGAGAGATTTTAAGAAATGGGATGCATCACTGGGGCTTAGGTTAGGGGTGTAGGTTAAGGGGAATTTGGCAGGATGTTTTGCTGCAAAGTCAGCTTTTTCGTTACCTGCAATGCCCATGTGACTGGGGATCCAGATAAGTTTGATTTTTGGGAAGTGTTGGGTGATCATATTGCGAGCTAGGGTAGGATAGTGAGAATGGTTATCGTGGTTAAGGATCGCGGTAACTGAGGAAGGGAGTCTGTTCAGATGGCATGCTTGCCTGGCAGTTTAGCGCAGATGCCTATGGCTTCCTGGATGGCTATAATCTTGCTCGATAGTACCGAGGAGAAGATAGGTAGGAGGCCTGTTTTTATGGTTTCGCGCTCTGTTGTAATGCTATAGGTGGTTATACCATTGGCTTTGGGGCCATCTGTGTAGATGAAGTTGTGATTAGGATCGGATGATTTGAGGGAGTGGAAGAGTTGTTGGAAAACGATTGGGGGAGTAGTGTTTTTATTATATTTGGAGAGGGAGGTGTCTGGGGCTTTGATGATGTTGAGCGTGTTGAATTTCTTGGAGGGTAACTTTTTTATTGGGAGGGTTGGGATAGAATGGGAGTTACAGATTTTTAGGATTAGGTCTATGATACTGGGATATCTATAGTTAATTAATTAATTATAGTTAATTAATTATTAATAAATATTAAATAGTATTTAACTGATTAAAGATTACAAGCTGTATTAACACAATACGGCTAATTACATAAGTGGTTATCATTTTATTGATTCCAAAATAAATAATTAATTGTAATCACAAAACTTTTTACTAAAATAGATAACATTGTTGATTAAGTAATTTTTGGAAGTCATAAATAGATGATCCTTAGATAAAGACATTTTATATTGATTCTTTCGTCGTTTTTATTTTAACAAATTTAGTCTAGTTTCAGACCTGCCTTGTCCGAATGAACCAAACAAACTTCTGGCCACCTACGCCGATGACACACCGTTCCTAGCCAACTCCTCTTACCGTATCGAGGCTTCAAGAATCACCCAGGAATTTGTGGACTCATACGGCAAATGGACTAACAGGTGGAACAGCGATTAGCGATTAATGGAAGGAAATCAAAACACTGCTGTTTCGCTTTGAGAGTGCAGTCCCTTCCGGAGGTTAAACTTCACGACGACATCATCCCGCAATCCTCACAGGCGCAGTACTTAGGCCTCATTTTGGGATAAGCGACTCACATGGAGGCAGCATACTTTGAAAATAGCAGCTACTTGTCGTTCCAAGCTTAAGAAACTCTACTGGTTGCTTAAGCCAACAAGCAAGCTTAGCTTAGCCAACAAAGTGCTGCTGTATAAATCAATTGTGGTGCCCTCGATGATGGGGCTTGGCTTCGGACTCTAACGTCATGAAAGTACAAAAGGTTCAAAAGGCTTACAAGCTCTGAAACGTTTTCCCTTACTGTTAACTCTCTAAAAAATAAAGTTTTCATTAAAATGATGAAACTTTTCTCATAATTATTTTATAGAGTTAAATTGTTATTTTGAAAATGTTCATCACCCCATAATCCGGCAGTTGTGAAATCGTCATTTCATTCAGTAATTAACTCCGAGTCTGCTGACACGTCGATAAGGCGGTTGATGAATCTGAATCGAAGCCGAATCACCTGCGGACTGATGGCCGCGACATCTGATGCCTGATTAGACGCGGGCCCCTCCCCCAAGCTGACGTAAAGGTTCGAAGTTTGGCGGATGTCTGACCAGCGGCCCTTGGCTCCCGATCCGCCCGATATAATACTATATATATATATGTTATTTGGCATATGGTATATAGGTATCTCCCGATCTTGTCAAGCGTTTTGGCACATTCGAGTGATCGATAGATGGCCGACTGCTCTGACGCATGTAAAAGTCCGTTTATTCGCCTTAAATGGACAGGGGATTAGGGAAATCGATCGACATGGCTTCCATGTTGGCTATCAGTCCAGGTTTGGAAGACAAAAATAGGGAAAAAAAGTTTGGGTATCTAGGTAAGACCTACACAATGTCGAATGAATTTGATTTTCTTAAGCAATTTTAAGTTATTATTAATTGAAAACAAATTCTTCGCATTGATAACTTTCTATTTGCAGAACTAACAACTTTTCAAATCAAACAATTACTTCAGCAGCTATTAAGAAATTAAGATTAAAAGGCATAGCATTGGGCAATAACGTCACAGCCAGCAAGTGGCAGACACTTAATCTAGATTATTATTTTAAAAATAGTGAGCAGAGTAACGGGTATCTTTTAGTCGAGCCACTTGACTGTAGTGTTTCTTAGTGATTTGTTATTGAATTTTCTTGACCAAAAGAAGTTAAAAATTATTCATAAATTAATTCGATTTCAGTTTATTTTGGGAATACATTTTATCTCTGGAAGGGAAAGTTTGGTGATTTACAAATAATAAGTTTTATAAACAGCTATTAATTGCCAATTAAATTCCTTGCAGTTATCAGATTTTAACTTAGTTTCGATGAATAAAATAAATAATCATAATAATGTAATTATAAATATAAATCTATGTAAACTGATCTTGGTTTTCGACTAACAAAATAACAAAAATATAAAAGATTTATCGTTTAGTAATATAATAATATTAGGTTGTTTGGTAATGACATGCCGGTTTCTTTATTGTTAGTTAGCATTGTCCGATTTAAGTGCTATATCTACCGTTGCCTTCGATGGTTTTCTGCTAATTTGATGGTAACTTGTATATGCCTCTCCTAAATAAGTCCTTGTCCCTACTGGCAAAAAACTTTGCATGGCCAAAAACAGATGGTAATCGCTTGGGGCAATGCCCGGACTAGAAGGTGGATGCATTAACACTTCCTAACCAAGATCCCGTAGCTTATGACGCGTCACCAACGATGTATGGGGCAAGTGCAATCTTCAATCGATCCAGTTATTCACAGAAGAGGTCAGAATTTATGGTTTGGCCATAGGGCAACACTTCATAATGGATAATTCCTCTGATATCCCACCATACACTCAGCAACACCTTCTGAGCCGTCAGTCCTGGCTTTGCCACCGTTTGAGACGACTCTCTGTGCTTCGACCAGGTTCTTTTACGCTTTATGTTGTCATATGTGATCTATTTTTCATCACCAGTGACTAACCGATCCAGAAATAAGTCGAATTTATTACGGAGCAACAAAGATTCGCAGATTGATGCACGGCCGAAAAGGTTTTTTTGGGATAACTCATTAGGCACCCATACATCGAGCTTTTTTGTTAAATTTTTCGACTTTAAATGCCTATGGACGGTTTCCGTACGTAGTTGCAGCTCCTCTGCGATGTTTCTAATAGTCACATGATGATCTCGATCCACTACATATTTTCATGATTTTATCCGTATCAACAACGGTCACTGGTCATCCGGAAGGCTTGGGTGTTTCGGTATCAAAATTGCCACTTCAGAATCGCATAAACCACTGTTAAGCGGTTTATATCGAAAGTTTGTTATCTCCTAAGACAGCAATAATCTGTCTGCGAGATTCCGCAACAGTTTTTCTCTGTGCGAAATGAAATTTCAAAATTGCTTGTGTCTGTGAACTCCATTTCTATCGATTGGAATTTTGTAACGAGGAAGTTCATGTAAACTTTATGTCATTTTAAATACCTTTGATGCCTGATACCTGATACAAATACCTTTCAATCGATATACAGCATTGCCAGATACTATTATATTTGAATTCACAAGCGAAGCACGAAATTTGAATGTAAAAACCGGAATGTTATTACCAAACAACCTTATATAATAATCCTAAAATATCACCAAAAATAGAAGCTCCAATCTTTTCCCAAAAGTGTACTATTATTAAGCTCATTTATTTTCATATATTAATATCTAAAAATAATTTATTAATAAATTAATTTGATTGTGTTTTAATACAAGTTGATTAAATAAAAACAAAGAAATATTTTTATATTTTCATAAATTAAATTCTCAAAAGGAACAAGTTTCTTAATAAAATTAATCCTAATAAAAATAATTGATTGTCGGTCTAAAGGGCAATCAATTAAGACTTAAACTTCTTATTTTTTAACATAAAAAGTTTCAAAAACACATATGAAATTATAAAATACAAATAAGTAAGAAATCATACCACTCTGATGTACATCTTCTACCAATAAATTTAGGCCATAAACCAATTTGAGCATTTCTACGATCATTAGATTAAAATGACTTAACTAGCCAGAGCTCTAATTTACAACCCCTTACCGTTTAAAAAATATTTAAATACCCAGCTGATGCAATAAAAAGTAGACAACGATAACAGGAATATAAAAAATTGTAGAGAAAGGAGTCATAGGCAACCACCTGTGGCAGGTGATTCCGCCACCGATAGCTACCGCAGGCGTTTGCGTCAAGTCGGCATTATAATTGTTAAATCAAATATTTCCGATTCCACTCGAGCAGCTGATATCAGAAACTACGCTATTATAGAAAACCCCAGCGTAATGCACATTTTAATGATAAGGAAAAGCGGAGGTGAAAAACTATGTGAAAAAGCCTCGAAAATCTCTTTTCCCAGGCCGCTTTCTTTGTGTTTCATTATCAGGATGATTGATTCAGACTCACAGCCACCAAAACAAAAACAAAATAAACACTCGTATTTAGCAAGGGATTGGGTTTTATTATTAAAATATTATATATAGCGTGCGAGGCAGATAAATAGGTTAAATAAATAAAGTTGGTTGAGAGAGTGCGAGATTCGTTCGACGATTGGATTCACTTCGTATCACTTTCAGCAGCGCACGCCATCTGCAAGGGACAGAGATAGGTTGTTAGCACTTTCTGGTATTTTTCACTTGTGCGGTGACTAAGTCGTTTACGCGTCGTATACGTAATTACGTATACGTGATAGGCGATGTGCTAGCCAAAACACCCACCTGCATTGTAGGAGATGATGCGCCGGCAATGGCCACGATGATCCAGCATATGGCACTTGGGGCACGACTTCTCCATGCCATGTGTGGCCAAAATCTGTCCACGATGGATGCCATTCGGTTTGAGGAAGATCACGCGACGCGATTCACTGGGAGTTGGGGCACAAAACACGAACACGGCCCACAGGCAGAGTGAGTACAAAAGAAGCTGGTGCATAGACATCTTTTCGTTCTCTTTTTTTGTAAATGGAAGAAGATATATCTTCTTATCTCCGAAGGGCGCGATAAACAAAAAGTTGAGCTAACCAAGTGGCTTGCTCCAGTGCCGGCAGTTAACTGATTTTATACGAGTTTGGGGTAGCACTTCTTAAGTTCTCTGCCCGCTTGTCTTTTCATTGACTTGATAAACTGGCAACAGGGTGTTCCTGCTCCTCATTGGCCAAATAGACTCATACATTCACCCGGCTGCCTGCAGATCACCCTGTTTTCTGGCTTAGAGGGGTGTTCCAGGGGGGGAAATCTTATCTTGTCCCCCATGCCATTTGCAATCTGTGTAATTGAGTGCTTCGCTGGCCCAGCACTGATTTCTATTCCCGCCCGATGCGAAGTCGAGCGGTTGCCGAGCGAGCGGGCTGGTTACCGGGTATCTAAAAACACGCTGGCGAAGGGGGTACCCCTACACGTACCCTAACCCGGACTCCGATTCGGACTCGGACTCGGCCACGGACCCGGACCCGATAATATCATCATTGTTGAGTTCATTGCATTTGCATAGGACGTGGCCAGGCTTACTCCCTGCTTTTTTATTTTAAGGTGAAACCTCTGGTTCTTATGAGGCTTAGGAGGGGCTTCGGCGGATGATGGAAAAGGGGAATTTTTCGCCACTTTTCTCAGAAGTTTTTATGATTTTACCAGAAATTTTATATCGCCTTTCATCACCTCATTGGGTGATACAGAATTTATGGTCAAATATATTATTAGAAAATGTTGCCTTGAATAAAACTAATTTTAAGGATACAAAAACAGATTCAAAAATATTCCGAAAAAAAATGTTACAAAATAAACATTTTTGAAGCTTTAAAAAATATTTAAAAAATCTTACGAAGTACAATATTGATGGGTATATAAAATATTTAACACCTTGACTATCTAATCTTCGTAAATAAAAACCCCGCCTTCGACTAAGATTAACGCAGAGAAAAACCTATCAACCAGAGATTGAGCAACAAACTTTCCTGAACACCAGCCCACCGAAATAGATAAACCTTATTTTTAGATCTGAGTAAGAACGTGGGTTAATTGGCTTGGGCTCCCCGTTTTTTTCGATGAGTTAGCCATAATCACCGCCCAACTGATGTAGAGCAGATAGCAGCCCACTAAGTTCCCTCTCAGACAGTTCTGAACTTTGACAAAAAAATCCAGGCTGATAATTTAGCTTCGTAACGATCGCGACGTGAGCCATGCGAAATTCTGTGTAAAAAGAAATATGTTTTCTGGCCAATCATCGGGGCTTTCTGGAAGTGACTCGCAGGAGTGGGTGGGTGGTGGATGACCACGCGACAACCCATTGAGTATTCAATGGCAATGGCAATTACGGAACAAGGGACGTCACAAATCGTATGGAATATATTTACCCTGCTTATCGCTCCGCACACCCGCTGAAATTTCCCGAAAATGTGACCGAATAGGTGTCTTTGCAGAGGAACCGAACCGCTCGTATATATTAATATCGTGCTGAGTCAGAAGAGTTCCTCGCCTCAGCGTTATCTCCTTGACGCCGGAGTTCTCGGGCCTTGTGTTCTCCGTATAGTACTTCTGTATCTTGTATCTGCGGTATCTAACGTATCTGCAGAAAGAAACCCAACGGGCCCAGTATTTCATCATACTTTTCGTGACCGGCGACACGTGATGTGACGTAGTTTTCGATTTCATGACGAGGCGTAAGGGTTAACGTCCACTAGGGTAGATATATCTGGGGGTTTCTACGACTTCCTGGTGGTTATAGTAATGAAATTGGTATGGAAATCGGTTCAAAGTCCGTCTTACCTTTGGATCTGGCTTGCTTCAGTTTGAAAATTTCACAAAGTTGTCGTAAAAATGATTTTGATTTTATATTTCAACGAAATTTTATTTAAATTTACGTTTTTATCGATGTTTAAATCAATCATAAATAATATACATCCCTTAACTCTAAGTGTGGTTGCTAACCAAACGAATTAATATCTGCTCTAATTCCAGTTATCTGTCATAAAGTATTTACAAGATCTGTAGACAGATTAGGCGCTCAGCCTTTCACTTTAATCTCTGAAGACGCACAGACTTAAAATAAACACGTATTTAAAATTAACTTAGCCAAGTGGGAGATTCCATTTTTAGACCACCTGAAAAAGGTAAACAAATTAAGATGGGTTAAATAAATACAATTTAGATCTGGAGAGCACTCACCCTCCGACAACGGCCATGATGATCCCGGACGAAGCCATGTCGACAGCGATTTCCCCTGGTATCGAAGAGCATTCCCTTGCCCAAAGCATCGGTGTTATTTTTTGATGCCTCCAGGGATTGTACGGAATTTAGTTGATTAAAATATATCACCTTGCCGGCCCCGTTGCACGAGGCGCCCAGCAGGAGAACCAAGAGCAGCAGCAGTCCGCCGGACAACAGTACGAATCGCATCTCGTTCCAAGGGTTCCAATCGCACTGAGCTGTTTTCACTGATTTGCTGCTGGCCCGACGATCTAGCTTATCACTGGCTGATTAGCTTGTTTACTTGGAGCCACGAGCGACTGCTGCTGGACACTCCAGATTCTTAGATCTAAACTATGCGAATCTGCCTGAGCATCCGTTATCGTTGCATACTTTCGGGATGTTTTGAATATTTCATCTCTGTGGAGTGATAGGGGACATAGCTGGTAGAAGCTTTTATGCCCTTTCTTGAACTGTTAACAAATTTTAATAAGTGATTTAAGGTCTTTTAAATGCAAGTATTCTTAAGGGTTTAAGAATCATATTAAGGTGATATTATTGATCATACCTAAAACTATGATTCATCGAAAATAAGAAGGAATATGATTTCTTAGATTAAAAATACATGTTAAATATACTTTTTAATTCATAAAAAATATCTCTTTCCCTTCTAAAAACATATAAAAATGATCATTAACTAAGCTTAGCACTAACCTTTCATCCAACCAAGAAGTTTTTGGATAAAAATAAATGACAAAGAATCTTTTCCCTTAAAAATAACGCAATTCTGGCTGACTTGGCCTTAAGGCCCCTTTTCTTAATGAAAGCCAGTTCAACCCGAACTGTAAGGTAAAAATAAATTTGAGTGAAAAGGTTGACAGACCTTTTTGGCAAATTATTTAGAATAGTTTTAAGCAAGAGTAGACTAAGAACTTGCTGTATTTAAATGGGACAAATGTCAAACTGTGACAATGTAAGAGCTCGCTCGTAATGGGTTTGATAGAAATATTTCTTGGCACCACGAAACCCATTTAATATTGCAGAGGGAATCAATTTTTACCTCAATTAATTTGAAAATTGCAGTTCTCGCTGGCTCCCACACTTTTGATGGTGGCATTAAATTAGACAAAATTAAAATCATTTTCATACATTGGTTTTATTTTCATGAGTTTTATCGTCTTACATCACAAGGAGGAACTCTAGTTTTGTCTGTTCTCGTACTGCGGCTTCTTCTCTATTTTCCTAGGCCAATTTTCAACGTCTTGGGTGGACTTCCTGGGATAGGGTAGCTTTTCTTCTATCGAGCGGTGGCGCCCGGCGCTGCTCGATATACACAGTTATCGGGATCCACGGTGATTAGCTCTGTAAATGGGAGATGGAAACTAATAATTAGTTATACGTTTTAAGTTTAGTTTCTAGTACGTAAATGTTGTATAAGTTGGGCAAAAATATAGGTTTTGTAATGTTAAACAAAATACAACTCACCCTGAGCCGCATCCTTGCCGCAGCTGCGTTGGCTTGGATTCCTGGGCCTGCCCCTGGACCTGCGTGGCTCGTGCTGCAGATCTCTTTCGTCCTCCGAGGTGGATAGAGTCCTTTCCTGGGCTCTTCTGCGTGTCGTGGCCTGCACGACACTGGAGGGAGCTTGGGGCTCCTGCTCCTGCTCCTGATTCCTATCCCGATCCCTCTCCTCCAGTATGTTCTCGCTGGAGGAGTGCTTTGGTGGACGACGGCGTCGATGTCTCATCTTCTGGGAACTGAAGCTCTCCTCGCGGATTACCAGGGTGCCCGCCTTGCTGGTGCGAAGATAGTAGCGCGGTGCCTTGACCACCTCCTCCTCCTGGGCAAACTCTGGCGAAGAGTGCCTTCCCTTGGACATGCTGAATCTTTCGAGGATGGAGCTCTGCGAGCGGCGATAGCGTCGCTTCTCTCTGGGTCCCGAACTCGATGAGTTGAGGGTGGATGTCGAGGGGGGCGTGGGATAGACAGGCAGGTCCTCAGCCTCCTGGAAGCGAACGCCACGTAGGGAACTGGATCGCCTGGAACTAACTGATGGCTCCCAATTGGGCAGTTCGTGGGTGCTAAAGTCAATGCAGCTGCCGTGCGTTTTCCGCCGCCCACTTTCCCGGCTCGAGCTGGGCGTGGCCTCGGAGGGCGTAACGGTGCGCGTCGGCGTAGGCGTGGCCTCGGCTATCCGCAGGCCATGGAAATTGCGCTCCAAACTCAAATTGGAGGTAGCCGAACGCTTGCGTCGTCTCTGGGAGTCCCGAGATGTGAAGGTCTCCTCCTTCTGGCCATCGGCATCCACCAGAAGATTACCTGTGTGATCGTAAAGGAGAATCCTGGGCAGAGCTATGTTACTGCAGCTGCGGGAGGTGCTCAGCTCCCAGTTCCAGTGGGAGGGTTTCTTCAGCTTCAGACTCAGCAAATTGGCCAAAGGGTCCAGTTCCTCCTCCTCCTCTTCCTGCAGAGCCTCGTCCTCTTCTTCAGCTTCCTGGGACATTGCAGCTCATCAGCTGATGGCTCTTTAGCTTTGATCTAACGTTGGAGTCTTCCTTGGTGCCCTTCTGTTGGGGATTTATCTTTCTGGGTCTCCGTTTCCTTCCACCTGTTGGTTGTCCGTTTTTCTCTTGTTTGATCTGCCTTTATCTGCTGCTGCTTCTTCTTCATTCACGGCTGATCTGCTGCTTCTTCTATATCTCTTTTTTTTCTGGTTGCTGCTTTGGCCTTTGGCCAATTTATTGTTTATCTCAACTATGTCTGTACAGGCGGCACTCGATAAAAGTGTTTTGATTTCTTTTTCTTATTTTTCTCACAGCTTTTCTCTCCGATTAAGAACTTAAGATTTCAACTTATTTATGACCTTTATTTTGTGTTCTCTTTGTTTTGACTTTCAGTTTCATTCTCTTTGTCCCAGTTTCACTGTAGCCTGGCCTCACTGTCCTTTGAATGCTGCCCACGCTTCAATTATTTTTGGCTTCTTTTTTTCAGTATTCTCTCTCTCTTTTATGTTCTGCTATTTATAGTTGATCCGCTCCCAGTGGCGTTCCTGTTCGCTTTCCCAATTTCCCAATTTTCCCAACTTTTCCCGCTCACCCCGCGGGCCCGGGTGACACTCGAGTGTGGGACACACTATGCCACTTTTTTAGGGCCGTCACAGAAAAACAGAACAAAAAATAAAGGCCCAGGAAAATGGCACACAAAAACTTAGTTTTATGGCCTGCCAAACCAAAACAGAGCAGGGAAAACAAAGCGAGTTTTTCCGCAGACAATTTATATTGCGATATCTCTCTATCTGTATCTATCTATCTCGCTCGCACTTAATAGCTCCCCAGCTGGCTGTCCCGCTCCGAATCACGTCTGCCGTCTCGCTCTTTTCTATGATCGGCGATCAGCTGCGATCGCGTTGAGTTCCGCCCGCCAACGTGCCTCGTAGCCAACTGTTCGTCTTGGCCGCATCTCGCAGGCCCAAAAAATGTCTCCCCTGCCCCAGGCCCGCCCTGTATGCCACCCACTCCTCCGCCCCACGAAAGACCCCCCTTCCACTCCCCTTGGGAAGACCCACTGGCAGTTTGCATATTTCACGCTCTCACAGCGAGCACTTTTTCGGAACAGATCAGCCGAAGATATGTCTGTTTGAATACCCTAGCAGATCGGTTTCATGATTTTACAAATTATTTACAAAGTTTTACGATTTTTAATAGATATCTGTTAAGGCCTTGGGGTTACTTTGATTATTTATAAATAAATTAAGTCGAGTAATGAAGTAACTTATCCCCCGTTTAGCTAAGTTCATCAGCTATTTAAATCTAATCAATCAAAATGTTAATAACAATATCTTAAGAAAACAAAGGAAAGCCACTTCAAAGGAAAATGTTTTCCCAAGGAGCAAGTACATATTTCCCTCACTTTGACACCGGCAATCCCCGTAATCTCCTAAAACATGTCACTAATTAATATTTAGCAGATATTTTTTAAGTCCCCACTGAACGACCACTGATCAAAGTGATGATGCCTCTCCGCTCTATGAGCGTATGAATATTTTCAGTGTGTTTCTTCACAACATTTTTGTTTATCTATCCCGTGCCACGCCCCGCCAGACGCCCACTTTGCAAACCGAGGAAAACACACAGTTTTTTCTGTTATGTTATTGGGAAATGACTGAAACATATGTGGCCGCCGTTGCTCGGCTAATTTGCACCACCACGCCCCTCGACTCCCGTCCAACATTTTGCCATTGAAAAATGACAAACAAACAGGGGCAAAAAATAAAAGAAGCAGAAGAAGGTGGCAGAAAGCAACGCAAAGAAAGTAAAGAGGACTGGGAAAATATGTGTGGGGAAAATGACTTTTCACATATTTTTCATCAGCGCGCCGAGCATATCGCTGGGCGAGGTCCTGACACTTGCGGATGATTCAGCTGCTTGGGAATTTGTAACCCAAGAGAACCGATCGAGGGCATATCGATTACCTAGGGGGATATGACAAGGGGATTGCTATCAAATATTGAATATTTTGTACTTTTATAATATAACTTTAATCACCAAAACGAAAAGCAGGTTTAGTTTTAAGTAGCTTAGCTAGTTTCTCACAACAAATGTGATATTAAACTATCAAATGGCTGAGATGGCGCCTTGAACTAATTAACATTTACATAAAACTTAACTTACATTGATTGACTTTTTAAGAACTTAAACAATCACATTAAAAGTGTAGGTATTTTTATTTAAGAACTGCAATTAACAAAACCGAAAGGCATTTAGTTTTAAGGGAGAAGTGAAAGAAAGAAGTGCAAGAAATTTGTGTTCATAAAATATAGAAATTTGCCTTTAAAATAAATGAATAATTTTCCAATAATAAGACATTTTTTCCAGAGTTATGAAAACTTATTTAAATTGAAAATCAAAGCTTAATAATATTTTATAAAATTCTTTAACTGTATTATTTGAAGTTTTAAACTCAGAAATTTATTCATTTTGATGGACAAATTTTCAATTTTAAAAGTAAATAAATTCTTCGTTTTATCAGATAACTTTATACCTTCGATTTACCTCCATCTCCAATGACTTTCAGCTATTCTACAACCTTTGATTCCCAAATTAAAACCTCATTTGCAGATCTTTTTTTTTGTTAAGAGTAAGTTACTTTAATAAGAAACATGGTTAAGAAATGTCCCAAAACTTAACGAAAGCTTTAACTTTAACCTTTCAAAAAATTACTTCTAAAAGGAAGGCCATTTCTTGATAGTTTCTTTAAGCTTTATAGAAGATTTTTTTAGAATGTTTAAAAAACTTTCCATATTAAAAGAGAATATTTTTTTTTTAATGTTTTTCCTTCTTATCTTAGACATAGCAGCTCCTAGTGAACTACAAATTTTAAATCAATATTTATTCAGAATATTTGCTCTACATATTCTTGGGGTTCCAACATTTGTTTATTTATTAATTCGTTCTGCGCCTCGTTGATGGCGATATGCCCAATAGAACAGCCAGCAGAATGCCCTGCCAATTTTCGCCATCTGCCGCCGCTTTCCCTCCCCCCCCGAAAGTCACCTCTTTTAAGGCGGTGGGGTGGAAATAGGGGGCGGGGCATTTAGCCAAGCTCGTGGCAAATTATGTTTGCGGCTAATTTGTTACGCGTTTGTGGAGGGAATTTAATTTATGCGGACATTGATGCATCGTCACGAGGCGTGAGCCGCAATTAACCGGAGCAGTCCGAAAGTATGCAACACCCAACAGGGCCATTCCCCCGATTCCTCCACCACCAACCCCGCCATCCAACGTCATGTGGCCAAGGTCAGAAGGTTATCGAAATTGATTAGCTTCCGCACAGTTGTGGTTCCCAGCGAGAAGCTGGCGAGAGAAGCGGCTCCAAAGTAGTTTGGCCGCAGACTACGCGATGTACAGATCCCTTTTTTTGATTCTTCTCCTGGGATTCTCCTGCCTGGAGATTCTTCAGGCCCGCCCTGCATCGTCGAAGGTGCACCACAGATTCGTGCGCAAGCGCATCTCGCCGGATGATCCCGATGTGGAGATCATCGAGGTCAAGGATGTCTACTATATCCGGCGGCCCAAGAAGGTGGTCGTCCCACTCGACGATGACGAAATTGACTGGCGAATTCGTTGCGACTTCGATCCAAATCACTCGGAATGTAAGATTTAATAGGAATATAAAATATATTATTATTATTTCGTTTTAACTTACGTACAATAAACTTCTTACCCCTTTTCAGGTAGGGATTTGATTAACAAGCCTGCGGCTCCCACTTTGCCCACCAGGCCACCCACAACCACAACCACCCAGGCGCCTACTACAACAACCACCACTCGTAGAACCACTCCAAAGCCTACTCCAGAACCCATAAGGGATGAGTCTATGGAACGTGCGATTCGCTGCGAATTCGATCCCACGGCGGAGGAGTGTAAGATCATTATAATCATTGTCTATCTATGACTTAACTTTAACCATGGAACTGAATATTTCCAGGTGCACCTTCAACCACTTCAACAACAACAACCACAACTACAACAACCACCACAACCACCACGGAGATACCTGATACATCTTCCGAAACCGAGCCCGAGCCCGAGCCCGAACTCGAAGCCGAAACCGAACCTGAACCGGAATCGGAATTGGAAAATGAACCTGAAAATGTTACAGATTCCGAATTCGATTCCGAAGCGACGAAAGTACCAGAAGCTATACCCGATACCCAACCCCAGGAAGAGGATGACGTGGTGGAGGAACAAGATGATGAGTTCCCATTGACGGATGACGATGGTGAAGATGACGATGCCGAGGATCAAAACGACCAGGTAGATTACTCCGACCCCGAAGATACGTACGATAACCCTCCTAACGGATGGGAAGCCGGCTCAATCGGCAGTCACGATCCCAACATGTGGACTTAGTTAGAGGAGCGGAAATGGGATTTCGATTTGATGTGTTACTTTAATTGGAGATCAATAAAATGGCAATTGCGGAACTGCAAGAGGCTCTCTCTCTAGATAAAAGTTTTGCGAGGGTCGATCATAAGGTTTATGTTGTACAACATTGATCTAGTTTTGGCACTTACATAATTTTGATTAAGAAACACAACACTTTCGTATTTACTTTTTACAAAATACATCTTCCTACAGAGATCTGATATCAACCAAAGCCCATTCCGTAGTACTGCTTTCAGCAGTTATAAGGTCTCTCCCTCGACTATTCGCTATTCTTCGAGAACGAGATTCTTGTGGCCTCGCCAATTGTTATATAATCACCCGTAGCTCGTGCCATTGTGGGTCAATTCCAGATCAGTGCGTCCGAGTCGAGTGTAAATACCAATTGAACGCATCTCGCCTAGTATGTATACTATATAGTTCCTTAGTCTATAGTCTATTTATATGCCGTATTTGTCACAGCTTCCGGCTCAGCGATAAAAAAGCATTGCGTATTTATTGGGAAGGTGAAATGTCGAAAAACAAAGTCCAAGCAGCGGAGATCGAGGGCGGAATAGGGATACATAACGGATTCATCGCCCTGTAGCTATATCTTTATATCCATAGCCATAGCCATATCCATATCCATATCGTTGTATAGCCATGTTCATGTGTATCTTTGTCGAGTTGTGCTTAAATCAGAGCACAATTGCGATGATTGCCGCCGTTCGCCAATTGAATTAAAGAAAATGCGAAGCAAGTGACACACAAAGGCGACGGCGATTCGAATAAAATGGGTGGGAATCGAGGCGCCCCAGGTCAGTCTCAGTGGAGTCAACGTTCAGTCTGGTTTTGTGGATAAAGCCAAAGGAACCCCATACTACAACATATCAAGATGAATAGCTTGCAAGGATCAGTGGTCCTCCTCCTGCTCGCTGGAGCCTTCCTGCAGAGCCAGGCGGGTCTCTTCGATTGCGAGGACAAGATACCGGGACTTGGCGATGTCACCGACAAGATATCCGAGATAACGGGCAGCAGCAGCAGTTCGGAGCACGAGGTTCGCGACTTCTTCAAGAACGTGGGCTGTCACATCAAGGAGGGAGCCAAGAAGTTGGGTGAGAAGGCCAAGGATCTAGGCACGGAGATCAAGGAGGGTGCCCAGAAGCTGGGCGAGAAGGCCAAGGATCTGGGTAGCGGTCTCAAGGACCGTTTCGATGACTTCCGCGACAAGCTGGCCAAGGACTCCGCCGAGGAGATGAGCAAGGATCGCGGCTTTCTGGCCAATGTGGAGATCATCAATCCGGACATTCTCAAGGGCGAGCAGCAGTGCGGCCATGGCCACATCCTGGATGCCTTGGGCAACTGCAGCAAGTTGAGGAAGTAGTGGGTTCTTCCCGTAAATTCTTAAGTTTTTTTATTGATTTTTTTTTTGTGTGTAAATAAAAAATAGAAAGTGAAAATACGCATGAGCGTGGAGTGTTTGTTGTGGAAAATTCCAGCGGGAAAATGTACATTTCTATAGCTATTTGTGTACCTCTTCGTGTTGCTTTTAGTTCTATAAATTTTATAGAGTCTGCTTATGTTTTACATATTAATTAGGTTAAAGGATTATTTGTGGAACATTTCTTTGCCTGAAAAGTAAAGTATTGACAACGAACTTTCTGTCTTTTGATGTTATTCGTCACAGTTTAATGCCTTTTTGATTAGTTTATTTTGAAGTCTTTCTTGTTGGTGAATAAATTAGCTTTCTTTTTCTCTGCGGTGACTCTTTGGTGATTCATGAGCTTAAGTAATCAAAAACCTATTAAAGATTAACTAGGTTTACGAAGCTATTGAGAGATGGCTTTAAAGTCTTAATTGTTATTTATGATTTTGGGAAGGAGATATCTATATTATTATTCGTAATCTTAGTAAACTTTAAGTGCTTATCAAAGAAGTGAGTTATTTAATCAACTAAGCTGCTAGCTCTTAATGTTATTTAAACTACATTTATTTGAGTATTCAACATATCATATTATAAGATTTCATTTTATTTTCATACATTTAATAAGCCAAACAATAGTTAATAGTCATAGCTATCCTTTGATTCCATCATGAACTATATATTCCCAACATAGCTTACCCAAGTTTATATATTAATAAAATGCAATTTCGAAACCATTTAATCGCTTTTTGTTTAATCACTCCAGCTTAGATTAATCACCAACATCCAGTAATACCTGTTACAAATTCTCCTTAAAACTGGATACATTTTATCGTTTAATTTGGACACCGCTGAAAAGATCATCTTGATGGATTAGTCACCCTAGCAATTACCCTGAGTACCCATGAATTTTTCTCTATTCCCATTTTACCTCTTCTGTATTCTGGAGAATTCTTCGTTGCTCCCAGTCTTTCCCATTTCCCAGTCTTTCTCTCTCTCTCTCTCTTTCTCTAGGCCTCTCTTTGCGCTCGCCCAAAAGTGCATTTCAGTTGCCCGACGACTTTCTCGCCAAGCTTCGCCTCTCGGAAACCCAAAGGCCCAGCCCAAAAGCCACAAGATACCCAAGAACTTGGTCAAGTGGCTTCGACTGCGGCTGCAAACGGGTTTCAGTCGAGTTTGGGGCCTCAAAGGCGATACACGATATTCGAGATTCGAGCTAAACATTCGCGATGACTAATTCCCTGACCATTGCTGTCTTTTTGGCCAGCCTTTGTCTTTTGGCCACTTTTGGCCAAATGCAGGCAGCTTCTATTGTCTGCGGATCTGAGGCCAAGTCTGCAGAGGATTCCGACACGGATTCAGTGACCACTCCCAGTCCCAGTGAGGTCAACAAGTTCGTCCACAGCCTGCAGTGCACACTGGAGAAGGCCAAGCCCTGGATAGCCAACATCGAGAA
The DNA here is from genome assembly GCF_018153835.1 of Drosophila eugracilis. Classification (NCBI taxonomy): domain Eukaryota; kingdom Metazoa; phylum Arthropoda; class Insecta; order Diptera; family Drosophilidae; genus Drosophila; species Drosophila eugracilis. The sequence continues at coordinate 917,472 of NW_024573535.1, forward strand.
GGAGGCCAAGATCTTGGAGGAGAAGGCCAGGGATGTCACCAGATCGCTCTTCCAGCGCATAAACATGCTGGTCAATGTGCTTGCCCTGCCGGTCAACTCTGAGAAGGACAAGAACAAGGATAAGCAGCAGGCGGAGGTCACAACTACCGCTGAGGGATCTTCCACCACGGAGGCTTCCAGCTCTTCCCAGAGTGACCTCAAGGAGGAGCTCACCACCTCTGCGCCTCCAGTGCAGTTGGACTGGCTGGAGGACCATGCCAATGAGGTGGACTACATCCCAGAGAAGAATCAGTAGAACCTGTAGTTCAATTTTATGCTTAAAAATATTTATATTTATTAATAAAATTTCTTGCTCTTAAAAACGAGCATCTCCTAACTTAAGTTGGTATTTTTTTTCTTTTAAACTTTATTTAAGTGACTTTTAAAAGCTTTTAATCTTAAAATATAGAAAGAATTAAGCTTATTAATCTATATTTTTCCTATAAATTAGTTTATGGTGTCGATTTAGCTTTATTGCAAAGGCCAAAATTTGTTTATTTCCTCAGATTGCCTTTGACTAGGTAGACTCTTTCTGTCCATTCGTAAACAATGACTTGTTTACTAAGAAAGCCTCAAATTTAGCATAACTGGAAGCCTGAAACTTGTTCGGGCTTCCAGCCAATTGGGTTAAGTTCTTAATGAGACGCTTCCTTCTCTTTGTGACTCAGTTGAGTTCTGATTCTGTCCCGACTTTCTCTTCTGGACTTTTCTCGCCTCTTGCGACTGGGTATTGGCCAAAAATAAACAAACAGCCTGCTAACTGAAGCCCTGCAACACCGGCATAACTCGCCAGCCGGTTTTGGTGTCAACGGATCAGTGAATCCAGTGATTCACCGACCCAGCAGGAGGTGCTTTGGCCCGATCTCACTCGATGTGCTTCAATTGTTAATTGCCAGCCGTCGACGAAGATGCAGCTTCTGAACACCTGCGGACTCCTGATAATCATTCTCATTGCCGCCCTGTCAGTGCCCATCATCCATGGGATTGTTTGGTCGGGATTTGGTTGCTCTGCCAGGGATCATCGCGGCTGCTGCTACAATTGGAGGTACCCCAAGCGCGCGAAGCCGCCATGTGCCCCCCAAATAGATGAGGATTGATCAAGAAATCTCTAAAAAGAAGAACATTCATTTAATAAATACTCAAAATGACCCTCAGAATGCACCATTAAAACTGCAAAGTGCAATGAGTTTTATTTTTAAGCTTTTTTTTGTAGTGAAAATGATCCCAAACGAAGTTTAAATAAAAATCAAAATTGGCAATAAAATTATTGTTTTTCTGTGAACTTAAATCAGTGCTTAAATTTTATAAATAGAAAAAGTTCAAATTGTATTTGATTAAGTGGTAAAATTGAGTGTTTGATAACGAGAACTAGATTGCTCAGTGAATAATGAAGCCCTCGTGACTTGGACAATTTTAGGTGATTATCCATCAATTTTGTATACAAATTAACTGAGAACATATTACAGTTTTTATTTAATAACAGATATTAACACCCATTCATGGTTATAGTGCTTATATCTGACTGATGTTGGTGCATAATGCAAGTTGGGTTTATTTTGGAATTTGCTTCTTTGAAAATATTTAACTTTTAGATTGAGTTTTTTGATTAAGTTTTATATTGAAACAAGTTTTGAGATTTCTTCAATGATAAGTGCTCTTTAAAGATTAGTATTCCAGCGAACTAAGACAATTATTTTATAGTCGGAGAAACAAAGTTTGTTAGTCTGTCGAATGTTAAGCCTGCACTGAGGAAAATGTTTATTATTATAAAATAATTTAGACAGCAGAAGAGTCTCATTGGTGGTGAATGATCTTCAGGGAGGTGGTCACGAGTATCTTATTGAGCTTTTAATCGCTATAAAGGATATTATTTACATACTTTTTGCTATTGAAAAGATTTTATATTGCTGCCAAAATGAATTTTTCCAACTATTTTGTTTTTTCTGAAGAACCAAAAAGATTTCATTGACTCCTTTTGATTAGAAACTTTAGCTTGAAACATTAACTAATTAAATATAATATTTTACTAAATTTTTAAGTGTACAAAATTGCATTTTTTATCCCTTCTTCTCATAACAAAAACTTCTCAATTTAATTTTACATTATTTGACATTTTAGCTTGCTAATTTCTACACCTTTTTGACATTTTTTCATGTAGATATTTCTTCATCTTAAACTAACCTTTACATCCAGAAAGTTAACCCCAAGAGAACATCTCCGGATCAGCTAAACCTATAAAAGTATTTCTAAACTTCTTTCCAATTTCCCGCTGTGTATTTGAGAGTGTATTAGAGAGTGTATTAGAGCTTCTATTACAACAAAGCTAGAGCAGTTCGCATTGAGTGAACGCCAAACAGCGGCATTCACGAGCGCACGAACGCAACTTGTTTGGGGTTTAATTCAGCCAGGGGCGGGTGAGGGGGGGAGTATTTGGCCCCAGGCCCGATGTTTGACGGTCGTGGGGTGGGGCTGGCAACGGAGGGGGAGAACGGAACCGGTTGACGGAGACCGGGGGAACCGAGATTTGAAATCGTAGAGCAACGCCTCGGATCGCAGCAGACCGATCAGTTGCGTTGACAAGCTGAAAGCGTCGAGATGAAATCGTTCGTGGTGTGCTCTCTGATCGGATTGGTGCTCCTGGTGGCCGCTGGCCAAGTACGCGCCGAATGTGACGATACCAAGAGTCCTGAAGACAGCGACATTGGCCACTTCTTCAAGAACCTGGGCTGCAAGTTTAACCAGGGGGCCAAGGAAGTGGTTGAGGCCACCAAGCCGTACGCCGAAAAAATTGGCGAGGGCGCCAAGGAGTTCGGCAGCTCCGTGGCCCACAAGTACGACGAACTGAAGCACAAGCTAACCGAGGAGCTCTCCACCACGCCCAAGGTGCCGGTTGCTTATGACGCCCCCACCGAGAAGGTCCTTCTGGCCCCCATCGGAGGACCCAGCACCCCGGCCCCATAAGGTCTGCCTGGCTATACATCCGAATCCCAAGCTCAGTTTTTTAATCAACGAATCTTATGATTTCAGGGATGAAAATCCGCCTGGAGTCTCCCTCTTTGTTGCACAAGTCTTCTTTGTTTTTTTTTTCTTGTGATCTTTTTTAATAAAATCTAAAAAAAAAAAGTGATGTTGGATTCGTGAGCTGTGTTTTTGCGACTCAATGGAGTGCTGATAAGCGGGGTTAAGACGGGGATCACGGATCGGTGGTTATCAGTTTGGAGCTTATCAAGTCAGACAGGCAACTGAAAAGCAAATGAATTCTTGAGAAATCTCTTGACCTAAGAAGTAGGGTCAAAGAGAGCTCTCTATAGCTAAATCAGCTCAAGAAACCACAAGTAGAAGATAACATTCAGAGTCAAATTCGTTGAGTTCGAACAATAGAAAGTTCAATGTTCTTTGTTAATGCAAAATAATGATTAAGAATTATCGGGAAAAGCAGAGGAACAATAGTCGAGAGACTTTAAAGCAATAAACAGGCAACCGCAAGTGATTTACATTCGCATCGTAATTATTCAAATTAAAGCCGAAATGTAAACAATTATTTCTGAGAACTGAAAGCAACACTCATCGCAGATCATAAAGACAAACATCGTCGGCTGTCAACCGACAGCATCAACCTTCGCTCCAGCCCCATCCAAATTATATAGCCGAGATGCTGCTGATCAGCCACCATGACGGACAGCTCGTTTATTTAGCTGGCCTATAATTTATGGGCGATTTATTAGAACTTTCATGGGGGAAACCACTGGCGGTAATATATAATATATGTAGTTTGAACTGATCCAGTTTTGAGTTAGCATGTTCTTTTGTGAAAGAAAAGGTTGGTATTTAGATAAATATTATAATAATCTCATGAAAAGTGACGTGTGTCATGCAATGATAAGATAATAAATGCGTTTTTAATTTGTAGGAATAAGATAAATCTGTGAGCATATCTTATCTTAGAATCAGGAAGTTATTTTAAAGAGATTTTAAAGTGAGAAAGAAGTATGGCTAAAATATATATCTCCCTCATTTTAAATACTTTTTATTCAGGTATTTTGGATTCTTATATCTTCACTTAGCATCTAACTTAGATCAGTTTATGTAGCTTTCTCATGTTTTTTTATTTTTGAATTTCATTGAAAAGTCTGGAAAATCTTCTACACTACACATCTACCACATCAGACTTAGAAAGTTGTAACTTTTAAAATTTAAAAATTCATTTGACTAATTAATCATACAAAAACAAAACACTTCATTATAATATTATTATCTGATCTAAAGTAAAGTCTGTGCCCCTTAACCCTCTATAATCTGTTCCTAGGGTATTTCCCGCTTCGTGTCTACTATAGATAGTACTCACTATATCTATATAGTATAGTTATAGTACTTTTCCCAACCTTCTGACATTTGTCTTGCCATTCGAAGCTTGTTTACGTTTCGTAGAGCCTCTATTTGATCGACTTGCCTTCGCTTGGCTAACTTATTTATTCACTTATGAGTGCGGCTGTGCGGATGTGCCAATGTCAATGTTTCGGAATGAATGTCATGACATTTGCCGGCTGCCAAGTAGGATTTCCCGATCGATTGATCGAATTACGGCTTGTTTAGATCGCTGATGACTACTTACAGGGGTCTTACGTAAGTGAGGGCATTACTCACAATGCCTGAACTTTAGCACGTAACTGGAGGAGGAGGAGGCGTTTGTTTTGTTTCAAACTTCCGCGCTGACTCTTTTTTTTAAGTTGAACTGGTTGTGGGGCTGTCTGTCTGGTTGTCTGGCTGTTAGACTAATTGTTCTATTGTGCAAATTACTCATAATTGCACATGCGTCGCCGTGCCGAAACCCGAAACAATTAAGGCAATCAGCATACAAAACCAACTGACTCACATGTCACAATCAACAAATAAAAACTGCCACCGAAAATAAACACTTCACATAAATCAGATTATCACTTCGGGTTTTGAAGGCTGAGCTCAAATTGCAGCCGAATGTGCAGGGAATGAATGTTTTCAATGGAATGGCGAGGCAAGTACTGCCAGCCTGTTCAAGGGAAAATGACCAGGAAAATATTTTTATAGCACTGCATACAAACGAGAAGTAATAAATTATTCACTCGAAATTCGTTTCAGTTCGGCTGTAAATGTTTATTTTAGAGATTTCCTTGTTTTTCCCCACCCTGCAGATAGTTCAAGGTATTTATTTTTAATAACCATCTGCTGAGTTAAATATTTATAATAGAAAATGTAGCAACTCCTAACTAATAGTTATGGCAGTCAAAGTTATAGTTGGTTAGCAAAATAAATCCCAAATTTCCATGGCATTAAGAAACTTTAACCGAATGTGTAATTCCCCAATGGACATTCACTTTATACCTTCGCCTTGATAATCAAATTCCTGAATATATATATATCGAATATATATATATTAAAGTGCAGAGGAATCTGTTTATCTGAAAGATATTTCCCCCCGGCAGCTGCAGCTGCAACTCCACGCCACTTTCGATAAGTTTCCGGCTGGCAAACATTCGCCTGGTATTTTTTGGCTTTTCCGTTGTTTTCCCCCGGCAGAACTTTGCAGACAAGGCAGGTTGCTCATACGCACAGTTGCACCACAAGAGAGAGAGAGAGAGAGAGAGAGGGTTTTTCAGGGGCTACGAGAACGACAGTCATTACCGCCAAAGTTTTGTCGGCCAACGTACTTTCGAGACAGCCATCTCATGGGCATCGAATTATGACACTTTTAGTGGTTTCTGCTAACTATGCGGCGGCCAAAGGGGCTGCCAGGACGAGGAGCAGCCAGCAGGCAGATCCTGCCGAGGCCAGACAGAGACCCAAAACTGTCTTTGTATTTTAGTAAGTTTTGCCTTTTGGATTTGTTTGCAACTTTACTTCGATTTCAGCCAACACAAACTTGCAGCAATCGGAGGCGGGGAAAAGTGGTCAGAAATACAGGGCTCTCTTTGAATGCGTATTTAGAGGAAAACGTGACTTAAAAAATATTATAAAAACTTAAAACAAGTTAATTTTACTGCCCAAAGTCTTTATTTTGATTTGCCTATATAAAAATTATGCATTTTCCCTACAAAAATGGAACTAGTTGAGTAAGAAAATGAACTTAAGTTCACTTCTGAGTAGATTAGTTTTTTATTTCATAACCCTTTTTTTATAATTTACAATTTACATGTTTTATTATCTATTTTCCACTATTACAATAATAAATATACCCATAGAAGCCCTCTAAAATGCAGATCTTAGCAGACCTTCAACTTGTGTTTAGTTTTCCCAGCAGCTTTTCCGTCTTACAATGTTTTCATTTTCATTTTCATCCTTGTCTTTTTCTGTTGTTACTCTCTTCCGCTTCGGTGTTTGTTTTCCATTCTTTTTCGGTGCTCGTTTTCGTTTTCGTTTTCGTTTTTTTAACTTAAAAGTTTATCAATAAAATTATGACAGAAAACTTTTTAATTTGACACACAATAGTCGTAGACACGAATCCGCATGCGTTCGGGGACACTTTCCCAACCGCACTCACATCCGTTTTTTATTCGATACAGTTGCCGGAATAAATAAGCAAAAAAATGTACAGTCATCAGCCTATCACAGAGATAACTATTGTCAGGCACTGGGAAAAAAAGGGGCGTGGCTCAGCCCTTGAGACTCTTCAGCTTGTTCTTCTTCTCCACCGCCAAGCTATTGGCAAACTGTTTGTCGGCCTCCGACTTGTACTCGGCGAGGTTGTACTTGGTGGCCTAGAAAGTATTTTTAAGAAATATTAAAATAAATTATTACTTCAATATAAGCCAATGGCCAAAAAGAACTTACATTTAGTGCTGTGCTAAACTCATTCATGGCCAACCTCTGAAGACCGCGGAAGTTCCTGCCCAGGATGCGACCCAGCTCGTAGCGGGAGATCTGGAAGGCCTCCGTTGTTGTGGGTTCCTCACTATTGCTGCCACTCTCCTCTCCGCTCAAAGACTGTTAAGAAGAACATATATACACTATAGATTTAGTTCCAAAATAGATCTTACAAACTCACAGTTTTCTCAGTCGTTACCCTAGGGCGACTGGTGGGCTTCTCGGGTCCTGGGTCGCTGAACTGCTCATTGACAGTGTTGTAGATATCATTCAGGGTATTGCGGGTGTCTGTATATTGCTAAAAATAATGCTTTAAATAGAAAACGAACTTAGTTAGTAGCTAAGAAAACTCACATCCACTATCAGGTTCTTGGTGATGACCATCTTCTGGAAGAAGTCCCAGAAAATGCCACGCTTGTGTCTGATGTGAGGGGCATCCTTAGAGCTGGGATCCTCGGCCTGAACCAGAACTAGACCCATAAGCAGAATGCCACCAATTAGCAGGGTGGACATTAACTTTCTCCTTTCACCGAACTGCATGCTGTTAAAAAAGAGAGAAATATTTCATTACGGCAGGGCTCTTTGCGTGATTAATCCATTGCAAATTGCATCGATCAATGGCAGATTCTGTCAACGGCCAGAGAAATAACGACAGCAATAGAAGTGACACGCCCCCGCAGAGGCGGTGCATAAATCATGTTCGGTGACAGCTCTCAAAAAGGAGAACGGCAACGGCGGAAAGCGAAATTGAAATGGAAATTGGCGAGGGGTATGGAGAATGGGAAAAAAGGAAAATGGAGAATCGAAAATATCGCGAAAACAGAGGAGAGGTCAATAACAAAAGGCTTCGGGTGATGGGGAAATGCATCGAAATAGCTGCCAAAAAATCCCACTGAATCCCCTTTGAAATATTCTACAAATTTCAGGACAATTGAAAAATGTCTACAAATCTGGAGAGTTATTTAGAAAAACAAGTTCTTTGTTTTTGTTTATGTTTATTATCCCTCTTCTATAGCTTAAATTAAGTTAGAATTTATATTTAATTTTCCATTTCCCTTTTGATCTTCTTTACCATTACAAATTTATGAACTCTGTGATAATCCCCTCCCATTTTCCAATCTCTGAGAAAACTCAAGCGTCGTAAGAAAAATACCTCGCTAACTAAAAGAAATGGTAATTGTCGAATTCGTCCGGTGGAAAATGAGAAAACAGTTTCCGCTTAGCATAATTGCATTAGAAGGCGACATTTCCTTTGCCCGGCCCCTGAAAGTATGCAGTCGAAATTGTGTGACAATGAAATTTGCAATATTTAGTCAACTTTTCCGCTGCAGGACTGCTCTGGGAAACTCACTCGCAAATTGTGTAAAATGTACATTTTTTCAGTGTTTGTTTTTAATGCGCGTAATTAGGAAAATTGGCAAAGTAGCTTAATAAATTTTTACATTTTAATTGCATTTCTGCCGTGCGCGAACGCAATACGCAAAAATATTCAAATGCCATTTAATGTCACAATGCGGCTGTGTGTGTGTGTGTGTGTTTTTGTGTGTGTTATTTAAGCCCCTTTGGGCCGAAAAGAGTTAATAGAAAACAGCAATTGGCCGCGGGCAAAGGCCAAAAACTGTCCGCTTAATTGTTTGCCCATAATTTCCAATGCAATGTGAAAATAATTTAAATTATTTCAATGCCACCCCAAACTAAGCGAAACGAAAAATATATAAAACGACAAAAAAACACAATGATTATATTATATTTGCTACATTTTGTAGCATTTTGTGTCCGATTATGCCGCAATTGAAAATGCAATGACCTCTTTGTCCGAAGAGAGAGAGGGGGGAGAGGGGCAGCAGCATTGATGAAATTATAGCCAGAATAAATTGCACAAAATATGTAAAAATATTATTGAAATCATTTGATTCACTTTCAGGGCTTTGTGTTGCCGCTCCTTCTTCTCCTTCTCCATCTCCCCTACACTTGCATTTGCTAAATGATATAAAATTATACAAAAATTAACTTTTTTCCTAACCCAAAAAAAAACATATAAAAATAGCGGAATTATTTCGTATATATTTGGCATTAAAATGTAGTTTAAAGTTACTCTAAGAACTACTTAACCCCCCCTTGCCCGCTCTTTATATATTTTTCTTTCAGTGTGACTAATTGAGCAGCTGACGGCAGAATTGGCGCATTTGATTGGATTGTTGGCCATTTGCCGAAAACGTTGGCACTTCATTTTCCCCATCACGCAGGAAAATCTGATTGATGGCCGCGGGCACGGCAGGGGGTATCAGTTTCCCGTCCTCGATGGGCTTGAGGTCAAGTCGGCTGAGTGGCAAAACGAAAATTTCCAATCAAAATCTCTAGCGCCGAAATTACAGCGCCGAAACAGATGCACGCGGTTATTTGTGGATATCATTCGATTTGGTATATATATTTGGTATATAAGTTAACTCAACTTTACTTGATACCCTGTAAAGAATGGAACTAGTCTTATCAGCCTCAGAACGATGGTATAAAGCGGAATATATTAACCACTTCTTAGGAACAGTGGTAGGTCAAAGCTGTCTTCTATCCAGAAACTAATTCAAGGATAAAACTGATCTTTACTTTATCTGTATCTTTGCTAAAGGGTATTCCAAGGTTCGCAGTGATGGTACATCCCTGCCGTTTCCCCGCTACCTTGGCAACCGATTCCGGGACTCCAAACCCCTCGCCATTCGAACATAACCCAAACCGTTGCACATATTCTCCGGTATCGTTGAGCGGAGAAGTCAATTGCCTTTGGCTCCGTAGACAATCGTTTGATGCTTTAATGCTACTCAAGTGCTCAAACTCTTTTGCCAGGCGAATGATGATGCAATAACAACAACAACAACAACAACAACAACAACAACAGCCACAACGACAACAGAAAATTGCCAAAAAATAAAAAATTAAAGAAAATAAAACCAAGAAGCAGAGCGAAGAAGTACTTGAAGTGAAAACTTTTGCTTTTTCGAGAGCGTTCTATACTATCCCTCACCCCAGACCCCTACTGCTAAGAAAAAAAAATAAAAGCAGTGCCATAAAAATGCATGGCTCACACACACGGAACACATATGCATATCTTTATTCCCATAGATTGCCTGTTGTAGCGTAAGGCAATCAGCAGAAAAAGCAGAAGGATCTCCTCCATCTCCCAGGCAAAAAGGACGAACCGAAACGAAACGAAACGGTACATATAACAGACAAACATTTCATTGAGTTGAGTTGAGACGAGTTTTTCGGCTGGGTAGTGCACTTGAGTTCCGCCAGCGTCTTTGCAACGCCCAAGTTCCAAGTTCCCATTGCATCTACTGCACATCCACAGCCCACCATCCTAACATCCCAACATCGAACCTCTCAAAATTTCTTTGCATATGAGCGAAGTGATTGCTTAATTGCCAAAATTCATTGCACAGATTGATAAAGGGTATGTGCATAAAAAAAAGGGAGCAGAACCGAGAGGACCAAGGGGGCAGAGAGTGTGCATATCTAAGGGAAGCTGTGAAGTCCTTTTTGCAGTCCTTATTGCCAATTCCAAACCAAATGGACAGCCAATGGTTGCATACAGCTGCCATCAAGCTAATAGCATCGGTCAAAGTCTATTTTTAATATTAAAGGAAGTTACTATACAGGGAATAAATTAATATGAAGTTAAGATTCTGATCTTAATCACTAACTTTCACTTTATTTTCATGATTTTACATTATGTTTTATTACAATTTTTTTCTAAGTTTTGGTTTTATTTCAAAAAGTAAAAGCCAAAGTTATGTTAAGAATTAAACATTCTAGTTTCAGCTTGGCAAATACAGTAAACTCCCCAAAAGAAGAGCACAAAATCTTGAGTGGGATATCTGTAACTGTTCTTCTTAGCTTTGGCCTTATCTCGCCCGCTCTTTTTGGCCGACTGCCTTGCTGCTGTTAAGGATAAATCAGGAAGGGTTTCGAAAGTAAATTGGAACTTTCATTACTTTTGGTCAAAATTTCTTAAAATTCGTATTTTTGTATAGCCAACGACTTAACACCATTAATGGATATATCACTTCCTTAAAATCTGATTAAACTTTTTGACATCAGAATAAAAGCATATTTAAAAATTTTAAGAAACTTTCAAAAAAAGTTCTTATACAAATTTTAAGTCGCTTTTGGCACTTGTAACCCCAAAAATCTATGCTGATCCGCCACTGTTTTCTAGCGCCCCTTTCTTTTGGGCCATTCCTTTGTGGCCGATTTCTGTTTGCCTTGGCAACTTTGTCGCCGCCTTTCCACTCTCCACGCACCGCTCTCGCCTGCAACATTTCCCTTTTCCACCTGATATGTACTTCTCTTTCAGCGTGTTGTCATTATCAGCGTCTTGGCTGCACTTGTTGTTGTTCTTGCTGTTGTTCTTGCCGTTGTTGTTGTTGTTGTTGATTCTGCTGCTTGGAGCATTTTAATTATGCCCTAATGGCGCATAATAGCTGTCCCAGTCCCTCCGCCGTCTTAGTGTCTCTTTCTGGCTGACTCTCATTACGGTTGGACTAACGGCATTGGCATTTTTGGGCGCCCGCTTCCGCTTGACAACTTTGCCCATTTTTCGACTAGATTTCCCGTTAAGTTTGTCCGCCCCCACCCACTGCAATCTGCCGGCCACGTTTTTCCTTGTCTTCAGGTAAATTTGCACTGGCCCGCAGCTGGGCAAACCCTTTTTCGATTGCCCAAATACCCTGTAAGATGTGAATAAGGGTATATGCTTGTACTAATTATAATAGATACAGAAGTGCTTTCTCAAAATATGTAATTAAATATGAAAAAAGCAACAAGAATTCCACAGATATGACTGGAAGATAAACTCAGCCTAAAAGTAGGCAATAAAAAGTTAACATCGTCTGTGGTAACGAATCTGTTGGTCATCTAAAACCAAAATATATAGTATTACGACCATGTCCTTTTTAAACTACACCATATATTAATCAAAACATCTTTAATGCCAACATACTAGTACCCTTTCTTTTTGGCCAATGCCTTTTGGCTTTTTCCACTACTTGGATGATGGCATCGCCACCCCGTTTTCTTTCTGCCTTTCTTCTTCATTTTGCTTACTTTTGTTACCAGTTTTTCGGCAATTCTCGTTGCACTTTTGTGCACGCTTTGATTATTTTATTGCCCATTCCCCCCCCCCCAGCCCAGTGCCCACGCCCCTGTTCAAACTTCATTTGAAATTAAAACTTTTTCGGCTGCGGAAGCGAGATGGAGAAAGGCAAAATCGCATTCTTGATTATGTTTTCCAACTGGCTCATCAACTGGCCAACAAAACTTTGTAATTATATCAATGAGTGCTGGCCGCAGGGAAATTGGAGGGGGAAAAGAGGAAACGGGGAAGCTGGAGGCGTGGCATTTAAATCGGACTTTTCGATGGCTAGCCAAAAATCAATCAATTTTCGTCTCTGCTCTCAAAATATTTTTGCATGGCATTTCAATTAAATTTGATTTGATTTGATGCAATGCAATGTGATTCGATTCGTTTCGATTCTCAGTGCTCTCTCAAGCTTTGGTTGGAGTACACTGAGCGAAAACGTTAATCATTGTATTTATGAAGAAAAAGCTTTATAAAATTAATAAATGTATATAAAAAAAAGCAAGTAATGGTAATGTTTGGTAAACAAAATTAATAATTGCAATATTATCCCAACTTATTAGGAAATTATATACAAAAATGAAAGCTCCTTAATCCCTGTTTAGGCCTCTGATTATAAATGCATTTGCAATGCACAAAAGCAGATTTAACAAAGATTTAGATCCAATTTTAAGGCTTTAAGAAGTGCTTGTTTGATTTTCTCTGTGTTGCTAAAACTCTCTTTGTGTGCTTGTGTTGGTAAACACACTTGAACAAAGCAGATGATAAGGAGAAGGCGGGATGGTGGGTGAGGAAGGGAGAATGGAGAAAGGATGACGGGAAAGGGTTGCCCCGCCTGAGACAACGAAAGCAACTCAAACTGACGATGTGCCTGGCATATTGTCCATGTAACTAATGATACACACACACACACACACACCCACATACATATATGTACTACACAAGGAGTACGAACACAAGGACCTAAGAAAAGAGACGGGCATAGAGGGACAGAACGAGAGAGACAGTGCGACAATTGCTGCCTCGGATCTCGCCTCATTTTGCATTTGCATGCTAAGTACCAATTAAACGAGACTTAAGAGCGATTTAAATGTCCTCGATATGTTGCTAACGCCGGCAGCGACGCCAGCAGAGATTTACCGTCGTATGGGTGCCTAGGTGTGTCCTTTTAGGTGTGTGCGTGTAAGCCTTTGGAGGGCATGCGTGTGTGTGGCCAAGTGTGTACGAGTGGGGTGTCCCAGGAGATATTCCCCAACGGGCTACAGTGGGGCCTTAAAAGGTCAACTGCACTTTCTATACGTTAAAAATGCATTTAAATCTGATTAAAATTATTTAAGAATTTATCTTTAAGTGCTAATATTTATGGAGGAGTGATTAGGACAGAAATAACTCGACAATGTATGAAAATCATGTTTTTAGATTGCATTCAACGGACTTACAAACCTCAAAAATATTGCTGCATACTTTTGGACATTTTTGAAAATTGATTTCAGTAAAACGAGGTAAGCCCTTAGTTCCCCTTTATATAGCCTTAAGAAATAAAGTTTTCCCACCGGCCATTACTTTTGCAACCCACTGTGGCACCATGGGGGGCAGCATAAATTATGCGAATCGATGGCATCTTATCAACATTTGTCACTGCAGCACACTGGCGTTCGGCTACGCACACAGTGCCACATTTGTCCACCTGAAAATGCATTTGCCCCCGTTGCAACCTCACATTCCCCCGAACGGCCCCTAAAGCACCAATACCATTTAGAATCCAGAATTTTCCGACCTGCAATTCGATTTCCATTTTGGCAATTTCAGTTTCGGTTTCAGAGTTTCGATTTCTGTTTCTGTTTCTGTTTCTGTTTCTGTTTTGGTTCCGTGTGCATAGCTGTGTGTGAGCGAAATTATCGAGTTACATTTTGGCAATTTTTGTTGATTACACACACGAACCGCACTTCCCACACTCGCACACACACACTCCTACTAGCTCCCTTAACCCATTACATGCCCCATTCAATTGATTCAACCCGTTGAGTTTTGAAGTTTGGCCCCCGCACTTGTCATAATGTAATGAAAAATAAATAAATCCAACGTGGCCATAAACCTGAGCAGTCATAAAATGTGCGTTTATTGAAATTAAAACCTGGCCAACACGATGGCTACGAGTGAGTGGGGAGGGGCGTAGAGGTTAGGTGTCGAGTCGGAAACGATCATAAAACTAAAACAGAGACACAAACTTGACCGAGGCAAAGTCTTGCATAATAAATGCTAATAAAGCTTTACGATGATGGGTTGGACAAGGGGGTGGGTGGCGGTTCTGCAAACCCAGCTGACCCAAGGACACACACACATATGTTTCCCATCCACCCGAAACTACTACTCTCTCCCGACTTGGGCGCCACGTAAAAGTTAAACAACACGAAATTCCATTAAGCGAATGGATTGCCATTCATAACTGTCCTCGGAAATGTGCATGTGTGTGTGTGTGTGTCTGTCTGTGGGTGAATGTCTCTCTATATGTGGGTGTAAGTGTATTCGTGTAAACAACACCAACTACCAGGGCTACAAAAGTTGCCTGAAAATGAATGGCAACCATTTATTGATATGCAGAAGGGAGGGCTAATAGGCCCTGAAAAAATAAACATAAACAAGGGGGTGGTTTAGCCTGTGGGTAGGTAGGAAACTGTTTTTTTTTAATTCACATAAGGAAATTTTAGGGATTTATCAGGGAAAAGAGGATATAGTTTAACTCACTATTACTATTTCCTGATTACTTACTATAAAAATGGAAACACATCTCTTAGTTTGCATTGTTTTCCTTATTAAACCATCCCAGCTCACTCCTGGAATCCCACAGAAATCGTAGTCTTGATTCCATTTAATATAATCAAAGCTAAACAGGGCTTCAGCTGAATTCCGAGAAGAGACCGAGACCGAGCTAGCAAACCGCAGGCCACCACTAAAACAGGACCGCATCCACCCGAAATACATCCAAATACACACAACACGCCCACACATTCGCACACCCCACCCACACACACACACACATGCATAACTAAGGAGTCCACGGAGGCAAACAAACAAACAAACAAACAAGCAAGACCCCCCTTTCCTCACACATCCCTGGCGCATTGCTTTCATGTGTTTACTTTGGACATCGCATAAAGGTGACCAGACTCTGTGATATGTCATTTATTTTCAGCGCTGGCCGCGCCCGCCATTTGTAAACTCAACCGGAAAATTGCTTTTCTCAGCGCGTTGTGTTTCACTCTCTGCCCCGAACCCTTTTTTTCCGCCAGTTTTCCCTTTAGTTTTCCCGCTGCTAATGGCTGACTAACAACAGGAAAAAAAAAACCAAGGACAATACAAAATATGGCATTCAAAAATGTTTTGTTCTGTTTGGTTTTCTTTTACTCTCTCGCAGAAGCTTAAAAAAAACGGGGAATTTAGAGGAAAACTGTTTACAGTTGTAATTAAATTCGCAATCGAGGGGGCCTTCTATTTAATTGTACGGCATCATCATTATTTCAAGTGGCTGTGTTGGCGAGGGGACAGCGGGGTGCCTAGCCAGCCAGCCATCCAGTCATAGGGGGCGTATACGTGATCGTCGAGGCGAGCTCATAACTCATAATACGTATACGCCCCATCGTCTTGGCCAGGGTACGTG
Source organism: Drosophila eugracilis (assembly GCF_018153835.1). Lineage (NCBI taxonomy): Eukaryota > Metazoa > Arthropoda > Insecta > Diptera > Drosophilidae > Drosophila > Drosophila eugracilis. The sequence goes on from NW_024573535.1 coordinate 933,140, forward strand.
CCAACTGTCAAAAAGCGGCATCCTGCAGCGAGACTTACTCCCTTACTCCCTGTTTGCCCAGCAAGTCAATAAATAAAACATACATATTGATATGGCCATAGCCATGTTTTCCTTAGCAGAGAAAGGCAGCAAGCTTTAAGGCCCTCTGCGTTCTTGGCTTGGCTCTTAATTTTCCACTGCAGCTGCATAAATACAATTGTTGGTCTGCCAATTTCAAACCGCCCTACGATATTTTCCTCACAACTGTCGATTTCCCACACACTAAATGGGCGATAAACATGGCCAAGGAAAAGCCAAAAGTGGGGCAAGTAATATCCAAAATTAGTTGAGATTCCAAGTCAATAAAGATTTGGCTGCTCATAGAAGTGCCTTCTTCTACATAAAGTTATGTATATGGAATATCAGATACCTTTGCTTGAGCTGCTGGTAAGAACAAGTCACTAAGTCAAGGAAATAAAATTATTTTGTCTTGTTTTTACTTCCACATAAGACACATCGCCCTTCAACTCACTTTGACGCATATCACAAGCACTTAAAAGATTTCTTAAGCCAGAAAAAATGTAATTATACTTATTTATAGCTGTCGACCTGCCGCCAGATGTTCAATATTTGCTAAACATTTGAATACGTCAGTATAAATATTTTTCCTTGGCTAATCAATTTGTATCTGCCACCACGACGATGACACTCATAAAATGCGCCCGAAAAAAGAGCTAAAAACAATAAAAATAAGCCCTCAAAGTGGAATTGAAAACAAAAATAAAACACGAGAAATAACAACAATGGCAAATGCTAATCATGAAACAACTATCAACCAAAGCCCAACCTTGACTTTCATACCAAAAACCCAAGCGACAAACCCCGATTCCCCCGCCCCAAGGTCACCCTTTCCCCTCTTGCCAAACTCTGGCGGTTTTCTCTGATCACTGCGCTGGCTTTTGGATTCTTTCGGCCAATTGCCAGGTCGCTTTTGGCCACAAATGGAAACCGAAACTGAACAAGAAACCGGTAAGAAAAGAAGCCAGCGATGCGGCGACATTGACAGGTGGTAATTGATGGGCGAGGGCCGAGTTGTTACTTCGCTTTTTGGCCTTTTGATTAACATTCAATTGGTCGACGAGCCAATTGAAATTTTTGTTGCTCTTTTTTTTTTTTGTGTTTTTTGGATGGTTGGGGGCTTGGCGGGGAGTTGCTGGCGGTTTCTCGAAAGTATGATTAATTTGCACGCTAAGGTGATGGTATTTCGGTTGTTATTTGGGGAATTGTTGGGAAATGGCTGGCACATGCGTTGACTCATATTGGATATTGATATTGAGATATCTGAAAGCTTCGATCAAGAAGGTTTATCCATGTAATTAGGATGTAATAACAACTTATTACCTTTTTTTTAATATTTTTGATTTTGTTTCATTTGATAAAAGTTTTTCATCATGCCTTTCGAGATGAGTAAGTCTTATTTTTACAACATTTTTTGTCATTTTCTGAGATCTATTAATATTTAACTCATCACTTTAACTTTTTGTTGCAATCATTCAAATGGTTTATTAATATTTCTTTTATTTTTTAAATATTTTAACCTTAACATTCACAGTCTTCTTCACAGAATTTTAGAAATTTTAGACTTAGAAGATTTCAGTAAAAATAAAAAATTAAATAAATTTATTCCATAATTTCCATTTGCCAAACAATCGAAACATTTTCCTCGTAAAGCCATTAAACTCGATTGCTTTTCTTTTGGTTGCTGGAAAATTCGCGTCTCATGCAGCAGCCAGATTTTCCCTGATATTTCCTCAAGCTGCGTAACTGGAAAAGCCCCACTGCTCATGGCTTTTCCAGTAGCCATTGGGGGGCCTATCAATTTGCACAAATTACCCACATTCGCCACGATATGTTAATCTCCCTCGCAGATTGCATAACCGGCTGCAGTTTGCCGATGCAGCCAGCAAATTGCTGAAAGATGAGGCAATTGGGTCACTATTGTTTACACGCCGCTGCGCATGCGTCGCTGCCTTCGCTTCGACCGGCCACAAAAAGCCAGAAAACCCAGGCAAAAACGATTTAAAATTCACCAAAAATCCAAACCCAGATATTTTTTTTATTTATTTTTGCTTTCGTATGGAATTTTGTTGTTTGTTGATCTTTCGGCTTTTGAGCTTTTCAAGGCCGTTGAAGATTTCGTGGGACTTGTTGACTTTATCTTAATATCTCAGCGATGTGCACAGTGCGAGGTGCGATGTGCGATGTTCACCTGTCGAACTCCGCGAGACCCCAGAAACTGGAGCAAGGGAAACCGGCTTAAAGTGGTTAATAGAGGCAAAAATGAAGGCGTTGCATTTATTGAAAATATGTTGCTGAATGCCTGTTAGGCTTGTCGAGGTCTGTTCTTGGTTAATTTGAAATTCAGTCAAGGAATATTGATATATCTTAGCCAGGTCATTGGGGAGTCATTCCTTGCTAGTAGTTAGTTTAGATTTATTAATTGGAATAATAAATTAAGTTTTTAATATAGAATAAAATATGCCAATACACATTATCAAACCTTCTGTTACAATAGTTTTTTATCTAATTCAATGAAGTTTGGTTGGCAAAGTTTTTAGTTTTGAAAACTCAAATAAATTAATCGCCCATAAGTTTCACTTTTAAGAATGTTTTAGTTCTTCTAACATTCTTCTCATTTCCCAAAGATATTCCTAGCTACTAATAACTTTCCTTAACCATATTTTCTTTTAAAAATCTTCACAATTTCTGGTTTTAATTTATCACAAATCCCACACATACAGTAATGAAACTCACAAAGTATAACCCATTACATTTTGGCTAAACCGTTTCGTTCAAAGTTTTTGAAACCAATACAGTCTGCACTCCATGTTCCACTTTACCAATTCACCAATTTCAATTACACAATTTTTCGCATACTTTTTCATCACACACTCGTTAAAATCCTTGCCCAACGAACGCGTTAAAAGGCAGAGGTCAGCGGTGGGTTAATGTTAGCGCCGCTTGCCAAACTCACGCAGCCAAAAAAATAAAAATATTTCCAAAAAAAAACATTTGTAACTTGGAATGCAGCACGGCGGCAAAAATATCAAAAAAAAAAAACGTGAAAAAATACAACAAAAATGTGAAAAACAAACAATGAAACTCACTTTCACGTGGCCCGCTAATCAATCGGCCAATCAATCGAGCACTTCAAAATTGATCTATAACACTCGAGTGCAGGGCAATCGAAATCGAAATCGAAACCGAAGCTAAATTGGTTTTTAACAAAAAATAAATCGAAACTAAAAACTGAAACCGAAACTGAAATCTATTTCGGCCGGCAACTTGTTAACTTGGTTACTTGGTTTTGGCGCACGCGAAAGAGAACTAAACGCGAGCGGCGGCCAAATTGTTTAAACTTTATGCAGCCTCAAAAACACTACAGAAAAAAACATAAAACTGACGTTGCCGTCGACGCTGGCAGCGACCATTTCAAAGAGCCAAACGAGGCGGTACAGAGCCCAAAACCTGAAACCGAGGCGCCGGCACAGTGAACATGAGACGGAGTATGTGGGTAATTGGATACGAATTAAAGGCTTTTCAAAGAAGTCAAAAATGTATTTCAAAATTAACAAATAAATGCTTTTTTTAGGTTTTACATTCACAAAGTTTGACAAAAAATAATTACCTTTAAAAACATATTTAAAATATTTATTGAAAACATACATTAAAATATAATTTATGGGATTAATTATAATTATATTTTGATCACTTTTTCAAGCCACTACAACCACTGTGCCAAGCTTGGCTTGAGAAGTGCAGTCAAGTGGACGTCGCCGCAGACAGCAGCGTCAACGCTGACAGAGGCAGCGCTGCTCTTACGAAGCTGCAAAGTAAACGCTGTAAACGGCACAGGCTGCAAATGCTGCGGCGGACAACAAGCTGGCCAAGACGACGGCAGAGAGGCAGGTTAAGAGCTCAGCTGACGCGGCTAAATGCTGCTGGCATTGCATAACCTCTGGGTAATGGACGGGCAACAGCACCAGAGCCAGCCTTGGCCAGAGATCAGAAATCAGGCTGTGAAATCGGTGAACTTTGGCTAGCTTAGAACTAGAGCTAGCTTTTTGGAAACAAGAACCCATTTGGAAGGCCCATTAAAGACATTAAAGTCTAAGCATTAGAAATAGTTATGATAGAGCGACGAATAAATTCAAATAAATTAAACGCCCAACAAAACACTTACAAAACGTTCCGCAATTTATAAAGAAAGAAGCCAGCGAACCAGCAATTTTTGTTTGTTTTTCTCTTTGTAAATTGTAAGCGACAGCAATGACTTTTTTAGTCGCGTTTGTTGCTTTTGTTGGTTTTGTTGTTTATGCAATAATCGCACTAATTGAAACGTTTTGTCAGGAGCCACGGCAATAGCAACAATGGCGATAACACCATCAAACACAGAGACAAAAGACCTCCCCTCTATTACCCTCTTTTAATTGCCTTCATTTTTATGATAGTGCAAAAATAAAAACTAAAAAAAAAGCAAAAGGAAATGCTTTTAAAAAAACGACACTTTTTTCGCACTTCACTTTTTGGATAAAACTAAACATTTTTTTGTGATATGTTTATCACAATAGCAGCGGCAGCAGCAGCAGCCAAAACGAAACCAAAAAGCAAAAAGCAAACAGCTGAAAATTAAATAAAATAAAAACATTTTCACTCCGGATGCGCTCGCAATGTAAGTTTGGGCACCGACATTCAAAAACCGGAACCGAAATGCTACAAATCCAACGAAATTCATTCAAACAAAGTTGGCCCAGACTCTTGACCGGGTTATACCACCCATTGAGGTTGATAAAAATATGGATATGGAAAAGATATCTAGAATATATTGGGAAAACTAAAGAAGATATCTGCCTTCTTCTTAGCTTTTTTATATATTAAAACCTCTTAAAACCCAAAAGCCTAATATACCCCTGGCCATCTTAATCTGTACATAATCATAAAACACAAAAATAAATCTATATTTCCAATACATTCTGCCACAAACTTTGAATAAAATCCTTTGCCAAACTTCCTTTACACTTTCTTGGCTGATTAATTAACTAAAGTCTAGGCCCAAGTTGGGTTTGATAATTGTAAACGAGAGAGCCAAATTGCAAAAAATGGTCTCAATTAAGCTCGACTGCCTGCCTGTGTGTGTTTGTGTGTGTGCAAACAACAAAAAAATTTTTATTTAATTAAAATACTGAAAATAAAAGTAACAGCACCCACTCCCAGCGACACATTTGCAGATAAACTTTTATGGCATTAAATGCTAAAATTCCGACACATGCAGATGCAATGAACTAACGCAGACACAGAAAGCCACCGCACCATCCACCGCCCAGATGCCACGCCCATTTGGGTTATAGGGCTTAGCAGATATTTACCAAAAGACAGGGACAGTTTTTAGAAATTTTGCAGCAGACAAAGGAACTCCAAAGTGTAAGTAAAATAAATAAATGTGTAAAAATAAAAATAAATCATAAAAATACAAAATTAAATCAATTTTATTTTAATTTTCTTTACTCGAAATGTATTTCTTATTTAAAAACAAAGTTGCTAAGCTGCCATTATTTAAGATTGGAAAAAATTAAAAATCCAATCATAAATGGCGGAGAATATTTGGGGGAAATTGTAATTAAATATTTATGCGATTTAAATTTAGCAATTCGAGAGTATCCTTTATCCTGGTCATCCAGCATTCAGCATACAGCATCCAGCCGCCCATCGCTCTAGATTTGGCCAGTTCCCTGTGGGCCGTGCATTGTGCAGTCGTATTTATGCATTTGTTTTGGGCATAAATGAAATATGCATATCGTAATATGCAGTTGGTAAAATGTCGGTTTTCGGTATTTGTTAAAGTATTTTGTCGGCCTTTTCATATTATTGTTTTTGCTTCCGATCCACCGGCCACCAAACTTTATTTCTCAATATATTCCTGCATTTTTAAAATATATTAATTTCCCAACGAGAGCCAAAAAAATGTTTGTGCCAAATTCGGAAACAAATGCAGGACAAGTTGCATGCTGCCACTTTTTGTTGCACTCTTGCACTCGTTGGATTTCATTTCGATTGTCGAACACAAATTTCCCATTGCTTAGTCTCACTTTTCTTTTATTTTCTCCATTAGTCCATTAGTCACATTTTTGATAAATCACAATTTTCAGCCTGAGCTGGTAAAATTCCTTGAGTTTGGCAATAAAATCGCATATTTGGCCAATTGCCCTAATTGGGTGAGTTATTAGGCGACTCGGTTACATCTTTCATAAATATGAAAGTTTTAAATAAATTCTGACTGTTAACACTCATAAATAAAAGGCATATAAGTTAAGCTGGCATATGGCAAAGCCTTTGAGTTCGCTATTTGGAATTTTAAACCTTTGCAAGTCTTAATTAAAGTTTTGAGTTTTGGGAAAACTTTAACATAAACTGTAAGCTTAGTCTTGGCTGCCTGGTAAATTCAACCTATAATTATTCCCTATATTTTATTTACAGATTTTTCTGTTCTTTTCTTAAGGGCTTAATAAGTTTCTCCTGAATTTAATCGAAATTAAAAGCGAAGTTCAAGCAATTCTCTTTACAAAGGCTTAATTTTTTTGAAGATTTAAATAACTTTTTACCTTGTAATTTAATTATATTTTTAATACAATTTTTTGAGATTTATTTCATTTTTTTAACCAAAACTCTTTCACATTTTTCCTGCCTCTGAAGCCCCCTTGCCTTCCAGTACTTCCAGTCCCACCTGTTGCTTTCCTCTCTGGCGCTCTCTCAGTGGAAGAACTCACCACAGCCGAACTCACCTCCACCACCTTCCACAGGGCACACGAAGTAGACTCCTTCGGCATTCGCCTTCAGTTGCTTTGGGCCTTTCGAACCAGCAACACCCATGAGTTTCACAACAATTGAATTCCTTCTTCTAAGGCAAATTGGGAAAACTACTAGCGATTGGGAGTCCCGATTGGGCTGCCTTCGGCCCCAGCACTCGTACATAACAATGAAAATATAATTTTAGTGCCTAGTAAAAATCCATGGCCATGGATAAAACTGTTCGTTACGCTTCGCCTTCCCTTGCTCGCTCTGGCTTTGCCATTTCCACAGTTTTCCTTTGCGTGCAGTCCAAAAACAAAGGGGGGGGGGACATAAAAAACGGGCAGAAAAATGTAACCGAAAAAAGATTATTATAAAAAAGCCCGCAAAACCGAAAAACCAAGAGGGAAAAACTATGAACATTTAGCTGAGAATGATATCGGGGCATGTCAAATTTAATTTCACGCTTTGCTAGTTCCCTCTAACCCGGTCAGAAGTATTAATAAAAATGAAATTCTAATAAACCATTTTTAGGGAAATCTTTGGTTGTAAAAAAAGAGAGGCGAAACAGAGATTTTTCTATATTTTTATGGGGAAAAGCGATTCCTTTTTTTATGTACTGTTTGACTACAAAATCGGATTTATTTTCAAAGTTTTTTGTTATCTTTTAAATATGTTTAAAGATATTTCATTTTTGGCTTCTTTTTCTTTACATCTGAAAATGTGTTTACTTTTCAGAAACTTAAAATATCAGAAGTTATGTTTTTCCTTTCTTAAATTTTCAAAATATCGAAACAAGTGCCAAAATCGCTTACTTCGAATAGTTTTCCACCCTCGAATACTCCGAAATTCGTGGACGGATTTCGGCGAAAGTTTCGGATGAAAGTGAAACTAATTTTTATTTATGCGCGAGCCAAGAACGAAAGGGGATAAGTGTTTCGTTTTGGAGGGGGGGGAAAGAGATGGTGAGGCAGACAAAATTGCCCAGCATTATGCCAAAGAAAATTGCCAACACAAAGAGGAAAACTAAAGGAGATGGCGGAGACACACACACATGTATATAGCCGGAGCTTGGCCATAAACAATGAAATTTGTTGCTCACTTTTATGAGTTCCTTCCCTCAAACACCAGGGAAAGTGGTAGTGGCTGGTGATGGGGCAGCATCAACATACTCGCCTGTTGGCTGCTGAGTCCTTTTAGCCAATTTTAGTGTCTTACAATTTTCCGCATTGTCTCCGTTTTTGTGCTTATCCATTTCCTCCTGCCCTTGATAGTTCCCCTACACCTACCCCTCCCCGATGTATTTTCCAGCACTGCACCCCTTTTCCGTTCACATTTTCCTGGCCACTTTCACGCCACTGTCATTGCTAAGCTTAAGTTGTAGCAGTTGGTTGTTAGTTGTTGGTTGCTGCTTGTTGGCCTTGTTGCTGTTTGGTTAAAAGCATTCTTAGCCCCAGGCCAGCAAAACCATATCCACCGGCAGGGCAATGCCAAGGGGGCAAGGATGCGAAAATCACATATAACGGAGATGGCTCCGTGATGGATAATTGTACGTACTTTCGAAATATAATCTAACGATAGTTTTTATTAGGAACTTTTTTAAATATTAAAACTATTTTTAAATTTGCAATAATCTAAAGCTTATGCTGAAAATACAGAAAATTCGTATTTATTTTTTAGATTTTTTATGGTTAAAGTTAATTTATGAGATGGGAAAAACGAAAAATAGAAGAAAGATATTCCTTCTGAGACTAAAATGACTTTATTTCTATCAAATTAATATATTTCATTAAATATAGCAATAAAAATAATAATAAGCTATTATTTTTATTAATTATTTTTGCTTTTTTCACTGAAAATTATTTGTAGAATTTGAAAAGAAAAGTAAATATTTAAACTAACTTAAGGACGCCCTATCAATCACGGTTTCATCAACAGCCATCTCCACATCGCCCACACAGATGCACTCAGAACTCTCAGTCGGGGTCACGCCTCCTTTTAGAGGCGTTGAGCCCGATCTGACCTCTCACTCTGGCTCTATAGTGCCAACCAGGCTCCGTCTCTTTCTTGCCAGAATCATTCCCAGTCGTAATCCGCTGCGTTTAGTTTATTGCTAGCCATTTGTTAAAACAAAAAAGAGCTGGGAAACGAGGGGAAAATAGGGTTTATGATGCGCTCCGCTTAAAAGTTATTAACTAAATTGTGTGCGCTTGAAATTGAATGCCGGCGGAGGGTCAGGCGAGTTTCCCTTTGTCCAGCCGCTCGCGGAAATTTAATCACCTCAAGTGCAGGGGAAAAGACCTGGGAAAAGCGATGGGAAAAGGCCGCATTTCCACGCGGGTCAGGTGTGCAAATGGTCAGCGCAAAAGTGCAACTGCAAAGGCAAATGATAATCCAGCAAAGGTTGCAACACAATATTTTAGTGTCACAACAAAGGAGTCCCTAATGAGAAAGGCAACGATTTGGGGAGAGTACGAAGATGCCATACTGTACTTAAGATCTATTAAAAGTTTATAAGAAATGGAAAACAGAAAGAAGCAGAAAAAGCAACTATTTTCAATTTTCTAGTAAACTAAATACAAATTTTATATTAAAAAACAAAAATTTCAATCAAATTGAATAACCATAAAGGGAGCAAGAATTCTACATCATTTTGAAGATGAAATATTTCTTATAATTCCCATTACCTAAACAACATATAAATTTATTTATAAAGTAACAAAAAGTATTCTTAGTTTACCTTTAAAAACCTAAAATAATTGCATTTAAAATTGTGCTAGGCCATTGGTGCATTGGCCAAGAATTCTACTCAAGAAGTTTTTTTAAGCATTTTTAAAAACTACAAAAAAACAATTTCTTAGCTTCACCACTTAGATATATTTTCCATAAGTTCCAGATATTTTTCTTCCTTCCTTCTTTCGCCTATTTGATCGTTTGATCGGCACTGTCAAGTGACATTCTTTGTGCATTTAAAGCAGCCTGGCATCCTTTTGCAGCGCCTAGTTCTTGCAGCAGCGACAAACAAGACACACGACGGCCTCCTTCTGCAATTACGGTCTCTGGAACTGGATCCCCATGCCAAACTCCCGTCCCCCCAGAACCTCCTTATGCCCCTCGGAAAACTGAAAACCCCTCTCGAGGGGTGGCCCATAACTTTTGTCAAGCATCGCGGCCATGTTGCAGCATGCCGCACAGCGAGGGTTGCACTCAGAAATGTTGCTGATGGTCAGCTGGGGAATGCACAAAGCGAGAAAGAAGAAGCGATACTAGTCCGCGGTGCTGGCACTAGAGGGAGGGGGAAAACTGCACTGTCAACTTGCACTGGAAATTCGCATATCAACTGCAGCGAGCAAAATCGAAGCATGCTTTTAGGCGAGTCAAAAGCAAGCAAATAAATTTAAGTTGTCTAAATATTTAAATTGTTGAATTTTTTATGGAGTTTTGTATTGAAAATGATATAAAAAATCATAATAGTTAGTACATAGGCTTAAATAATTTTTAGAATTGGTAAAGTAGGCAAACATCTAAAAAATTAAATAAATTTTAATACTCAAATAAAAAATGATCTTCATTTTTATTTGTACGATTTTGTTTTATAAGCTTAACATCGTTTAAAATCTATGATTCCACATATTTTTAAGTAATTTCTTAAATAATCAGAATCCTATTACATATTTGTTTAACATTAATTTGACTCCCTAAAAATTCGTTAAAAAATATTTAACTTTCTCACCGTGCACTTTCAGCTGGCCGACTTGCTGACTTGACCAAGTTTTTTCCTGGCTTCTGCTGGCCGACTTTTTTGCAGTCCCTGTCTGTTTTGGCGGATATGCGCTCTTAGCGAAAATTGCATTTGGCCAAATGAGTGGAGCGGCCAAAGAAGAAGTGGAAGTGGGAGTGGGGGGTTGGTGGAAGCCCCAAGGAGTCACAGACCGAAAAACCAAAATAAAAAAGAAACCAAAGTCCAAGACGACTCTTAATATTTCATCTTTCATGCTCATTTGCACTTATGCGGGGACCCTCTGTTGGAAATGGTGGGTGGAAAATGAGGTGGTTTTTCCAGAGGGTGGCTTGTGGGTGGCCAAAGAACAAAAGTAGGAGCACACGGCGTGTAATCAAAAGAAAACGTTGCCGCCAGCCGATGTTCTTTTGGCACACTTGAAACAAATTTGAAATAATTTTAGTTCATGGAAAACTGGATAGGAACTTCCAAGTTTCTTTACAAAATCTACTACAAAAACTAATATGATGTCTTAAAAAAAGCTTTTTAAACATAAAAACTAAACTATTATTATTTATAATATTAACAAAAGTATTTTAAAGGAGAAGTTCGATTGAGAAGCCCTTGTAAACTGATATCTGATGTTATTTTTCGAGGTGTGCAATTCTTCGGCTGGTCCTTCCTGTCTTCCTGCCTCCTCTTTGGCCCTTTGCCCTGGTGCTTCGCAGGTTTTTCCCATTGACGATGTCTTCAGGAATTGGGGAGTTGGACGTTGCAGGTTGGACGTCGGACGTTAACCGTTGGATGAGGACGGCACCTGCTGCGAGTTATTTACAGCCACTGGAGGGCATTCCTTTCTTTCCTCGCTTCCACCTCCTTTTCACTTCTCTGGATTCTATTTTTTATTTTCCACAGGAGCAGGAGCAGCTCGTCCTTGTACAGCTATTACACATTGCCGGAAGCATTTGAATGTGTTTATGTGTAAGCGTCTATCGCTCAAGTTGCCTGCTGCCCTCTCTCTCTCCTCTCCTCTCTTCTCTTCTACCGTCTCCTTTCTTCTCTCTCCAGCTCCTTTCCATAACAGCAACTAAAATGTTTCCGTTATTAAGCTAAAGAAACACTTAACTTTGCGCCAGGATCAGCAAGGACGTCAGGTGCAATGAATAGAGAGAGAGAGAGCAGGATAGGAACGAAAGAATGAGAGGCACGAGACAAAAAAAAACAGAGAGGGAAGAGCGTTGGGGGAAAGAGAGGGCCATAGAGTTAAGGACCACGCGAATACACGAAACTTTTGAGGTGTTTAAAACGTTAATTTGCTTTAGATTTTACAGGACTTCCATCTTCCCTCTCCCCTACACCTTGGTAACTGTGTGTGTGTGTGTGTGAGTGTGTGTGTAAGTGATTTTCGCATTAACGCTTGCCACTTTGGCGGTTCGAGTCAGCGGAGCACAAAAAAGCGCTCCTTTTCCACTTTTTTCACCTTTGTTTGCTTGCCCAGAAATTAAGCACAATAAAAACAAATAAAATTACTCACATATAGGAGAAAAAGTGGGAAACCCGAGTGCAAATGCTCTCCGCACTTTAAAGATTATATAAACAAAGTTAATTCCATAACACTTTTGCAGGACCGCTAAGCTTGAGGAGGGATTATAAAGGGGTGTTTAAGCTTACTTATTATTAAGTTGGCAAAATTAAATTAAAAACATGGCAGGCCGTATATTAATAGGAATAGTTATTAAATTCGAAAATCACAAAGGAAATATATTAATTTATGCTTATTATCACATTTATAATTTAAATAACATAACATAAGCAGAAAATTTATATTTCTCCTTACTGAATATTAATATTATTTACCCATATATATATATATTATTTGATTATTATTCTGTTTGATTATTATATTATTTAATTATTTTTATTCAGAAATCACATTTTCCTAAATGACAAAAAGTATGCTAAAACTTGGTGATTTAATTAACTAATAATCGCAATATTAAAGTCTACTTTCTTGCAAAATCTTAAAAAACATCTTCAATCAACTGAACTATTTTAAAAAGGTGAGAAAATTTACTGCATAGACCCCTTAGAGATAACAGTATTGTCTGCTGCTCCTTTCACAGCTAGCATTCCCCGTTAGTCTGCTGATAGTGCTGTCTTGGTCTAACACTTGACCAAAGACCACAAACATTCCTTTGTCCTTCTCTCTCTCACTCCCTTGCTGCTCCTTGAAATCAACTTTCATAATTAAATGGCAAGTCCGAACTTGCGCTCTTTTTCTCACTCCCTTATGCCCCCCTCCACTTTCTCGCTCGCACACACGTGCATGCATAAAACAATTTAACACTTAACGTGGCCAGGAGCTGGAAATAAAAAGCGCATAACTCATGCGAAGAAGTCGACGGCGGCAGCGAAGCTGGCAGAGGCGACGACGGCGCCATAAATTTCAAAAACAGCTACAAAACAGGAAGCAGCAGGCGGAGCAACAACAAAAATAACAACAACAAGAACAACAACAACTACGGTGGCAAGGAGCAACGGGAAAAAGCAAGAACAACTCGAGTGGAATGTACAACGGGATAGGTACACTTAAAGAAAACTTACATTTAATTCAAGGTTTAAAAACGCCTTTAAAAATATAAATTTGTTATTTAATTTAATTTTATGATAATAATGTTTTAAGCCAGAGCAAATCCCTTCTTGGCAAGAAAAAATGGCTTCTAAAATTTCAGTAAATGTTTATTTTTAGTGTACCAAGAGAGGCGGTGGCTAAAGAGAGGAAGCGGGACACGGCCGCAATGGACTGCAAAAATATTAACTACCTTTTAGCAAAAAGCGGGCCAAGCTGACGTCAAGTTTTGTAGAAAATTATGTTTTACAATGCGAAAATTGAATTTCAGTTTATTGTTTTCTGCTGCTCGTTCTCGTTCGTCCTTTTTTCGCATTTTTCCTTTACGATTAACTGTTAAATGCAGCCGACTTTTCGCCGTTTTGTGGCTGCAAGTCAACGACTCTTCCATGTGTGTTTGCTTTTCTTGTTTTTATTTTGTGCAGTTAGCAAGAACATGGCTAAAACCAGCTGGCTGCCAAATTGAACGGAAATATTTACTGCTAGCTGGGTGGCTAACGAAGAAACTTGATATTCTTTCGCCGAACTTACGGGTATATGATAATGTCTATATAGGAATTAAAAACGATTAAAGAATTTCTTTCTATCCGAATGAGGAAAACTTTTATGAAATATTCTCATTATTTCCAGCTCATAACTATATCATGAGGGAATATTCGAAAAGATGCATACATCTTAGTTTTAAATTTTCAGAACTTCCTCTTTGTTGGTAAATTTGTTCCTTCAAACATCAACAAATTCTTCAGCAACGTAAAACTTAAGATTATTAACCCTTGGGCTGCCCTTTGCTGTGAAAAAAGAGAGCATACATTTAGGCTGCGTTTATTTGACGGCCCTCATAACACTAACAAAAGTCTAGGAACTAATTCACGCGCAGCGATCTCTCTCCCTCCGCTGTCGCTTTCTCGCTCTTTGCCGCCGTCGCCAGCTATTTGTCCAGAGGCGTAGTACGAGGGGGCTTCCCTGGTCGACCTTGGTCCCCCTACCACTCGACACCATGCGCCCCACCCCACTCAGCCAGTTCGTCTGACGGCGCTGCACGTACGGTTGTTGGGAGGCGGTGCGGAAGTAGAAGCTCCCCTGCGCCCGCCTCTGCGAATGGATCCCGAAGCGCGCCTTCCGGTTCCCATCGCAATATCCGGCGGAGAATTCCCGGTAGCTCCCGCACTCGTAGCCCACGAACGGATACTCGGGATCCATTGATTGCCGGAAGAAAATAGCTGCCGCCGAGTGACTGCAGGCGATGGGATCTACAGAAAGATAAAGAATTATTAATAAAAAATCTTATCATAGTACATCATGTCATATTTTAAATAGTTTTTAAGAATATTCATTCCTTAACTAGCTATGTAACTAAGGCCTCTAACGTAACAACAAAATTCTCTCCATACTAAAAATATATTTATTAATTATGAAAATGTAATCAAAACATCTAACAATCTTCTCAATATTTTAAATAAAATTGCAAATACATCTCCCAAAACCTAATCTTTAATATTCTTTTCTTGTCTTAAACATTTTGTCATTAATCTTAAAACAATGTTTTCATCAATTACGAAACTTTAAGAGCTATTCCAATCTGCTCGTCTTCTTGAGTTTACAAAAAGTAAAACTGAAGTATAAAAACTAACGCAGCAACGTTATTATAGCAATACCTAAATTCGTATATTCGAATCGATTATCACCTATTAAAAAAATATTCCACACACAAAGATTTCTTTCTAAGCTGAAATAACTTGGAGATTTGGTAATGATTACTCACTGGTGTTCTGCATATCGCGCAGATTGGCAAACATCTTGCAGTTCGTCTGCGGGGCCCTTCCTCCATTTGGATAGAAATCAGCGTGTCCGCATTTCAGACTGGTCCCCAAGGAACCTCCGGAGGTGTGTAGCACCTGAACGAACTGGGCATCGCCGGGATCCAAGCGGTACTTGGGCGACACCTCGGCGGGCAGCGAGAAGAGAGGTCCAGCGGGATCCAATCCAATGATCTGCTCCACCTGACTCTCCAACACTGCCCCCGCATATCCAGCGGCATGAGCTCCCAAACTATATCCAGCCAAGGTCACGTTGCTCCGATGGAAGTGATTGGGTCGCAGTTCCTCCAAGGCCATAATTATCCCAGCCACCGTCAGACCCACATCGAAGATAGACATGGAGGCGGACTTGTAGTCATTCTGCGAGAGATTTCCCCAGTCCACCACGCAAACATTGTAATTGGAGTCGAAAAGGGTCCAGGCTGGGGATAAAAAATAAGTTTTAGTTGGTTGATCTTTTAAGTTATTTCAACTTTTACATCTTGTAACATTTCATTGAGTTAAGAAAATAAATATTTAATCCCTTACTTAGCAACAGTTCTTGAACCCAGTCCTTGCTGCCTTGGTCATTCCATCCGTGCAAGAAGAGGGCCAACTTTTTGTTGGGATCCAACCGACGAAATCCTCGGAGATCTCCCAGTTGCAGATTGAAATGCACTTCGTTCCCGAAATCCTTAGCTGATCTGGAAGAGAATTGAAACTTTATTATAGTCGCGATGATAAGGAAAGCCTCTTATCATCATCATAATCACTTTTACATCAAAGGAAAACTTTAAAAATATATTTTACTACAAATTAAATCAAAGAATCATGTAAAATCACAATAACTGAGCAACATTTGTAACCACTCACATAGTTCGGCACTCGAAGACGATGCCATGATTAAGATGAGCCCGCTCCAGACTATTACGAAGCATCGTCTCCTGGAGATACCGAAAGGCCTTCATCATGGGACTCCAGCGGTGGAGAGCCTCGATTCTCGCAACATCGCCGAGCAGGCAGAGCAGGCAGCCAAGGAGCAGCAGGTGGGTCACGTGACCGGTCATGCGGTCTTTGGGTCATGCACTACCGAAAACTACACAGAGAACACCACACTGAGCACCTCCACAAAAAAAAAATAAAAGAATGGCCCCTTAAGATTAAGAAATGGGGAGTGATCTGGTAACTGAACACGGAAGAGACGCACTTCTGGACCGCTTAGCTTGCCCCGTGGCTGGCTACTGAAGAACCCGACTCGCTTGTAACTCCAACAGACCCGTAAACACGATGATCATCATTCCGCTGATGATCGTGATGCAGAAGTACACAGAGAGAAATGTTAGGAGAGCTTTAGAGGTTTTTGCTTGGTCATCTAACAAACCTTTTTTGACCTTAAGAACCACCTTTAATATTATGTAAATATTTAACAAACTAAATCTAAAAAGGGTTTAAATTAATAAGAATAAGTTAAGAAGTTAAGCTACTTAAAAATGTTTCTAACTTTACGATGAACGTACGCTTAGGTTTTTGTTTTTGCGGTAATGAAATGAATTTATTTACCATTTGATCATTTTATATAGTTTTCATATCTATACCTGCCACACATTTTCGCTCAGTGTAACTGATGCTGATGACCCTGCTCTCCGTTAGCTCTCAACATCTCCGGCGTTCTTGGCCGCGTGTTTGCACAAGTGAAAGTACAAAAAAGCTTGTAACGACTTTTTGACTTCGATTTCGATTTCTTTCGGCTGGGAATTCGGCTTTGGGTTGTCGGTTTTTTAGTTTTCAGTTTTTAGTTTTCGGTATTTGGAATTCGGTACTCGGGCACTCCACTGATCTTGACATAGAAGCCAGCAAACGGTAGCCGTCGAATTTCCGACTTGTCATGGCCGTTGTTTACAGTTTACAGTTTATAGCTTATAGTTTATAGTTTACTTTGGCAGCTGAGCAAACCGAACGCCGCGCATCGAAATCGATAATAAAAATAACCGAAAGACAAGGCGGCGCATTCAGGCCTCATCTCGGATCGAATAGGTTAATTTTAGTGCAGTCATAAACTTCAGAGGGAGTCGATCTGGGGACACGCTTTCTCGATGCAGTGAGAGAAAGGGTTAACTTAAGTTAGGATTTGGATTAATTTTAAACACTTTTTGGTTAATGGATAAGCTGTGTATTATTTATTTGGAATTTATTTAGTTATTTTTTAAAATATTTAACAGATTAATGTTGTTTTAGGGGTTATTTTTGAAAAAAGATTTAAACAAAACCTCAAATAAATTATATTTAAAAACTTATTACCTCTAACTATTTTTTATTAATTTTTAATATTTTTTAACATTTTTCCCAGTGCTATTTGGGGCAGCCCAAATGGCGGATAACTTACAAACTTTGACCCAAAACGCTGTTGTTTTTTTTTATGTCGCGCTCATAAAATATGTTCAGCTTACAAGAGATAAACCATAAAATAATCCCGCCCCCTTGCACTCCACTCCACCAACCATTTCCCACTTTTTGGCCGAGCTTTCTAACCAATATGTGTTAAACGAAAGCAAAAAAAGAGAGAAGAACGCTAATGATGCGCAAGTAAAGTGCCAAACGAATTTCGTTGTCTTCGCCAGAGAGCCACAAAGCTTGGTCTTCTGTTTCTGTTTCTATTTCTGTTTCTATTTCTACGCCCATTTCCCGTCTTTCTTCTCGCTTTGTTTTGGCAATTTGTGCTCTTGGCTGTCGATCAATTTGCATATCGATCTGTGGCTTTTAAGCTGGCCCCAATGTCAACTTTATGTTCGACACTATCAATCCGACAGAAGACAAAGATTTCGAAGAAAACTAAAGAAGACGTGCAGATTGGAATGTATCTCAAAGCTTGGGAATCGATGATAAATGCTCGGAATGGAAGCTCGACAAAGATCGATGCTGAAATGGTAGGGAGAAGAATACAACTTTGAAGATTAGGCTTTGATTATGTTGTATTTCTTCTTTCTTTGAAATTTCATTTGACAAGATGGGTTTGATCTGATGATGATTTTAGTTGCCAGTTAATACATTTTTAAGGGGTAAAACATACGAGTGTTACATACGTAAAAAGGTGTTTAATAAGTATAAGTACACGAAATCTAAGTTTGTTAAATATTCAGAAAATAATGATTTAATCTTAAGAACTTCTTTCATGCTTAAAGTTTCATTCTGCTCTAATGAGTACTCGTGGGAATTTGATTTGTTACTTAACAGAACACCTTTCTTGCCACTTCTGAGTTTTACAAAATATGTTAGAATGGATATTCAACTCCACAACCTTAAATTATGTGTAAGTCTATTTTAATTTCCAGTTTCCAGCTCATTAGTTCCCATTACTCTTCTTTCTGAATATTAACCCAATGTCCGAAGGCTGGATGACAATTTCCAGCGAGGAAATCTTCTTTCGGCATTCAGGAAACATTTTCAAGACTTGATTAATAATTAACCTCCATTGAATTTGAGCACAGTTAACGTTCTCACGCAGCACTAGAAAAGTTAATTTAAAAAAGAAATAACAATATTATAAAAATTCGATCTAAATCTAGCTATCTCAGAACCAGAAAATAGGTTTTGTAATAGCAATGATGACTTTGAACGAGCAGACTTACCAATAAATAATTTGGTCTTAATTATCAGAGATCATATAAAAGGTTGTTGACTACAGTGCTTGACGTGTCCAAAAGGTCTGCCATGGAACTAAAATTGTTCTGGAGGAGTACAGCTATTGTTGGCCAGGGCAATGTAAGGCCTTTCTGGGTTTACGGTGGAATGGAATTTGCCAGCTGTTTAAAGGTAATAAAAGCGATCCTCGTGAAATTCTTTCACCTTCCTTCCTAGCACCTATCGTATGTGTGCTAATTGATATCCGCGCAATCCCAGCTGTTCACAGATATATCAGAAAAGTGGTCCTTGCTCTTTAAGCCATCATGACTTAAACCCTTGACGGTCAGCCAATCAACTCGATGTGTATCTGCTTCAAGATGGTTTGTTTCTTGGCTTCAGTATTCTCAGGGCGGTTATATAATAGCCTATATAAGCGCCGAAGGAATACCAAAGACAAGAAGCAAATCATCCTAAATCAGATATTAATCGAGTTAATGGCTGTCAACAGAATATCGGCCAGGCCAATAGTTATTTCACCATTCTGATCTTTGCCTTTTAGTGGACAAATGTCATTCAGAACACATACAACAGGGCTGGGAATGAATGTGCTCGGTCTTCCGGTATATTGACTTGGCCACCTTCGAGCAGTTGGACAAATCCAAATCCAACTTTATTTGGCTGGGAGGAACTTGAGGTGCCTCAAGACTAAGCAGAGACACCTCATCTAAAACCCTGGCCAGTTTATCAGATTCAAAGCTGCAAGGCAACTGTGGACATCAAATATATATAAAAACTTTGGCTTTGATGATCATGCATCCAGTTTAAAAAGTCCAAGGTCATAAAGATTGTCTTCAAAGGTTGAAAGTCACTCGAGTTCTCCGAATGGCGAGTAAAATTCAAAGCTGCTAGGAATATAACAAAAATTAGAAAGGCAATGGTAAGCCTCGCAAAGCAAACTCCTCCTCGGAAACTTACCACATTCTAAAATAAATTGAATGAAGTTTAAAATTTGTTCTGTAACAAAAAATTTTGTTCAGTTTGACTTTCTAGGTAATTAAAAATGACATCTGGTCTTGTTCAGAAATAAGCCCAGAATGAAACTTTCATTTAATGGACGACATTAGAAACATTTTGTTCATGGCTTGCTGGTTTTAGGTTGGTTTTTATTGTTGTAGATTCCCTTTTTATATGTAAAAACGCATCAACTTAGTCCATGTTGCTTGTTTTATGTTAACCTAAAAGAAAATCAAAAAGAAGATGACAAAGATTAGATAGTTAATGGTTACTCTAGCAATTAGCATTAATATAAATTCACGGAAACTTACCATAATTTTAATAACATTGAAAAATGAGCACAAAATTTTGTTCAATTTGATTTTCTAGCAAATTAAAATGACGTTTGGACTTGTTGAGAAATAAGCACAGAATGAATGTTTTAACGAATACAAATATAGTCCATTAGAAACATTTTCTTCATGGCTTGCTTGTTTGAGTTTGAATTTCCTTTTTGTAGTTTTTTCCTTTGTTTTGTAAAAAATGATTAACTTAGTCCAAGTTGCTTGTTTTATATTAACCTAAAAGAAAATTAAAAATTAAAAATACAGCATTTCCTAAGAAAATTCAAATCAAATTCAGTTCGTTTGTTCCAATGAAATTCATTTGATTTTTGGCAAAGTGGGAGAATCGCTTATTCCGATTTAATATTCATGAATGATCAAAAGTTTTTATCCGCCCACAGAATCCTTGCCGCCTTCGCTGGTTTTTCCTAGCCATTTTCTTTGAATTTCCTTTCATGCACTTTGGAGTTTGGCCTCCTTTGTTTTGGCCATTTTCTTCATGTGTCTCTATCATTAAGGCAGAGTGCGGCTTAATTGTTGCCGCAGACAATGGCCGGGCTTGCTATGAGGGGGTCCAAAGGGGCTACAACGGCCCACTCTACGCCCCTTGGCCCACAGTTGCGTTGCCTATTAAGCAGCATCATAATAATAATGTGTAACAACAAGAGCAACAACAACAGCTGCTGGCAATAACTTTTGCATACATATACGACTGTGTGTGTGTGTATGTGCGGCGGGGCTTATGTGTGAGTGTTTGGGGACGCATTCAAAGCAATTTCCACAATTTTCGTATTGTTTACTTAATTAATTCTGCACAAAGATTTTCATTTGCAACTGTGTGAGAGTGTGTGTGGCCCTCGCAGATGTTTTGTGGTTATTACAGCAAACCAACAACACTCGTTCAACACCCTCCTGATATAGCCCCCCTACCCCCTCAGCACCAACCCCCTCCAATAACCATTCGGGCAGACAAAACGCGTAATGAGTTTATAACATTTAATGAATCCACAGCCATCGCCGCAGCACAATGCGGCGTATGCGTAATGCGTAATGCGACCAACTCTCAGCGAGGCGACAGCTTAAAGGCTCCTTAAAGTATGCAACAAGTCGCCGACAAGTGGGGATAATTACGGGGTATTTCGCTGGATTTTAATTAGATTAAATATATGCAGCAGACTTGGCTAGAAATTGCCATTAGCTAACAGTAGAACATGTTCATTTTTGAAAGTCCTAATAAAATTATATATATGATAAGTTAAGTTATAGTTTAAACTATAAAGCTGCTGTAGTTTCAGGCATATACGAGGTGTGTTCAAAAAGTAAGGTGACTCTTCAAATTTCGCGAATTTCAAATTTTTCGATTTTCGAAACCTTTTAGAAGTTATACGAGGTGTGTTCAAAAAGTAAGGTGACTTTTCAAATTTCAAATTTTTCAAATTTTTCGATTATCTTCAGTTTTGGGAACAAGAAAAAGTCACATGGGGCCAAATCCGGTGAATATGGTGGCTGAGGCATTATTGTGGTGTTGTTTTTGGCCAAAAAATCCAAATCCTTTGATCCATATTTTTCGATAGCAAAAAATCGCCGAGCTCGCAAAACAACTTGTAACTTTACGCCTCTCACAACCAAACAAAAGAGGATGTTCCATTGAAACTTGGTACAGATGTTAGGGAAGAGTGTACCAATATAACAAAACAAAAAAATCGATAATCGAAAAATTTGAAATTCGCGAAATTTGAAGAGTCACCTTACTTTTTGAACACACCTCGTATCTCTTCATCTGATATTATCATGGATAAGTATGAATATTGCTAAGACTCCTTAAAGCCAAACCTTATAACGAATAAGCCTTTGCTCCTCCAACTTTCGCAGTGCCACGCCCCCCTTTCTCCTCGATTTCCAGGCTTGAAATAAAGCGAGTTCAGAGTTCTGTTCGTTACCATGTCAGTGGTAAGTAGAGTTCAACTCCTGTTTTCCTATTTTCCCATTTTCCCCCGACTTCAATTTTCCGTCTTTCGGAGGCGGTGTGGGTGTGGCAGCAGCATTGACTTTCGATTTGTTGTTGTTATCTTCGACGAAGGGAAACTATTTTACCGCTCAATTGATTTTGCAATTTATTTCCGCGCATTATGGGTAGAAAGAGGAGGATGAGAGCCGGGATAGAGGGATGTGGGGATGGTCTATATAGCCGGCAGGATAGATGTTGATACTCACACGTGTCCTGGGCCTCGAAAACGGAGGCAAGGAGAGCAAAGGATACTGGTGGCATTTTCAATTCTATTTACTCCCAATAATCATCATCAATGTCAGTTTCGCCAGCACTAAAATGAAAATAAAAACAAGCCAGGCAAACAATTTTTGTTTTCCTTTCGAGTACTCGATACTCGATACTTGACTAGCTCCCTGGCGCAACAGAAACAAAAACAAAACGTCAACAGGATCATTGGCAGAAGCCGACAGCAACAACAATGCAGCGCAGAAAGAGACAGCGAGCGGTATAAAGAAAGAGAGGGGGCGATGGCTACGGCGACGGCGACAGAACGCATTGAGAGTTGATGTTTATATCGATTGCTGGCAATTTCGTGAATTACAACAGACAAACACTACTGTCGAGTCGAATGGGACAGGGACAGGGCTATTGGGCGGCAAGGGAGGGCCATATGTGGCCAGAAAGAGAGGGGGCGAGAGCGGGAAAGAGAGGCACTCACTAGGGGGGACACACTTGAGACACGTCGTCAGCGACGTGAGCATGTTGCTGTAGTTTTCCCCGCGCGGGTTGTTTCTGTTCTTTTTTTTTACAGTTGCCGTTATAAACACGGCAAGAAAATGTTTCTTCTTTTAAGTTTTTCATGAGGTAAACTTTTAGTTGAACAATAATTTGATTTCTATTACAGATCAAAGTTAATATCAATCTGATCATAACTTCTTTTATCTAAAATTTAATTTCCCACAACATCTCACTTTTTCCCAGTGTAATTGTTGTTGTCGCCATGTTGCCATGTCGCTGGCGTTTGTTGAATTGCTGGAGTGGCGGCGGCTTGGAGGACAAGTAGTGTCGGGGTCACCAATTCAGCAGTCACCAGTCGCAGCAGTTCCCACCTCCCTTTACCGTTAGCACCAACGACACTGTCACACACACACACACATACGTAAAGAGAAGTCATGAAAGACAACGTAGCGGGACAGTAATCACAATATGCCAAAAGTTCAGGCGACAAAACTTTGCTGCTTATATGGGAAATAACTATATATATATATTTATACTTGAAACTTCCTTTTTGTCAGATTTTAAACGTTAATTTATGAGATGTGTTCACAGAAATCAGAAATGGTTTGATGTCACTTAATAAAGTAAGGATGAAGTATGAAGTTAAATTCTCTTTCACTTTTGGATTCCTAATAGTTTACGTACTACCATTTACTCTTCTGTTTTTCTTACAAGTTTTCTTATTAAAATCGAACTGTTTTCCCTCATTTTATTCGCCTGTTGTCAAATTCCGCCGCTGTGTCGCGATTTGCCACGCCTGATGCCTTGATACTTGACTCCGCTCTAGTTCCTCGGTACCCCTCCTCCGCCTTTATCACTCTTCTCATTTCATTCTGTTCTGTTCCGCCATGTTCACCCATTCACCTTACACACACACACACACACACACACACACACACATGCAGACTGGCATGCACTCGGAGACAAAACTAAAACAACGAATTACGTTAAATCAGTTTTTATACTCTTTGAGGAAGCTTTACAAGTTATGGAAAGGGTTTAAAATTTATTTGAAAAAAAAATAAGCCTTACTAACCATATATTAGAGAAAAGAAAACCTCAAGCCCAAATATGTAAATGACCTCCATGCAATATTCATTACCTTTTCATATTTATAGCCGGCAAAATCCTCGCAAGTTTAATTGAATTGCCTTGAAATGAATGTATTTATTCAAAGGGTATACAATGGCTGGCCATTTGGTGTGGGTTTAGCTGTTATTGCCACTGCTCCCTTCGCTGGATTGTCTGAATTGCCGGAGGTCCTTTATCCTGCCACCCATTCGTTTTTTACGCTGACGCAGGAGAGTGTTGCATACTTTTCGGCTGGCATTTGTTTTTATGCGCACGTTTCACGTTGCCCGTTATGTGCTTGATTGAAGTTTGTCTCAGCTTCAGCTTCTTCTGCAGCCTCCCACCCCGCCCCCCATTTCCTTCTACTCCTCCCCCCCTCTTGGTCTTATACTTTTTTAAAGCTTGCGAAAATATTGAAATATTTTTGAAGGAGCAACCGACCAAGTAGCAGCCAAAAATTACGATCGCTTACATCATAAAGAGTATTTTGCACGTAGGGTGGGGAATTCGAAAAGGGGATTTCGGGGATTGGTGGCAGCTTAGCGACAAATCCGCTTGTCGGGCGCACAAATACAAATACGAATGCGGATACAACTACATGTACAAATAAAAATTAACAACAACGAGTAAAGCAGCTCACGCGCTAAGCTCGCATAATTTGCACAAAATAACAAACAAACTCTGGCGCACAAGCACACATAACATGCTTAAAAATAGATTACAATGGTATAAAGTTAACAATGCGAGGCGCCCACACGAACCACGCCCCCTGCCACTGCTCCTCCTTATATAAGCCAAGGGAGGGGTTTTTGGCAAATAAATTCACTCGCGGGTCGCAGCGCTAAAAACGCAAACAAAAATTTGCAGCTTTCTATCGCATAAATAAAGTTTAAAATAAAGTGCGAATGAAGAAGAAAGCTGGCGGGGGTCAGCGAGGGGTTAAAGGAAGGCGAACAACCGCAAAGTTCACACGCAAAGGCGAAAGCCACGCCCCTTGGCGGGCGCACAAACACACACACACACACGCCCCAAACAAACGTCATTTAAAAGTTATTTGGACGCTAGTTGGTGTTTATGTAAAAGTAGCTCTCGACCTGCCCGAGGCCAAAAAATCCTGGTAAAAACGGAGAAAATGCGGGGGGAAAACGGTGAAAAGGGGGGGGTGGCGAAAATTACAAGCTAAAAAAGGGAAGGAGAAGTATCAGCGGTTGCAAAAATAAAAAAAAAAAAAACATCACACCGAAGTGGAAGGCAACTTGTGCTTTGGGGTTTTGTTTAAACAAACTCACACCAACACCTGTGCACAAAGGCGGGCAACACCTATACATACACACACACACACACACACTATTACTCATACAGCGGCACGCGAATGAGCACGCACATACAATGAACTAAACGCTACGTGCTGATTACTGCTAACGCAAGGATTTTCCTTACACACATACACCAGCGCACATACGAGGTGTGTTCAAAAAGTAAGGTGACTCTTCAAATTTCGCGAATTTCAAATTTTTCGATTATCGATTTTTTTGTTTTGTTATATTGGTACACTCTTCCCTAACATCTGTACCAAGTTTCAATGGAACATCCTCTTTTGTTTGGTTGTGAGAGGCGTAAAGTTACAAGTTGTTTTGCGAGCTCGGCGATTTTTTGCTATCGAAAAATATGGATCAAAGGATTTGGATTTTTTGGCCAAAAACAACACCACAATAATGCCTCAGCCACCATATTCACCGGATTTGGCCCCATGTGACTTTTTCTTGTTCCCAAAACTGAAGATAATCGAAAAATTTGAAAAATTTGAAATTTGAAAAGTCACCTTACTTTTTGAACACACCTCGTATAACTTCTAAAAGGTTTCGATAATCGAAAAATTTGAAATTCGCGAAATTTGAAGAGTCACCTTACTTTTTGAACACACCTCGTACACGCATGCATACAACCAAACGCACACAAGTGCAGTTAAAGGACAGCATCAGAGGCAACAAAGCAATTTGCAGACGAGTGCCAAGGAAAAAAGGGGGCAAGCGCAAGGATCAACAAATACCCTATGACCATTATTTACAATTTAAGGTCTTAAATATAAGAAAAATCTTTAAAAAATATTCAACAAAATTATTGAATTATTAATTCAACAAAAAGTTAATCAGTAAAGTTGTGGAAATTAATCGGTAAAAGTTAGAAATATTTCTCTATATTAATCTATTTCTTATCTTATTATTTGTCACTATCTTGTGGTCTACTAACCTCAGAACTTCAAACTACTCATAAAACCAAAACTATCCCCTTTTTAACACCTCAACAATTTACAGGGTATGTGAAAAAGGCGTCGCCAGAAATTACTGCAGGTCCTTATTGTTAGTTTAGTAGTTGTTTGCCAAGCATTTCACACGCGACACACGCAAAACACCCAAACAAACGCAAACAAACAAACACCACAATCACACACACACAGAGAGAAGAGTGCAAGCATACACACACACACACACATGCATATGTATACATATAGGAACAAGGTTGGACAGCTCTTAACAAAATATTTAGCAAGTGAGTAAATTTTAATACCTGCCAAAGCAACCTTTGGTAAGTTTTGGAAATTTGAAAAATCAACAGAAAGACAGGCAAACAAACCATAAAAACGGGCAACAGAAAAGAGTTCTCTTTGCCCATTTTTACTAGCCAACAAAAATATTTATATATAATAAATAATAATACAAGAACAGTGTACATAAAGCAGGGTAATCTGGGTGCAAATTGCTAGGCCTTTAGCAGGCACTGATTTATTTTAGCAAATTAAGAAAACAAAACTAAGTTGAAAAGTTAAGAAAATTTCAATAAGAAAAAGTAAATACAAATATTTTTCATAATTTAGTTGGAAAAATATTTCAATCCACGTGCTAAATATTTGATATATTTATGGCAATATGTTATCCAAATTCAATTTAAGCTTGAAATTGGAAAATAATTGTGTACATTAATACGTATCGCCTTGTTTTAGAATTGGGTTACATTCCAAATTGAGGGATAATTTATTCCCAATAATTTTGACAATTACTTCGGCTTTTACTTCGGAAATACCTCAAGGACTTTCTTAAAGGATTTCGATTTAGATTTCGGATGTCTTCTGGCCTTTTCTTAACTCATTTAGCCCCCCTTTTACCACCATCTATACCTAGAAAGTCACTCGAATGCAAACAGATGGGCCAACGTATTGGGCAAATAGGCATGTGAACTCAGTCTTATGTATCCAGGCACTCGGCAGTGTTTCTATCAATACATAAAGGCACTTTGAATCACTTAAATTAGCCTTCAGACTGGCGTCTACCGACTGCAGACTGCTCTCCGTGTTGGCCCTAATAATAAGGCTTATAAATCAGGCAGACAAAAGCACACTGAACACACCATACATGCTGTGTGTTTGCCTTTTGATGTTTTGGCATTTAATTTGTCACATTTTGGCGCCTGGACGAGGCCATAAGATTGGCCTGGCCCGAAAGGGGTGGCACATTAATTGGTAATTTGATACAATTTGCATTGCTTAGTTGCGGAATTATTTTAATTGGGTGTAATTTTACGGACGCATTGATGGCCCAGACCGCAGGCCAAAAGTCTAACGAGCCGTCTGATGTGTGGGCATTCGGTGTTCAGTGTCTATGTACATACATATCTACCCAGCCGGATGCCTTTGGATTGGTAAATGGTCAACAGAACAGCTGTTTAGGCGGCTGCTCTGTCCAAATTGGCCTATCATTTTGTATTTATGGTAGAGAATCTCAGACAAACTAAGTCGTTAGTT
The DNA here is from genome assembly GCF_018153835.1 of Drosophila eugracilis. NCBI lineage: Eukaryota > Metazoa > Arthropoda > Insecta > Diptera > Drosophilidae > Drosophila > Drosophila eugracilis. The sequence continues at coordinate 960,706 of NW_024573535.1, forward strand.
TCCCAGCTACAGAATGAACATTCGCCTTAAAGTTGGCATCAGGTTTCATTTAATATAAGATACCATGGAAACTACTCACCTTTAGCGCCTTTTTATGTGTGGAATATCTGGTAAAAACTTTTTCCTTCGTCTTCTTTAATGTAAAACTTAAAAAACCATGTGCTCTTTCTGGCGATGGTATGTTTTTATGTCTATCCGATAGGAATCCGAAACTTGTATCACCGTACTGAAGCTGCTTGCTATAACATCGGGCGTGCCCCTAACAATCCCCAAAAGATGGCAAAAAATATAATTAATTAATCCAAAGCTTTTTAATAACAAGTGCAAAAAAGGCAATTAAAACTTAAAAATTCGCAAAACACTTTAATGAAATAAATGTAATTAAAATGTACTTGTTAAATATTTTGAAAAAAATAAAATTTTTTTTATACTAAGAATATTTATAACGCAACCATGAGGCTAGTATTTATTTTATTTTCCCATAAATAAGGTGGCAACTCTATGGGGGGATCTAGGGAACCCTGACAAATGACTTGCAACCTGACATGTGACAATTTAAAGTGATTTTCGTTCACTTACATTTCTACAGTCGAAGCGGAACGTCGAACGAAGAAACCCTAACCTCAACCTAACCCCGATTCAGAAGCGTGCGAGGAGTATATGAAGCCATTTGCCAAGGAGCTGGAGATGGGGGCTATTGAGGAAAAAATAAATCAAACTAGGAGAATTTTATGAATAATAACAATTTCCACCATCAAGCATAGTTGGTTTTCACGGAGGACTTTTAGAGTTGCTAAACGTATTCCGTGAAGATCAACTATGCTTGAAGATGGCTTATTGACTATGCTTCATATTCTACTCCTAGTTTTTTTTTGTATAGCTTTTTTCTCGATTGCAACGATCTCAGTCTCCTTGTCCAAATGCTTTATATACTCTTTATACGCTTCTGAATCAGATAGAGATGGGTCCTCGATGTCTGCTGTAAGTCCTCCTCCCCGCGGGATTACTTTCGTCCAGGTTGGTTCTATTAAAAAATATAAATCCTACACTTAACAAGGTAGAATATTGTTTTTTTTTTAACAGGTTGCTTTCAGGCCTAGAAGAGAATAGAAGATAAATAAATAACCGCGACCAGACAGGCACCTATTCTCCAACTCCTTTGTCTTGGTAGGCCAAAGTGGAAGATCGAAGGGAGAAACCCATACGCCCGACGTGAAAATTTAACCTGAGGAAAAATAAATCAAACTAGGAAGGTTATATGAATAATAGCAATTTCCACCTTCAAGCATAGTTGGTTTTCACGGAGGACTCTTAGAGATACTAACAGTATTCCGTGAAGATCAACTATGCTTGAGGATGGCTTATTGGCTATTATAAATATACCCTTCCTAGCTTTTTGTTTCTTCTAAGTGACTCGGGTTTACTGGCGGATTACTTTCGCCTAGGTGGGTACTATTAAAAACATAATCCTGCAGCTAACAAGCTAGAATATTGTTTTTTATCGAACACTTTCAGACCTAGACGATAATGAAAAAGAAATAAGTAACCGCGACTAAACCATTCCCAAACTCCTTTGTCTTGGTAAGCTAACTACAGTAATTCAAAGAAATAATAATATATTTAAAAATTACTCTCAGTGAACGTAAAGCCACTACTTAACAAATTGGCTGACGTGATGTTGTACTGCCTCGAGGAGACGCTGACTTAAACCCAAAGCTACCTTCAAACATAATTGGGGTGGTCAAGACCAGAAGCCTGCCTTTCAAAATAAACTCAGTGGATGGTCTGCCGTCGACGGAGGATCTTTTTAGTTATCACATGCTAACCGGAGTGCAAGGGGAAGAGCTTCAATCCTGCAAGAACATGTCCTTTTTTTTGGTGAATTTCGTTCCTAGAATTTTGTAATATTCCAGTCCTTTGTTTAAAACAATTACTTACTAAGATGCATGGCATATATTACATGGATTTATGACTTACGATTTAAGGAATCATCTATGTAGTTACTAAATTATTTAAAAACAAATAAATAATAAACACTAAAAGCTTGTCAATCAAATACAATTTTCCATTCTGATTTTACATTTCCTTGCAAATACTTCAGATTTTTGTTGCCTACTTTTAGGATCAAATCTTTTAAGCTCTTTCTTAGCCCATGTGCTATCTCTTTCTTTTTCAGTTTCGGCCAGTCTTACTGTTGATGGTTGTTGCATTGACAAGAGAGCAATTAGCTGCCATTTAGCGTCTTCAGTCCTTGCAACAATTCAGCGACATTCGACATCGACCCTCACCACTCAATTGACCCTTTCTTGTCACTCTGCAATTGACGCTTTGGGGCGACATTGGCATACCGAAAGGCAGCGGGGCCAACAATGCAGGCCTGTTTTCGCAAACTGGCCCACAATTTGCCATCCACTTGCCACCGCTATTTTGCCATTTTGCTATTTGTACCCCTCTTCCATTATGTCGTCAAACGCCATTGACAGGCATTTAAAAAAGGACTCCGTGGATTCCTGAAATCCTGTGTTCCGCACTCCGCACGGCTGCAATGTGCACTTAGAAAAATTATATGCCATTACGATGAATGAAACTTTAGGATGATGATTTAAGATGATGAACAAAATAAGCTTAAATTAAACAAAATGCCAAATGATAATTATATTAAAAATGTTAACTGAATATTTCATATCAAATCATACGTTATATCGTTGTCATATTTTCTTAAAACTTTTCTGTGTGTACCTAAATCCACCTATCTAAATCTATCTCTGTATATCTTCGTATCTGTATCTGTATCCGTATCTGTATCTCCATCTGTATATCTGCCTATCTGTAACTGAATCTGCATTTGAATGGCAGACATTGCTACGGCACTGATTGATTGATTGACTGCATGATTTATTGGCTATTTAGTTGCGGCAGCAACAAATTAGCTGCATAAACCAAATTCTAAATGCTGCGTAACCCCCTCTCATCGTTTGTTTGTGTGTGTGTGTGTAATTGTGTGCTTGTCCATGTGCTCGTGTGTGTGTGTGTGTGTGTGTGTGTCTTTAGGCACTTAACTAACTTTTGCGTAGGCAAAGTTTACCCAAATGCGGGAAAGGGGACTTCCCCGGGAAAAGGGGGCGGGCCACTCTAAACAAGCAATTGCAACTCATTAAGCGTTGACTCTGCCGCAACGTCAAAGTTTTTAGCAGGTAACCAACACACCGAGGGTAGTTTAATAGGTTTCGAAAAATCGTAAATCTTAAATCTTTGGTTAACTAAAATTTTTTGTCAGTTTTCTTAATACAAAATGCATTATTTTTTACAGTTATTTCTTAAATCTTAAATAAACTTTCAAAAATTAACACTTACATATCCCAAACTTTAGTAGCAACCCTCTTTAAGGTCTAGACAACAAAAACTAACTAACGTTTTTCTGAACAAAATCAGCAACAGCAAAAACAACAAGTTGGTTCTTCCTATTTTTTCCCCAGATTTTTCCCTTTTTCCTCTCCATTCCCCTTTCCCTGTAGAAAAACAAAACAAACTTTTCGTTCTTCTAGTGGACCCATCCTTTTTTCCACCATTTTCCCACAACTCTATGGTCTTTTTCCACCGATTGTTGTGTAATTTGCACCTATCGATGCTTCGAAGTTTGCCGAATCGAAAACGCTAGAAAAACGAACTTTTTTAATGAAATGCCGAATGATATGAGGGTTCTTTGCTCTTTGCCTTTCCGACGGGGGACGCTTGGATTGCCCATCTATCTGTCCTTGCACTGAGACAAATACCTCTCAGCTACAGATAGAAATGTACATCATTGTACATCTTTTCAGTTTATACACTTTTTCATACCTCTTAGAGAACTTTCTATATATAACAAAACGAATAAACTTATGAGTTAACTCGCTTTTGCAGTGTATTTAGTTTTTTCACATCCCTGCTCTATTGTTTCGATTGCTGCCACTGTTCTTCCTTTTGCCAATAGACTTCACATTAAATTTCACTAATAAAGCAAACAATGCGTGGCATCCAGGGGCGTAGTTGCGAGAGGGGTAGCGGGGCTAAGCAACTAAGGTGAACGGCAGATGAGAAATTGTTAAGGGGAGCCTGCCGATGAGAGGGGCAGCTTCTCCTCCTGTCAGTGGCAGTCGCCAGAAATAGCGAGGCAAACGTGCAACACTCATACGTCATGTTGGACGAGACTGAGACGAGAGACTGAGTGAAGGCGGGAGGGAGATAGAGATATACATAGAAAAAAGATAGGGGGAGGGACTTGGGAAAAAGCTGGGGGAAACGAGGAAGCGAGGGGCAACTCAACAGAGCAGCAACGAAACACGCACAATGTAATGGCATTTTTATGTTGCATCACGTACTGGTCATAAGTCATGTTTAGAGCACTGACTGCTGCTGCTGCCGCTCCTCCTGGTCCCCCTGCTGCTTTCCTGTTTTCCACACTCCGCCCCCATTTGCACCACCCCCTCAAACTCAAATGAACTGTAGCTAAATTGGCCCTGTCCTGGTGAAAATGTCCAACTGTCAGTCAGACGGCGGCGGGCAGCTTAAACGGATATTACAAGGTGTTGGCCAAACATTGACCGTACATGAGCTTAAAGCAAAATTAACTAACTAACAGGGAACATCGGTGGACGGGGGATTGGGCATTGAGGGAGAATGGGAAATTGGCCCTATTCCCTCCAGTCTTAAATGCTGTTTAAGCGGCTTTGCTGACCAACAAAACAAAGCGCGACAGTTTGTGGTAGCTGGAAATGAAGGCCCAAGCTTGGCAGGGTTCAGGGAAAGTGATGTTTGATGGCTCTTAAAAAACAGTTGCCATCACCTGAGTAATGTTTAGGAAATTTCTACAAATGAGCAGATGGAAAAGGCAATTTACTTCAATTCGATGGGTTAATTATTAAATTTGCTGATGGAATTTCGCTAGGAATCAAAGTCTAGTTTGTATGAATCATAAAAATGTAAAGCATATGGTTTAAAGCCTTCAAATTTGTTAGCTTAAACAGCTGTTCATTAAGCCAAACGATATGAAAAACAGGGAGTAATTAGGTAATATACTAAAATCTATATAAAAAGCTTTTGGGTTTCTACTTTCTTTTTAGACAACTTAAACATTTAGAAAACTAATTATATTTCTCCGATTTCTTCAAAAAACTTTAATCTTCTTTAAATGTTCAACTTAAGCAGCTTCTTAAGCTTAAGCTTCTTAAATATTTCTCCCATATTTCTGTTAAGGTCTCTCAGATCTGTATGTGCTAAACTTTAGCGATAACTTTAACTTGGCCTGAAAGATTCCTTTCTGATTTCCATAGTTTTCATGGCCAGCTCATAGTTGGTGCTTCATCAATTTGCCTCGGTTGCAAGTATTTCGCCCATCTCCGCAGCATGGCCATTAAAGACAGCAGACATTCGGGGCCATAACATAATGCGGCCCCCGAAAAACAACCCAATTGCCGCCCACCGACCAAGTTTTGATTTATTTGCCTCGGCATTTGGATACAAAAGCCGCGTGAGGAGAGCGGCGGGGGGCTGACAAACAATTTCGCTGGCCGTTGATGAGATGGGTGGCTCTACTCCTTTCCACTCCGCCCCAAAACAGAGGCTGTGGGGGCGTGGCCCGGAGTATACTGAATGTACGGAATCGTAAACTACACGGTCCCCCTTCGACAATTGGCAGCGAGGGGCGATAAATAATTTCAATGCCTCTCCGAGTCGCTGCTGCGGTTGCTTCTTTCATAATTCCGAGGGCTTTGATCAAACGTCAGGGCCTAAGCCTATTGGGCCACGCCCATCCAGAAAGCGTGCCGCAATACGCCCACCACTTGAACTTCGAACTCTTGAGGGTATGAGGGTTCCTGCCCTCAACTTTGCCACTTTGACTGCGAATACTTTTCTGCCCTTTATGATTTACGCAGACGGCGAATTCTTCGTGTTCCTGGGCACCCTTCTTGACAGTCATTTCGGGCATTTCAGGCTGCTCTATAAATATAAACGTCAGATTTTTTTCAGATCAAATATATATGATTGTATTAATCGATGTTAAAATACCGATAACTTGCAATGTGACTCTGTTTATAAAAGTCCCATCTCTAATTTAGCTTATGTCTGGTCTCTTGTGAATTTCTCCAGCGAATGGAGGGAATGAATTAAACTTTAATTTCAACCTTATTCTGCGTTTGTTTGCCACAACATTTGGAACACAATCTTCATCAATCGATGCCGAAGACCATATTTTTCTTAAGAATTTCTAAGACTTTTTAATACGAAAGTAGAAGAAATGTAAACATCTGTTTTCCTTTAAAGTTGCATATTTAGTTTTCTCACTCAACTAAGTTTTTTTATATTTTTTATAACCTTTTGTGCTTTCCAAGATATTATTCTTTTTACCAAAACTTGTACAAAATAGCTAAGAGTAACTCTTTATTTTAGCTTTTCCATTATTATTTTACAGCTCAAAGTTTCCCTACATTTTTCGCTTTTCTTACCTTTTCTTTTAAGGTATCTTTGATCATAATCAGATCACTGTAAGCCAACATCTCTGACAGGAAAGTTCAGACCTGGATCTGGACGCAAATAAGATAAGTCAGCAGCATCAGGTAGGAAGTTATGGTACTAACTTACTATAATACTTAATCCTGCTCTCCGAAGCGGTTATTAAACTGCTTAAAATGAGTGCTAAATTTTCTAAAAACTTGAATACAAACTCATATTTAATAACCTACATCGTTCTGAACTAGTTCTGTTTCCAATTGCAGTTTGAGAGGCTGACTTTAACCTCTTGGTTTGAGTTCATGAACTCCAAGTTTCTGATCTTATTAATAATGAGATCTGATCTCGTTAATAATGAAAACTTTCATTTACATTTCTTCTTAAGGTAATAAAACCTAACATTTTCTTCATTTGAAAGGGTACTCCAAGCAGCCTTCAATCTTAAAGAATTTATTTTTGCCTGCCATGTTATTTCCTTTGGGCTCCTTTCGCTTTGAGCCAAAACTCTTTGGTCAATTGGACAGCTCGCACTCCTCGAAGTCCTTGCCCTTTCTTCTTTTCCTTATCCATTTTCCATTTTCCGGGTAGGTGTGTTTCTCAGGCCTTTGTCTGGCCAAAAAGTCTCAAACTTGAGCTGCGTTCCGTGGCTCGCTGATTAATGAATTTGATAAAAAGAGTTTTCCACATGGCTAAAGAGATTCCCGCACATTTTCCTAATTAACATGAGCTGGTGCTGCTGTTGCTGTTGCTGTTGTTGTTGTTGTTGCTGCTATAATGAATATACAAACATATTCTCACAGATATATACGCATTTTCCGGGGACATTTTCATTATGGCTTCCGATGATTTGTGCTCGCCGATAAGCGCACCTTTAGCTGGAAAACCAAGTTATGAGCTTCACCCAGCTATTGATTCGAGATGAAGTCGGTGTTTTCGTTTTATTTCTTTTTTGTTTTTTAATTAATTAAGTGGTTAGAGAGGGCTAGAGAGGGGAAGAAGAGGGAAAGTGGTGGGAAAAATGGCTTGCTCAGCCGGAAATAAAATGGGAAAAGGGCCACTACGACACTCTAAGATAGCTGGACAAATGCTGCTACAACTCCCAGGCAACTCCTTCTGATCAAGTGGGCCCCAAGGACTCGTAAACATGGCCAACACACCAAACGTGTTCTGGCCAACACACACACACAACCCACACACACACACACACCAGCAGACAGTACGTGAGGTGTCGCCCATTTTTGAGTCGAGCCAAAAACTTTTTCACGCAGCATAATTTTTTCACTCCCCGCTCCTTTTTTTCCCGCAGGCTGTGGCATGTGCGAAATGTAACACTTGTGTGGGGCCAAAGCGGGAAATGCTGGGAAAGCGGGGGAAAACGTCTGCTGGCTCTGAACCGCAGGACAAAACGCTCTCGGAGGACACCGCCCGATAAAGCTGACAGTGAATAATTCAAGCGACTCGCAAATGAATGCGGCCGAGGCGTATACATTTCAACTGCACTGTGAGTGCATTCACAGTGCCGTTGGAAATTCTTCGCTCAGCTGCTTATGAATGCATTCCCAGATAGGACTTTTGGGTACTTCAACACAGTTGGAAAATCATTTAAATATGCTGGCATTTGCTTTTGCTAGCTGGATTTTCCTTTTCAAAATGTTGAATTTTAGGAAATTATTAAAAATTAATAAGTAAAAGTAAGAAGATAAAGTAAAATGTAATAAGAAGTATGCAGACTAATCCCTAAATTGAAATTATTAAAGCTCTAAACTTAACTTTATATTTGCTTTATTAATCTTCACGCAATTTACTGCCTAGAAATGTGATCTGACTTGAAAATTAAACTGTTTATTTATTTATTTTGAAACTTTAGTGCTAAGCTATTTAATATTTAATATTTAGATTTAGTTTTACTTTCATTCCTATTTATTTATTAATTTATCGAGCAACTATCTCAGCTTCCTAATCACTAAGCCCCGTATTCATTAACTTTAAACAGCCGAAAAACAAAGGCCAAGAAACGGTCATGGAGACGTGCAAATTGCGATTGACGTGAATGGCCATTCGGAATGATTGCCCCATGGGTCTCTCGGCAATTTGCATATGCTCAGACACGCACTCACATTCCAATTGGAGAATCGAGAATGGAGTGCCGGTGGGGGAATCCCCTGGCCGAAATGAAACCTCCCATTGGACGATGGCCTTAGTCCTGCATTTGCACGTGTCTTGGACATAAAATTCGATGCCCCGTTCTCTGCCTCTCCGCTTTTCCACTTTTCCGCTTTTCCAGCTGATTCAGCAAACGAAAGTCCGATTGGAGGCGAGCGTCATTTGCAGCAATTGCAGAATGTATCTTTCGGATGCGAATGTATCTTTTGTGCCCGTTTATGCCCCCAGTAATTGTTATGAACTTCATTCCGGATCGTTGGCATCTGTGTGCGTGCCTGGATTTCTTTGGGGGGTGGTAATGGGTGGTGATGACTGTTTATTTTCGGTGGCCTAGTGTGGGTGTACATCATGGGGAGGGGGGGGCTGGTGCTTGGTGTCAAAAGGAGGCCTTTCGGCAAATTGCTTTGATAATTGTTAACATCTCATGCGCGGCAACTTAAGCTGTTCCTACCATTCTCAAAGGGGGGGATGGCTGGGGCAGGGGGTGTAGCATCATTTGGGGCGGTGATGGTAATCTGGGCGTGGCACTTTACACGGCAACTTGTTATTTTGTGGTTGACTAATTGCATGTGTGTGCAAAAGGAGTCCCACTCCAAAATCATTGTTCCTGCTAAGAATGGCGAGAAAAGGGGTAGAAAAGGGTAGGGAAAAGAGGGGGGGGGGTGGAGGGAGGCTATGGTCACTGCAGAACATGGCAACATGAGCAGCAGGATCAGAGTCAGACCCCAAACCGGGAGCCACTTGCTCAGTGCCGACACGAGATTTATGCTGCCAGTGATATGCCCAAACAGCAGGCAGGATGTGCACTGGAAAAAAATGTTTAATGGGGATTAATGAAAGGAACTAACAAATAATTGTTTATGATATTGAAATGTTTAATAAGCTGTCTTTAAGAAACTTTAAAATGAAAGGAAAATATGGCTGAAATTATGATTTTGACTGTTTTTTAGTCGAATTCCTAAAAGTGAAAATTTGTTTTTATTTTTCTCATAATTTTCGCCGCTTCAACGCAGTTTGATTTTATTTTCATTTCCAGTTGCTGTCTTCTGAAAAGAACTTTCCGTCTTTTACCTAACTATTTCAATTTACAAAAAATAAAAAATCAATAAAAATCAAAAAAGCTAAAAGCAAGTAGAAAAACCTTACAAAAATGTTTTTACTTTTTCCCTTTAAATTCTTATTTAAATTATTTTTAAAACTAGTTTTCTTTGAAAAAACGAAACTTATTTTTAAATATATTATTCGTCGAGCTAAATGGAATTATTTCCTATTTTTGAAACAGTTTTTTATTCCCTCAGTGCTGGGAAGTTTTCAGGGGCCTTCCGAAAATCCAATGCGCTTTTCAGCAACCGAGAACTAAATCAACGGCATCCCAGTGCTAGCTCGTGTTCGTCGGGATGGGTAAAAGAGAGAGATGGGTGCAGGGGAAAGGGGGAGATGGGGGTGTGGCACTTCCTGGTTTGGCCGGTGAGCAGACAGTGCGTATGCGTGATGCTCGGGACGGGGCTCTAAAATATACTTTGCCAGCGCCCGGGTTATGGTTTTTGCGGTTGCATTTTGCAATTTTGCAAATGATAAAGTGATCCAGGCGAAGGCAACATGGCAGGCAGCAGTACCACCCACCCAGCACCCACCACCACCCCGACTTTGGTGGGTGTCAGCGGCAATGGTTCAAGTGGTCACAGCATGACCACCGCCCAAAGATGAATGAGCCATTGGCCACAATGCAATGGAAACTGTTGCTACACGACTGCAGTTGAAGCCGTAGCTGTTTTCATGGGGGGGTGGCGGGTTTTCTGCTCCGTTTCCGTTAGAGGAGTGGGTGGTACTGGTGCTGGTACTGATGCTGGGGGGGGAGGGAGTGGTGCGGTGGGTGGTGGAGCGGGCACAAACACCGCACATAAAACAATCAGCCGGCGACCACAGGCTGACACGAAACGCCGGAAGGAGCAGCAAAATGAAGTCACAGCACCAGGAACCAGGAACAGAGTCCGAATCATGAAAGGAGCAGAAGGATAATGGAAAGGACGATGAGGAGAAGAAGAGCAATGGAACAGTGGAACTCCTCCCATAGACAGGGACAAAGCGGCGGACACAATTCATACATGAGTGCATTCATTTGCCGGCCTTCTAATCAGTTTATTTGCCACTGGGGGAAAGTGATTGGAAGTTGTTGCGCTCAATTACAGTTAATGTGCCGACGGTCGATGGTTGAGTTTCTACTATCGATTCATTCACAGCGAGTGTTTACTGTAATGCATGATGCCATGGATTGCGGAAAGTGGGCGAAAATAAACATAATTAATTGGCTGATAATAAACGACAGGCCCGTTTAAATCGATTAAAATTGGTAGCTCACGTTTAAGGCCATACAAGCATTATTTATTAGAAGACAATAATTGTTTTGAAAGGGTAGATGTCGATGTTAATGTTTTTGCAATGATTAAGGGCTATTAGTTAATCGTGATTTTGCCTAAATAAAACGTTAATGTTAGTTAAGTCAAAGTAATGAGTGAAAATGGTCCCAAAAAGGGGAGAATAACATCAAAAGTTGAAAATGTTTTCTATTTTTAGAGTTAAATCGAAAGAATATTGAACCGATTGAAATTTTAACTCCAAACTGTGTAAGATTTCCTTCAAATTCTGATTTTCAAAACCTTTAATTGGATCTAAGTTTGTTATAGATTTTCGTTTCTTAAAACATTGAAGTGACCCACAATTAAGGGCGTGATAAGGCTTCAACTTTGAGCTTTCTTTCTTATTATCTTATACAGTGTGGCCCACGAAAGATTTGCGTTTTATAAAAGATCGATTGTGACGTTGGCTAAATATCTGACACATTGACAAAGACATTCGAAATGGCAAAGTCAAAAAGCAAACGCTACATGGGCCACCCTCTAAATATTATATATTCTATACAAGTAGTTAGTTACTTTCTTATGTAAATCCCCTATTGGGCTAAAAGTTCTTATATTCCGGGTAATGGAAGTCAGTTTACTGATGATTACAAAAAAAGTTGTATAATAATATTATAATTTTTCTAACATTACTTAACCATTAAACAAAATCAACTCAATTTAGCACTGCCAACCTCCGGTATGCCAGTTTTTTAAGACACTTTCCTGTAATAAACTTCCATCAGTATGCCATAAAAATCAATATAAGTAAAGCAAACCAACGTTTAAAACAAAACCACTCTAACTCTACACAAAAATGTAATATAGATAAATAAATATAGACATTACTTTAATTAGCTGTAAAATGAGTAATTAAACTAACCTTTTTGATTCATATTAACTTTAAATCAATGTAAATCATTGCTTACAGAATCCGAAATCCGAATATTATTATTATTATTATAAAAGGTAGAAAAGTTTACAAAACTAGACTAGCTTAATGATATAGCGCTGGCTACTGCGTCCTTCGTCTATGTGAGTTGTTGGTGCTTAAGTCTTAAGGGATGACATGTTGTGTCTTAACATAATATATAATCGTTATCTATTTATTCAGTTAGGCAACTAGTCTTATTAAATGTTTATATTTAGATTTTGTGGTATAATTGTGTTGATTTTAGGAAAAGTAGAATTTTATTAATGTTTTCTGGTCTTAGGTCATTGAGGAGATGTAGCGGGTTGGAGTTCTGGAAGATGGTTTGCTTTGTTTGCAAGAGAGGTGGACATGTGTTTAGTGTGTGGTGTAGGGAGAGGTTGCCTTGACAGAAAGGGCAAGGTGGTGTTGGAATTTGGTTCAGATAGTGTTGGTGGGTGAGGCTGGTGTGTCCTAGACGTAGTCGGGTAATTTTAGTTTGGTCGAGTCGAGTCTATTCCAGTTTGGGTGGGTTTGTCTAAAATGGTCGCTAATATGGTTATGGCTATTGGTGTTGATGGATTGGTACCAAATCCGAATAAGTTCAATATAATGCGTTATTTTTCCTTTTTTTTTAGAGAGAAATTACAATTGCAAAAGTCAGAAGTCAACAGAGAAGAGCTAGTAACAAGATCCACAACTGACTGAGTTCCTTTTCCAATAGTCACTAACATAAAAAGGACTCACAACGGAAAACAAGGCTGGCCGTCGGAATGACACTCCGAGTAAGGAGCTGGGACAGCATCAAGTGCATCATCAATCTCGGCGGCATTTCTAGAGAATTTCCATTAAATATGAGGCTGCCATCGCCAAATACATTCAATATGATGGCCTATCAACCTTCAGTTTTATGGAATAACTACAAAAACTTGCAAATTTGATTAACAATTTTCCTGGAAAACCCAAACGGAACGAATCAAAAGACAATTTTTGGTGTCAATGTTACAATAATTTGCATTTCGCGATTACACAGATTTGAGTTGAGTCAATTACAGAAGAAAAAAAAAACAGTGTGGGAATAAACATGTGTGTCCTTCTTGTCCAAACTAGGATACGGAGGAGGAGGAGGAGGTGTCCTACAACTTGCTCTTGATGTTGCGCAGGATGGGGAACTTGTCGTGGCCAGTGCAGCCGCCGCGGAAGTCATCGAAGCTCAGATCGACGACGGCGATGCCGCCGAGTCCTTCGCGCTTTACATACTCGGCCTTGATGGCCGCCGTATCGGGATCCTCGTAGCCCACCCACACGCCGTTCTCACCACTGTCATCGGCGGAGCGGTAGGCATAGCTGCCGAAACGCTTGGTCGGATCGCCCACCTTGCGGAGGGGACCATCGGCGCCCTTCAGATGCTGGTTAGCAGGATTGGGCAGCTTGGCGCATACCTCAGGCCAGCTAAGGAGTCCGGGGATCTGGGTCTGAGTTCCGGCAGGAGCCACGCCATCAGCCTCGGCCACTGGCGGCAGTCCGGTTAGTCCAGAGTCCTTGGTCAGCTTCCAGGCACGGCCGTAGGTGGCAACGCCCACGTTGATCTTGGCAGCAGGAGCACGGTTTCCGGTCCAGTACCTCACCTGGTAGTTGATGTTGAACTCAGGGTTGCGCTCGTTTAGCTCGTAGATCGGAGCCGGGAAGTCGGCCACCTCGTTGTTGCGTTCCGGGGTCTGGAAGTCGTAGGTGTGCAGGTTCACGTAGTCCAAGTTGTTGATGATGGCAGGGACATCAAAGAAAACTAAATTTTAAAATGAAAAATCAATTTAAAATGTTAAAAAATAATTCAAATATTTTTTAAGTTTCTACTTACGGGAGGAGTTGACATTGGGCAGGACACTGAGACCCAGGATGTAGCCATCGGGACGGAAGGCGTTCTTCAGTTCGCGAACCAAGGCGGTGAAGGCCTCCTTGTGCTCCTCGGCCTTCTCGTCGACCACATGATCACCGCTGAAGATCTTCTTGAAACCCTTCCAGAACTTGCCGATGCTGCCATGGACCTTCTTTGGCTTATTCTTAGGGAACTGCCAGCCCAGATCGAGACCATCGAAGCCGTAGGTCTTCACCAGGGAGTGGGCACTGTTGATGAACGGAATCCTGGCATTGCTGCTCTCCAGCAGAGTCAGGTACTTGTTGTTCTCTGGGTCCACGGTGTCCTTGTCGCCACCCACGCTGAGGAGGACCTTCAGGCCTGGGTACTTGCTCTTCAAGCCCGTCACCTGGCGGAACAGACTGCTGCCCAGGTCCAAGTCCAGTTTCTCGTTGGTGCTGACCAACTTGTTGCTGGAGGGGTTAATGCCGGCATATCCGTAGATCAGGTGGGTGCAGTACTGGAGGGCGGGCTGCAGGTCGTTCAGGGTCAGCTTGGAGAGGCCTAAGAAAGGATTTTATTTTATGATTAATAACTAAATTGAAGTGACAAATCCATTAAATCAGTCACTAAACTAATAAAAAACATAAGGAAAAGGTTTAAGTGACAGGAAGTATATAGGAAGTCATAAAGTCTGGAAAAGTCATGAACTGAGCTCGAAAACAACTAAATTTAAGTTAATTCCCCAACGGCAACAAATAACAACTTGAGTGCGCTAAAAAAAAAAAAAACTGAGTTTGCATCATCAATTAGCGCCTTGGAGGTGGCACCTCTGGACATGAGTCACTGCCAGCAGTCGAACACCCGATACCCGATGCCAATTTCAATTAGCCCAACTGTGGGCCTTTGTGTGGGCCCTCCTCTCCATATTGCAATTTACTCAAATTGGTTGCTAAACATCCCCTCTGATCTTGTGACCCGTTGCCAATTATCAGCGCCATAGAAAAAGTACTCAGTTTTATGCTTTTAGCATGTGCCTATGAAAAGTGAAAATCATCTAATTGAATTCACTTCGAGAGCTTTCTATCTTTAGTTTTTAAAAATATATATAAGAGTATGTTATGCCCACCGATAACCCCGATTCTTATCAGCTATATGGCGAAGATCGAACTGGAAGTGGGACTTACCCTCGCGGACGAAACTGTTGCCGTCGTAGTAGCACAGCAGATGATGGGATCCGGCAGCGGAGATCTGACCAATGGCCAGAGATCCCACCAGAAGGGAGAACAAGGCGTAGAGCTTCATAGCTGTAAATAACAAAAGAGAAATGCAAAAATAAAGTAACTGTAAACTGTGGGTAGCTTCTAGTGGATTTTAGCTTTTTTGGCTATTTTTTGGCTAGATTATCAGACTTAGCTTGGCAGCAGAATTATTTTTGTAATAACAAAACTATATTAAATATTTAACATTAAACAAACTCTAGTTTAAGGAGTACATTTAATAGATTGTTTTTGATGAAAGGCTTAGTATATATTAGAGAAAACTAAATGGAAAAACAAACACAATAACTGCTTAAAATTTGTAGGAACTTTTTAACAAAATGTTTATAGATTAAGAGGAATTTCCGAAGGAAGTTGTACTTAAGTACTGAAATTAAATAAAAAATATATCTAACAACCATCAACAAATTATGATTCTTAGAAGCCGATTATCAAAAACGTATATCAAAGATGTTATAGTTCCAGTTCCAGGCCATAAAAAGTAGCCACAAAAAACACAAATCACAGAAAAAAAAACAGAATATTGGAACGACTCCACTGACTTGATGTGCTCGCATTAAACGTAAAACTGAAACTGCCCGCCCGGTGGAGGTGAGCCAAACTTTAAGTGAACTCGCTGAGAATGAGAAACTGGGGAAGACGCGAGAAGAGAGGCCGCCAAAGGTGGCGAGGCAGAGGAGGCGGCGAGGAAGAGCGCGGGCAAAGCGAACGCAGCGAGAATAAAGTCGGCTTGAAAATGAAATCGGAGCAAAAAGACGGGGATCGGGGGGTGTCTACGAATATACATATATAGGCAGATAGAGAACATTGGCAAACAAAAACAAAAAAATTAGAAATAAGCCAAGCAAAGCTGCGAAACGAGGGGCGATTCATAAGTAGATATTTCGAGAAACGATAATGATCTCGACGAGAGATGAATTTTAAGACATTTTCTGATCACAATGTAAACAACCTTCAATTTGTTTTGGGTTAAATGATTATCCAAAGTTAATCACTTATTTAAGATCACTTCAGATCTCAAGATCTTAAGTTTAGTTAAGACTGTTAGCTAAGAGCTTAGTGATTGTTCATCAAGTGGATAAAAACTGTTTTTGAATTGATCAATACTAGTTTGTAGTTCTAAGTTGTAAGTAAGTAAAAGTATAGTATAGTCTATAATATATAAGAAATCTATAAGTTTAGTCATTAACTTACTTTGATGTTTAGTTACATTTTCCTAGCAATAATTGAAAGGCCTATAACCATGTTCTACCCTTAATCTTACTGAATACTTTGTAAATATCTACAAGGGGCCTGAACTAAGTATATATATAGTTTGATTTATTTTCATTAATTTATAAGAAACTTTCATTAGAATAGCCTGTTATCTCCTTTTCCAGTCCGCAATTAAGTCTAGCCTGGCCGCATAAACTTTTCCAACCCCGCCAAGTTACTTAGTTGATCTGCTCTCGTTTTTGATTTTTACTATTAAGTGATTAAGAGTGTGTCATTGTTGTAATGTGTTTGTGTTTTTTTTTGTAATTTATTTATTACCCAGAGCCAGAGCCAGAGTCAGAGCCTGTTTTGTAGCCCCCCCACCATGCCCCCCTGTGATGTCATCGTTACCGGGAATCGCTCGAGCAATTATACAATCAGGCCAACGCGTCGGGGCATTATTAAACCTATAGTGTACGAGTCTATATATATGTATATACGAGTATATCCCCATTAAAGCGACAGCGGCTTTATTTGTTTATTTTTCACTTTTCGATGGAGGATAAGTTCCCAAAAAGCGAAATAAAATATTATATCGTGAATATAAATCGCAAATTGACAAAGTAAACTTGACTACCACAACGCCAGCGCCTGGCCTTTGCTCTATTAATTTGTGTAAAAATTGATTTTAATAAATAAACACTTTGGTCGTTGGTCGCTGGTCGTTTTTCGATTTTCAGACTTGGTTTTCGGCTTGGCTCCGTTGTCGCACGGTTCTCAAATGTTTACTCATGGCATCGGCAATCGGGCGACTTTATCAATTTATGTCAGCGGCCTCAGAGGTCAAACATACACACAGATAGATAGATGATAGAGACCCCGATTTGGGTCCGTCTCTTGTCTCATATTTAGTTTTAATTTGCTGCCCCATCTCCTCGGATTTTAGTTTCAAGGGACTTGCCCGGGGATTTTCACTGGCTTGGTGGCTTAGCTTTGGGTTTGGCTTTTTGGGTTGGGCCTGCTGCTAATGGGTTGAGTGGCTGGCTGACTGAATGTCAACGGCGATGAGATCTCGGAATTATGGAATTGCTTACTCAATGACAACACTGTGTTTCTTTTTTTTTTTTTTTTGACAAAATCCGATTTACACCCATCAAGGGCACTTCAGTTTGCCGCTTTCATGGATACTCCCCGGGGAATGTTTCATTTCGCACTATATACGATATTTAATTTACTCAATTTACATTGCTGCCCGAGAGTATGCAGCATTTTTGGATCGGAATTTGTCAGAATTTATGAAATCATAAAGGGCTGTCTTTTGAATGATTTCCAATGGCAGATGTTTGGATATCCTTTCTTTTCTGGTGTAAGGAATGTAATATAGTAATCAAAAGTATTTGAAAAAGTTGGTTAAAACTTTCCAACTAGATTGCCAGACGCCACACAGAGCATATAAAGGCTTACCACCTTTCATATTAACTAGTTAACTTGCAGGGTAGTTACACGTTTAACTATAGAAGGCAAGAGCATAATAATGCATAAACAAATGAATTAATTGTCCAAACTATTCTATGGCCCTCCTCAGGCAGCTTCCATGTAAAAACAGGCCCACATAGAAACCAATTTATTTGCCACGCAAATTCGCAAACAAAGTGCAGAGTCGGATATATATATATCTGGTATGATAGTATATATATTCCGGTATTTGGTGCACATATTTGAAATTGTAATTAAAACCACCTTAATCAAGTGCTACGTGGGCGTGGGGGGCGAAGGGCGTGCCAGGTCAAACAAACAATAATTAAGTAACGAAAATACTGCCTTCTGCAAATAACAAAAAAAAAAAAAATGAACCCAGAGAGGCGACAATGAGCAATGATTTAACAATAAAATCGAATAAAAGGTTGGAGGAGGGGGGGCGATTGAATGAATTTTATTTATTTTTATTATTAAACGTGTAATCAGTGAGAAGTAAACAATTAAAAATGTTGATTTCACGCGCTCGGAATTGGAGTTTTATTTTTATTTCACGCCAGCTCATTCCCTCTTTTTGCACTTTTGCGGGAAATGTCTGTGTTTGTGGGTGTGTGTGTGTGTGTGTGTGTGTGTAATTTAAACCAATTAAACACTCGCCAAATAAACAAGCAGCAACAAATTCCCCTCGCCACACCACACCACACCTTTTTCACCCCCTCCAGCATTCCCCCGACCATTGCCCAGCCCGGGAAAATGCCATGTTAAGTATGATTTACAAAATGGCTGCGTGCCACAGAAATAAAGCCAACTGAAATGGCGAAAAAATGCACCATAAATAAATTTAATACGCAAATAAAAGGAGCGAAAACGATAATCAATGACCGGCGATAAATGAAAAATGAAACAAAAAATGCCGCGTAAAATGAACAGGAAAAGCCACAAAGGAAACTCGAGCAACAATTGAGAAAAGAAACACGAGACTCTATCGAACAGAAGCAATGTAAACCTTTGCATCAAAGGGCTGACAAAATAAACTGCAAAAAGATATAAAAAAAATAATAAAACGTCACAAACTGAAACCAAATCCTGGGCAGAAAATGTATTTAAACGGGTTTTCTTTTTTTTTTATTTAAATTTTTGCATTCTCATTAGTTAATGACAGCCTAGAAACGAAGTTTTAAATCAGAGAATTACAGCTGGTAGAGGTAGTTACTTCTATTAATCATTTTCGCACACTTCTCATTATTTAATAATAAAACCTTAACATCCTTCCTCTTCCCCTAATTTGAGTAATAAAAATATTACATTTTTAATTCGCTTGCATTTGTGGGTTTGTCATAAATCGATTAATTAATGTTCTGTCCGTGGTTGTTAATTTTCCACTTTTTTTCTGTTTTTATTTGCTCTAATTAAATGTGCAGCATATTTGAAATGTCCGGCTCTGGCATTGAAATTAATCGTTTCTTTCCCCCCATTTTTGTTGCATTATTATTTATATTTTCGCAGCGATTTTTCAGGGCTTTATTTTTGTTTTTATTCTTGCAGTTTTGCGTTTTTTGCATTTCTCCATTTGTACTTTCAGAAGTCGACAGAAATATCGACTTGGAATTACAGGCGTTGTTGTTGTTGGCTTGGCTCTGTCATAAATCCAACGACAAAATAAAAATTGCATAAGGAATAAGAATACGAAAAAATGGACGGCAAAGAAAACACACAAAAAATTGCAAATAAAATTACGTGAAACAGACGCAGACGACGCTGGCGACAGCAGTCGGAAAAACACACATATATATATAAGGATATATAGTTATATATATATATTCAGGACATTGGGTATATATTCGTTTATGTATTTTGCATGTCGCCTAACTTATATTTGTTTGTTTCGCTTCTCTCGCCTCATTTTGTGCGCTTTTTTGTGACGTTTCGGGATCATTGCATGGCTGAAAGGCAGGCGGCAAGGGGTTAAGGCGCGGAGGTGGGCGGCAGAACTTGGGCCTGGCATAAAGTCAATGATGCACAAAACTACGAGCACCAGCAGTGGCAACAATGAAAGCGCCTGGAGATCTCCTTTTCGGCTAGAACGAACTGTGAATTACCTTTAGGGGTCTGTTTTTTTCAGTTTTAAGCAAAATTAAAATATATTTTACAATTTTGTATTAATACTTTTATGAAAATATTGCATAAAAATAACATAGATTATGTGTTAAATTATTTTAAATAGCAAAACTTAATATTTAACCTTTATTAATAAATATAAAAATATTTTCTTTTCACTTTTAAGAAAATCGCATAAAAATTAAAACTCACAAACCTACTCGATCGGTGTCTTAGGGTATCGCCTCAAAGGATATAGCATCTGCATATGAGCAGAGAGAGACGCCGAACGGAGGCAGCTTCGCCCGAATGTTCTGGGCACGTGCACATTGCGCATACGCCCCATCGCACCGGGGGGAATGGCGGGGAAATTGCTTTATCATATATGAATATATATATATATATATATATAAATAACTGGAAAATATTGTTTAATGCCTGGGCCGCAACGCACAATGGATCGGGTGTGGGATAATGGATTAGCCGGGATCTGAAATCTGGAAAACAGAATCTTGAGACCGGAACCCCCACTGAATGTCAATGGCTGGTCCTTAAGCAATTTTGATCGATGACTTGGTCGCTGGCTCACGCACTAAACTGATTGACTGACTGCCTGCATCAGCGATTGACTGACTGACTGAGTGACTTACTGACTGACTGATGGACCGACGGGCACAGGGCTAACAAATGATGTTGGCAACCCGGCCAAGACAAAGGCTCCTTCGGTCATATCTCAGCTACAGCCACTGAATTATGGTAAGAGCGAAAAACTTTTGTGCCCAGATTGCCTTTGCCTTTGCCTTTCAAGGGGGGGGCCGGGACAGTGGGTCAGTGGATAGCACGCATAGATAAGCAGCGATGTCGAAAGTTTTGATTGAAATTAATAATTTCGAATTGGTATTTTAGGCGGCACTTTCTGCTTATCGTCCTGGCTCCCTCTTGTCCACATTTCCAAGTGCCAGAAGTTGTCAATTTGTGCCAAGTCTGTTGCCCAGCAATACATCTCTCCATTCCTGCTCCTGCTCCTGTTCCTGCTCCTGGCATCTGCCTTACCCTGCCTCTGTTTGATTCCCTGGCGACGGTACATTGAAGCTAAGCGGCAGCTAAATATGTATTAAAAAATATATTAAAATATTTAATAATGTAATACTACAATAAAGTTTCTTATGCCTTCTCTTAGTTAGTTAAAAAATATTCAAAATTTTCAAATAAAATATTAGTAAAACTGCTTTTTCAGGTTCCCTCACCACTGTTGGTGCCACCTCTATTTCCTTTCGACTATGGACTATCTAAACTAAAGTCTAAATATCCTGGCACGCCTGAATTGCTTTCTTTCCCTCTTTTTGTCGTTGTCGTTGTCGTTGTCGCTGTAGTTGTGTAGTTGTCGATGTGACAGGAGGAGGAGGAAAGCTGCAATGCCGGTGGATGGATGAAAGTTTCCATTGGGTTTGTCTGCTGGCCCCGCTCATCAGTGGTGGAAAGTTGGGGGTATAGCCGGATATCGAGTCAGCAATCCTCGCTCTCAGTCTCGGTTTCAGTTGCTTTTGCTGTTGTTGTTGTTGCTGTTGTTGTTGTTGTTTATCGTGACATATTTGCGGGGCGGAAAAGCGGGAAAAACTAAGAGGGAAAAGCAGAGGAGCTGCCTGCGGAAGTATGCTTTTCTTTGGCTTGTTTCCTGTTGCCGGCTGCGAGCTTCAGTTTGCTCCTGTTGCAGTTCCACACACACACACACACAGACACACAGATACAGGCACACAAACAGCCAGGCAAACATCTCCATCTCGATTTCATTTGCTTGCTGCTTAGAGGGGGAAATTCAGGGGGAGGGGCTGTGGGTATACATTCGAGTTCGTATACTACTCCACTGTCCGTAGTAGGGCATTGAAAATTTCCAATCAAATTCAGTCAGCGTGAAACCAGAAATTTCGCCCCAACTCAGTTCACGCTGCAGTTCTCAAGATCCTTAAGGGGGCGAGGCATCAACATCGACATCGACATCGGCAACCGCAGGAGCAAAAGTTTCCCATCCAGCAAACAGCAAAACACTTCAAAAAATGGCGCACTGCATAAATTTCCATTTGCATTCTCCCCTCTCAGCCCTAAAAAACCAAAAATATAAAACAAAAATCAAATAAAAATGAAACAAAAACTGCTGCAAAATGTTTTGTTGCCTATGAAACGAAATTGGGGGAGAAAATACAACCAATTATAAGGTGATAAACCAGTGATCGGGTAACGAAGGGTTAAGCCACTGCACGTTTCAACCTGCCTGTGGATTTTTCTAGAATTTCTTCCAGCAGCAGTCTGTCTTTTAATAAATACATAAATTGTTAAACGAATTTTAAGAATTTTAATGTAAGTGCCGAAAAGTATGCAGCGAAATTCACCGATGCTTACTCTGAGACGCATTTCAAAGGGATTTCATGGCATCAGTGACTTGCTGTTCGTATTATTGTATTGAAAAATATAAACTATTTTAGCACTTTCAATAAGAAAATGTATAATGAGAACATTTGCCCATAACATTAACTCACCTTAAGCCAGCTACACTGTATTTGCCTTGTGTTTTTGGCATTCAAGGCCCGATTTTCCACCTTTTTCTCATTTACCGTGTTTAGTGTTTAGTGCTTTGGCAATTTGCAGCTGCCCTTAGCAGGGAAACCCACTCACTGATACAGTTGCCTTTGCGGTTGCACCAATTTCCGATTAAGCCATGGAGCCATGTTGCTGGCAACTCCTTTGTTCCTCGATTTTTGCATCTATCAATTCAATTCGCAAACGCCCCCTCATTCCGGGCGATTGATCGCCCATCTTGAGATTTGCTCATCTAATTTCAGATGCAGGGGCATTTTTGCCGCCTCGTCAAAGTGAAGTTGCATTTTCGGTGCGGCCAACTGTGCGTATGCGCAATCAAGTCGATGGCAGGGCAAAAAGGCGGCAAATGGAGCAGAGGAAACTTAAGCAATGACCATTCATTCTGCTGCACTGACTCCAACAGTGCACCCTCCTCTCTCTCTCTCTCTCTCTCGAAAGATGCATTGCAATTGTTTCTCTATTCCCGTTCCCTTTTTATTCGTTTCCCTTTCTTTCCTATTTTTTTTTGTTCTTTTTATTTCCATTTTTTTTCCTGGCAAGCGCTGGCAACGATTTTTCTTCCTCTGCTCCTTTGGCGGAGCCATTACTTTTGCTTTAACTTGCACTTAGCCGCTGACAAAGCAGCTGCAACTGGTAGAGTGGGTCCAGAAGGGGTCTCCACAAGCCGGTCCAGAATGGGGGTCCTGGGGCGGACCATGTGCATCATTACTCTTGGCAGGCACAGGCGAGCGCATGAGTTGACAACTCCAGTGTATTGGCTGCCATTTCTGGGCAGCAGCACAAGAAAAGACAAATATTGCACATGTCATTCGACGTGAGCGAGTATGATGAGCTCGATGAGCTGGGCGAAAAGGCCAGGAGCCACAAAGAAGTTGCCCACATAAGGTTGGAATTTGGAATTAAAGTTTACAAAATTCTTGTAATTTAAATCAGCAAAATTGGAACTCGTAACTATGTTGAATCAGCAGCTGTAATCAGAAATTACATGAAAAATGGAGAAGCATTTTAGGGAAAATCATTTTAGAATAGGAAATATAAAGTTAAGTTAAGATCACCCGACTGTCAACTCCAAAATAGTGACCCAAGGTTAGGATTTTTAACTTTGCCATAGAATGCTGGGCAGCTTCTTTATGCCTTGAAAAAAAAAACTAATCTAGTTAACATGTCTTAAAATGTCTTAAATGACTTCAAGTTAAAGAGTATTTCTATATTCCGAGCCATTTGGAAAGACCTATGTGAACTACCCCTTCCCTGCAGGGTATAAAAACAATCTGGGAATTTTGTAGAATCTTTACAGAATTTCCATTACGAGCATCTGTTTCTCGGAGAAGCATATTTCAAGCTAGATTTACCGATAGTCCCAGTTCTTTGTTTTCCCTCTGCACTCTCTTTCCCTCACTCACTCTTTCTATCTCTGTTACACGCAGTATCGCCTTCTTTGTTCCTCGCAGCGATTGCCTTCTGAATTGACAACTCCGAGACGACTTTGGGCTATGACTTATTCATGTCAACCGCTGACAAACGGCGTCGAGCGCTGCAGATGAAGGGGGTCCTTCGAGGGTGGTCCTTGAAGGATGAAGGGAGTGAGTGCGGAAGGAGTCCTTCAATCAGGTGCAGATGCAGTGGAAGGAGCTGCTGCTGCAGGAATCACTTTTCCCAATGCCATTTGGCGTTGGCATACTAATGAACTGTCACACGCACAAAACCGCCTCAGCCTGTTTTAGAGGTTTTGAGGTGATGTCTCCTCCATGCGCCCTCCATGCCCTGTCTCTTTCCCAGCCGCCTGTTGCCGTCTCTTTCGCTGGCAGTGCTCTCGTCTCAAGTGCCCATATATCTTTCAGGCAGTTGGGCGCTTAAATTACACTAAATCACAGCCAAACAAATTGAATTTTAAGTTGGCCATAGAAAAACCGCAATGCAGCCGCCTTCTGCAAGGAAAATCACTTCAAAGTGGGTGGTCGATGGTCGGTGGTCGCTGATGGTAGGGTGAGCGGGGAGAGGGGAGAGGGGTAAACAGGAAACAGGAAAAGCGGGAGCCAACAGAGAAGTCCTTGCCAAAATGACGAAGCAGTCTTGCCTCTATCTCCCTCTCTCTTTTCCTCTCCAGGTGTCTTTCATCTTCATCTTATTGTATTTTTGAGCCAGCCACCTCCTCTTACTGGCTTTCCACCCACTCTTCCAACCCGCCACCCACAACAGACATTAGGCTGACAAACAATGCGGCCATCAGCCTCCAGCGCCCCCTTCAGCCAGGCACCCTTCGCCGTCGTGTTTTGGCCAGATTGATGTCAGCCAGCCAACACTTGAAATTGCAGTCGGTGGCCAAAGAGCGGCTGGCCAAAAAATAGAAGAAGCCCGTCGAAGAATCCTTAGCCAAGAAGCCAGGAAAAACCAGCACTTGGCTATGCAAAAACACCACAGAAAAAAAGGAAGGAGAAAAAAAAAAACAGTAGAAAAGAAAGCTGAAATGCAAAGAAGCAAACTCGAACCGGAAGCGGAAGAGGCTCTGATTTTGACGCTGGTTCAGGTGACTAAGTGAAATTATAGAACAAATTATGCAGCTTCAAGGAGCACAGGCGTCAGCAGTCGACAATGGGATAAGGTAAGGGAAAACTAGGGTAATGTATCAGATATACCAAAGGTATGGGTTATATAATATCTCAGATCCTAACAAGACTAACTTTAAACTTAAAGGCCAATCAAGTTTTGAACGAACTTGAAGTTGTAAGAGTTATTAGATTACAAAATATTCTTATGAAGTGGAAATCCATTTGGCTTAAGGTGCTGATTATATAATTTTTGGAATTTAAAAGGATTATTAATTATAATTTAACAAACCTAATAAGTAAGAAGTTATACATCTCAAATATTAGCATAATTAAAAACAAACTTAAAAAGAATGTTAATATTTAGAATTTCTAGCTATAAGAAGGATTCCTGTGGCCACTCCCTTGTTACCTCTACCACAGCCCCTTCTTCTATGCCTGCCCCCGACTTATCCCCCAACCATGGCAGGCGTTGACTAACGAACACTATCAGTTAAATCTTGAAATTGCACTTGGCAAGCGTTCAACATGCCGCACCTTCTTTTGGCCACTGCAACACCAAGTCACCCACTCGACGACGCCCGGAAAAGCCAGCACCACCCACCGCATTGGCGTGGTTGACATGCAAACATGCAGCCAAGGACCTGGACCTGAACTCCAGCCAGGACACCACTTAGCCAAGCTGTCCAGGTGAAAAGGAGAAGGATGGGCTATACCACTCGACGAGGAAGGTAGCACGGGGCGGTATTCCAAATTGCTTCGCATTACATGCCGTTCAAGGCGCGAAGGATGTCCCAGGATCTTTTGTGCCCCCCCCCCTTCTCATTCCCCCTTCATATCCACTTTCCTCCGCCTCCTTTCCACAATTTTCATTTCGTTTTTCGGTTCGTTTTTTAACTGCTCGCCGCAGATGCTATCAATATTTATCTTGCTCTCCGCTTTGGAAAAAATGCCCGGCCTCTGTTTTCCTTTGCCTTGCCACAATATTTCTCCTCGAGATTTCATATCATTTATCAGGCTCGACGACAAATTTGTCATTCTGAATCTGTCAATTTCTGCTTTATTAATATTATACGAGGCCAACTGGCCACGCCCCCCATTTCGGCAACGCCATCGCCTACGCTGTGGGGATTTTCACTTACAGAGATTTGATGAACCCACCGATGCGCCGCCGACCGCAGAATCCATATATACCATCCACATCCACATGTCCTTGTGGGCGATGGGCGATGGGCGTGGGGTGGTGGTGGTGGCCTGCGGTGGGCGTGTCTGTCAGGCGGTTGACTTGCCGTTGACAGTTGTCTCGGTCTCAGATTCAGATTCAGTACTCCTCTCATCTATGCATGTGTGTGTGTGGGTGTGTGTATGGGTTTGGCCCACAAAGTCACCTGGGTGGGCGGCAATAGGGAGGGGGAGTGGCATGGGGGATATCAGGCGAAAAGAAGAATTGTTGGCCCTAAAGAAAGGACGATTTATTGCCTCCTTGCAAATGTTCGCATAATTCAGCAGATGAGTTTTTAGTTGACAGCTTGAGAAGATGGGCGGCTATGTTGTGGGCGTGGCAGCGGGAGGTACAAAACAAATTCAGGCCCAAAACTAATTGAGTTGATTTCAGGCTGAAGGACAGTAGGCTAGTTTTATGGGGGGAAAATGTATTGAGAACTTTATTAGCTCTAAGTTGTCTAGTTTTTCTATGTGGAAAAAGAAGGTTGAACTTAATATTATATATTTATTTTTAGTATATATTTTATTTATCTTTTTTTTGTTAAATATATTCCATAAAAAATGCTTAAGTTCCACTAATTTTTGCTTTTGTAAATAGCTTACAAAAAATGACATTTTTAAAGTTCATCAAAAATTATTTATGCTTTTAACATAAATCACTTTTTTTCTTACAGAGTTTTAACATTTTATTCAAAGAACATTTACCACAAAAATATTTTAAAAATCTGTTAATATTTGATTATTTTTAATGCTAAAACAAATACAAAAATTCTAAATAAATTGAAATATTTTTTACAAAAAAAAAGAGAGAATAGAAACCAGATAAAGGTCAGAAAACACCTTAAAATCATTCGAAAAATTAGACTCTTGTTATTAGCATAAAGAAATCATTAAAGAAGATAACATTTGGAAAGCGCTCTTCACATATTATAGAGTAAAATAATCCGTTAAATATAAAATAAAAACTTAGGAAAGTCTCTAAAACTTAAACAAAAAAAACCATAAAGATGAACGTTGTCTTCCTTAAAAGGCAAATAAGAGCACTACAGTTTCCCCTTGGATATACATTTTACCCCTTTTACTAAATTCTATAAAAATTCAACCATTATCAATCCCCACTGTAGCTAAAGCCCTGTTGCCATATAATTCATGTAAATTGCCAAACGATTTCTAATCAAATTGAGCAGAGAGCTGTGAGAAATTTAATGCCATAAACAGACTTTTTGGCACGGCATAATTTAGCCAACCTGAGTGGGTGTGCGAGTGTATGAGTGTGTGTGTGGGTTTAAGGGAGCATGAAAAGAGTGGAGTTTTAGAAAAGAAGAAAAAGAGGGTGGGAAAATCACCTGGAAGCAAAAAATTGCAAACGTTTACGCCTGTGAATTTTATTGATGGCATAAATAACAAAATAAAAAGGACACCGGAAAGGAGACCGGAACTGTTAATGGCAGGTGGGTGGAGGTGGGTTTGGCCCTGTGCATATGCCAGTTGCGAAGTTTCAGGTCGAAGGACATCCCGGGATGTATGTATTTCACCCCCGATTATGGCCAGCTGCTGGCAGGACATGGCCTAATCTGGCCTAGCATTATCTTGGCCACAGAACAGCCTTTTTTTTCTGTTTTTCTTTTTTTTCTCTCTTGCTCTTAGCCTATGTCCTGCGCATATCAATTCCTTGTCTTAAATTGACATTTTGCCGGCCTCGTCGACGCCTCAACTTTGTCTAATAACATAAACATGCCGCACACACACAAACACACAGGAATGGGGAGTGCTGGCATGTCCTGCGTCCTGGATTCGTCCTGCTGCCGCCTGCCTCCGCCGCCATTCTTGGTCATAAACCAATCAAAAAATAATTCAATGAATTTTTATTGCCGAATTATGTTAAAAGTGATTTGAATGCGACAAATGCGAGGGCCATTCGGGGCTAGATAATGATGATGGGAAAAGTGAAGTGGGTGGGAGTAAAAGGGGAGGGAAAGTCTAAGGGAAGATCTCTAGAAAATGGAAGAAAAACGATGCCTTAATGAATAAAATAATATTTCTGGCATTATTTTTCTACAATATGTTATTTAAACTTTTTCTATGAATTTTCCTAAGACTTGAAAAGATTTTTAATAATTTTACTCATTTTTAAGTTTCTTTTCCAGATGGGTAACTTAATTTGTAAAATAAATAAAAATAAATCATTTAAATAAATAAAAACAAACCACATTTCATCACTCTTTCCCACTTCCCAACAAACACATCCTTTTCCATTTATTTTCCAAACTTCTGCTCTTCATTTCAACTGCAAAATTTTCCCTGGCCAATTAAATTTTTGGATGTGAATGACGGAAAAGAGCTGCCAAGGCAAACACCTCAAGCGCCGCCCCGTTGGGCGCCACTTTTTGAAAGTGTATCATTAACAAACGCACACAGCAACCCAAACGGCAAGCAACGAACAGGAGCAGCAGCAACGATGGCATAATAGTTTTCCCTGGAGAGAGTGGGGCAAATATTTTTGGTTTGGCAGAAAGTTGGGCCGCTTGTTGTTTCTTGGTTGTTTTGGCAACAACTTTCCTGTTGACATTTCTTTCTCCGACAACTCTCCTTCCCAGGTCTTATCTCAGTTTCCCTTTCTCTCCACTCTCTGTCTCGCTGACTGGTACTTACATATTTTCCATGAACTAAAGCGAAGCTTGTGCAAATTAATTTAGGCGCCGCATGCAAAGAGCTCGCACGCAAAGCAAAGTCTTCTTCGCACCTTGTCACTGCACCTGTCCATGTTTTTGGCCCTCTTTTCAACGCTTCTCCTCGTGTTTTCCACGACTTTTCATCACTCTTCTTTGCTGGAATTGAGTGCGTGACACGACACAACAATGTATGCTCGAAAGGGAAATAAACTTGGGTTGAGATGAGGTGACAATATAAACGTTACTTATAGTAACTCTAATCTTTGTGCTGATTTAAGTCCCTCATTGAAAGAAAAGCAAATTAGGTCTGAGAACTCACATTACGCATACGCAACATTCGCTAGCTCATCACTGGCTGAGAAACACACACTTGGCTACCTCTTCCCCCGAAAAAATCATGCAACTCGAAAACTTTTCACATATTTGCTTAGAAAACTGTCTGACATAAATCATATGCAGTCGCACACCTTCCTGCTTATTCCTTTTTTTTTTTGTGTTTTTCCCGCTGCACAAAATGGGAAAAGTTCAACTTAATTAGCGTTTTCACTGCAAAGTTTCCCCTGCTTCCCATATTTTATTTAATTTTATTTCCCCTTCACTTTTTTTTTGGCTTTTGGTTTTGTTCTTAGCGGGCTGGCCCTGGAAATCGGCTAAATAAAATTGTCAATTCCAAGACAGACAACAACAACAGCAAACAGCTTGAAGCGGCCAAGTGTAAATAACGGTAAAGTTATATATGATGATGGCAGGAAAAGTTGAAGGCAGAATAACAACAACTACAAGTATATGGCAAACAAAGCAAGTTTTCGCATCTACCGCCTGCATTTTCTCTTCCACTTTTTTTTCTCTGTATCTGTCTCTCTCTCTGGCCATTTTCTGTGGCGTCTCTTTCGCTTTCTATTTTACTTAAACTTGGCCAACAACTTAACACGGCCAAAACTGCATGTCCATGTGTGTGTGTGTGTGCTGGTGTTTGTGTTTGTATGTGTTTGTGGCACTTACGCAGGACAATTGCATTTGGGTAACGGAAGCGAAAATTGCTTCAAATGGCTGCAGATCGGAAGTGGAAGTGGAAGTGGAAATGGCCGCCAGGCAAAATCGCTTCCACAGTTCAGGCAACTCAGACCATTGTGTTTTTTTTTTTAACTTTTTCCTGTGTAATGCTGTCTACTTTTTAGCTTGAAAGTAGCTGAAAGGGTATATATGTATTCAGGGTGGCCCATGTAGCGTTTGCTTTTTAAACTATCCATAATTTTGACTTTGACATTTCGAATGTCATTGTCAATGTACCAGGTATTAAGTAGATGGTTTGCGGTTAACGAAATGGTTAAGTTTATGCTCGAAGAAAATTGGGAAATTTTGAAATTTTTACAGCGATTTTAAAAAGCGTCTTTCGTGGGTTTCTCCCAAGAGAGAAAGAAAAGTTGACCCAAAACAGCATTTTAAGATATTATATCTAAATATTATATTTTTAAGGTTTGCGGTTTACGAAATGGTTAAGTTTACGCTTAAATTGGGAAATATTCCATGAGCCATATCCTATATCTGAAAGTCGTTTTTTCTTTTGATTTCTTAAAAATTTCTAAACTTCTTTTTTGGACATGTTTTGTAAAAATAGCCCAATTTATACCTTTTGTTACATTTTCATCATCTTATTCAGCTTCTAAAAATAAATAATATTTAATATTTTATAGAAAAATATATTCATTACATTTTTAATAAGCAATTTACTAACTAATTTTACCATTCAAATCCCTGCCTTACTTACAGTTCCACATTTTCTTGTTTTTTTCTAGCCAAACTGTAAGCCATGTTCCCATTTATCCTGCCACGCCCCCACACACTCACGCCCACCCACAGTCAATAGCAATTGCAATCCAAATCCAAAAGTTCCACGAGCAAAGAACAACTTGCCAAGCGAACTTGGGCTAATGTGCCACACAGTCTGTGTCTGCTGGATGTTGCTGCTGTGTTGCTGCTGTGTTGCTGCTGTTGCTGCTGCCTCATGGTGTTGCTGCTGTTGGCCCGAGGCTGTTTGTTGGTAGCTAGCTGGCTAGATGACAGCATTATGCAGGCTCGCCCGAGCACAAGACACCAAAAACCAACAATGGCAAGAACAAAATGCAACAAGAGGAAAGAACTGAGGGGGCAGAGGGGAAAAATCAAATAAATAAACATTCATGTGAGAGGGGAAGTTGCATGCATGGGGATGCGAAGATACTGAAACTGAAACGGAGACGGAGACGGAGACTGAGACCAGGATCCATTGTCCAAGGAGCAGGGAAAGTTTTTTGCCGCAAGGCTGCTTCAAATGTTTTATAGGTGATAGAAAAATATTTTGTGAACGTGATGAGAATTTATCGTTTGCCATCGCCGGCATCGCAGCATCAAATGGACTAGGCAAAAAAACCGTCGGAGTATCGACAACAAATCAGCAGCAACAGCAACAACAACAACAGCAATAAGGACTCCTTCTGGCGAAAGGACTCCGAGACAGGCGGCAAAAAATATGGCATCCTGGGTCCTGGCAAACGCCAAACGCTTAAATAAACTGACTGTAAATGATATGAGGTTGCCGCCTGGTTGGTTGCCATCTCGAGGGGTAAATAAGTAGGGCCAGCAGCCCCAGACTTCTAGCCAAGATGAACTCCTACAGCAAGGTTTCCCACAAGGGCAACTCTCACTGTCCATGCTGTGGAAAAACAGCAATTAAAATGAGGAAAACCCTCAAAATGTTGGAGAATTTTTAGTTGGAAAATTTTCACAAAATTGAAAATGAACTTAACTTGTTTTTATAATAATAAATTTTCACTGGAAGAGTTAGTTGATTACTTTTCACATTTCCCATTTTCCAAGTGTACTTCCTTAACCCCCTCCTTCTGCCTTCCCAACTTAACCCCCTTTTGCCACTATTTCTGAGTGACGTCTGCCTGGGGTCTGTAGTTTTCCTTAGCTCACCATTGGCGGGTTAATTAATTTCAATTAAGTTTCTCGCTTCTTTTTCCGGCCAGAACAATGTCAGTAGCTGGTGGTGGATGGGTTTGGCCAGTGGAAATTGGCCAGAAGGGAAGAAGGCCAAGCAAAGGGAAGTCCACAAATTCCAGCTAAATCTATACCTAACATACACTGCATTATCTAGAAGTTGGGCCAAAAACAACCAGCAACCCGACATCGAATTGGCAATGGACTTAGGCTGCACTTGCCCTCCCCTCCCACATGGTTATCTACAGATAGAGATATAGAGATATATACATCAGTCTGACTGCAGAACTATTGTCCTTGCTATTGGCCCTGGATCCTTGGCAATTAATTCCAGTTAGCTCGTTTTTTCGAGCTCTGAATTAATATTCATTTGGCCAGAACCAAAATGCTGAAAACGGCTGGGAATAACGAACGTATTTGCAGTCGAAGGGAAGACAAAACGATTCTGGGCCAAGGACTGACACATTTGAAGAACTTAACAAACCGTAAGAAATGGACATTAAACAGGATGTGGACGGACAGGGCTCCTTTGGGCGACTTTCCTCCCCCCCGCCCCTTGTATCTTTGATTGTATTGCTGCTCGAATGGGTCGTCTATTTGGGTGGTCTGTAGGGGGGTGGAGAAATGGGGTTGTGTGAAGGTCGCTGGCAGGTCAACGTCTCAGCCAGCAATTCAAATAAAGTCCTCGACAGCAATGAACCTTTACAAATTGAAACGATGATCCTTCTGGGGACAAGACGACACATTTTTGACACTTGCGGTGGGCGTTGGGCGGTGGCTCCTTCGAAAAATAGGGGCGTGGCAGGAGCTCAATGTGAATGTTGTTGACTTTTTGTTATTTGTTCGCTTGTTAACTTTAAACGCTGTAAATGGCTTTGAAAACTGGCAGGACACAGTTCGAAATGCGGGAAAATGTGAAGGTGGAGAAAGTAGGGATGAGTAAAGTAGGGAAATATTATTGATATAGGGTATGGTAAGGAAGTATATATAGAATATTTATATAAAGGAAAGTATATTTAATAAAAAAAAGTTCAAAGACTAGCTAGCTAGGTTACCAGAAACTAACCAAAAAACCAAATCTTAGTTTGCATTCCAAAATTGGAAATACTTTTAAGGCAGAACTTAATTTCTTGATATAAAGAAGAGACTTTCGGAGTTTTAAGAAGAAGAAAAACATAAATAGATTAAGATAAGAATATTTTCTTAATATTTTTAAGAACTTCTCGTGACTCACGGGCCTCGAAATGATGCCATCGCCAGGGGAGAGCTTCCCAATGTTTGTCCCAACCAACAAATTGGACACAAATAAAAATGCTATTGACACAGTTTGTCAAAATGCCAAACTGTCCTTTGTCCTTCGGGGGTTTGGGCTTGTTCTGGAGGAGTTATTCCCCCACCACTTTTGGCCACCCTTTGTGCTGTTTGTGTGTGTTTTGTTTGGCCATCGAAATAAGCTTGATAGAGTTGTTATGGCTGCTGCCATTTGTGCTCATCGCTGTTGATTTGTTTTGGCTCCTCAAGGGGCCGAGGAGTCCTGTTCCTGTCCCAGTTTTCGGGTTAAAAGGGGCCACTGCAAAGTCCCGTCCAGTGAAGTGTATTAAATGTTTGCCCAGAAAGCCAGGATGCCAGTGTGCCAGGATGACAGAATGCGAGGATGCCGGGATGCTCCCCCGTCCCTTCGGGCCCTGTGACAATGACGAAGTGTTGACAAATGTGTTAAGGGATTTGCGGTTGGTTGGACTGGGTCCAGTGGCCATCGATGATTGCCCAGTCTATGGCTTTTGATTTCGCTTTAAAACTGCGTCGGCTCGCCGATTTTTCCAGCCATTTACGAGTAGGTCATAGAAATGGGGCAAAGCTTGTTTTTACGACAGCAATCAGTAATTTCAAACGACTTTGGCGGATATTATTGAAAATCTGGTCATTGAGCATCTGATAAACTCTGCTCATCCGTTTAACCTGAGAAATTATGCTTAGGGTATGCTCTTCGCCCTTGTAGAGATTCTCAATCTGTGACTGTGTCGGCTTTTGCAAGTCAACCAAAAAGATCAACGATATCACAATAGATTATGCCATGAGAGTTACCGATCAAATTGCCAAAAATTGAAAGTGGTTTGCAGTAAAATTATTATTCGAAGGTGGCAGGATGGGTATAGAGATCTTAAGCGCAAGTTGAATGAATAAAAGGATGGTTTTGGCAATGGAGAAACCCGAATATGGCTTTTCCACGAGCTCAAACTTGGGCTTGGATATGTGAATGGAACTATTTATCCCTTCCTATGATCATTTCCTATATAGTAATAAAGAAACTGATTATAAGCTCAAATTGGAAACAAGCAATAATTCCAATTCAGCAGGAAAATCTACAATCTTTTATCGGCTTGGCTCTATTGATGGAGATCATTGGCTAGTAGCGGAGATTACAATCTGTGTAGTGGCAATTGGTTTGGAGTTTTTTGTAGTCAAGGGTGTAGAAATCATCTACGAAAAAGAAACTGAAAATGCCTAGCTGAAGATTGCAGCTTTGTAAACTACTAAACCTACAGGGACAGAGATAAGACAAGGACAGATGGAATACGCAAGCATCCATGTAGCTCCTCCTAGTGTACACTCGCCTTAAGGATTGTTAAGATGATGATAAGGCCAAAACACTGAAGTGCTAAATGTGTAGGATACCACCATCATCAGATAAAAACGAAAACTTAAACAAAATATGAATTAGAAAATAAATTTTGTCTTTTCTTAGACAATTCTTTGATAATAACAAAAGTTAATATTGCCTTCTTCCAAACTTTCCATTACCGAAATCCCACTGCCATCATATAGGTCACAATTCCAAATGAATTGCAACTGCTAACCGCCTCAGTTAGAGCCTAGAATGAGTCTTTTTGATCCTCTTTCTTGGTAGTTATTCACCTGAAGGGCATTGCCTTCTGCGATGGCCGAAAATGCCTGCATACTTTTGGGCATTTTCCCAATTTCCATGGCCATTGCCCAGAACAGTATTTAACGCCCAACAAAGGCCGCATTAAGTGTCCTCCCAGCCGTCGGCAGGATGAAGGATAAAGGACGACAGAAGCAGCGGCAAAGGCAGCAGCAGGAGCAGAGGGAGGAGCGTCAAAAAGGGAACGAGTCTGCCTGCCTGCATTGAATTGCATTTAATGCATGGCCAACATAATTTTAATGAGTTTTTGCTCTTAATCCGTTTGCAAGATGTTGTCAATGAGCCTGCGGCTCCTGTTCCCCCTTCCCTTTACCCTTACCCTTACACTTACCCCTTCCCTGCTTCTTATGCCGTTTTCTCCTGTTTCCGC
The DNA here is from genome assembly GCF_018153835.1 of Drosophila eugracilis. Taxonomy (NCBI): domain Eukaryota; kingdom Metazoa; phylum Arthropoda; class Insecta; order Diptera; family Drosophilidae; genus Drosophila; species Drosophila eugracilis. The sequence continues at coordinate 995,896 of NW_024573535.1, forward strand.
CAGCGCTTTTTTGTCCTGCCTCCTGAATTCCCTTTTTTTAGTTTATTTTTTTTTCAGAAATTCTTTCATAATGCGCTGCCAACAGCGGCCTGTCAGCATATGAATGTGTATGTGTGTGTGTGTGTGTGTTTGTTCCATGTTTTCTTTCTATCTGCACTGCAACAATTTCCCTTGTGGCCCCCAGCCATTTTCCATTTTCCTCCCCACCATTCCGCCGCTCTGTTTGTTATAATTTTCCGCTCTTTGCAGCATTTTAATTTGATTTCAGCCACAAGAAACGGCGGCATTTTTCTACTCTATGCATTATGATTTTGTATGGAAACGTGGAAAATTATGGAAAATGACAGAGGAATATCCTCGAAGGGTATTCGTTAAGTCAACCTGTTTGCTCGACCATTTTCCTGGGGCATTTTCATGTGACACTTTGTCGCTGCTCTTCCGTTGGCAGCATTTGTCTATTACTCGTCCCGCTTTTGGGCATTTGCAATTTTTAATCTTGCCATTGTCCCCGGCTCACAGCCATCCACCTGAAGTCCCCAAATCCTGCGAAAGTCCTTAGAAACCTTAAATCGAAATCGGGCCAGAACAAGATCTGAGCCTGAATGCCTTAATCAAAATGATTGAAATGCCAATTAACCAATAAATTTTCTCCAGCTATTCCCCCTTCTCTTTGTGTGCATTGAGCGCTGCGGAATGCCCAAGAAGCCGCCTTCGATCCAAATTCGTAATCAAAGCGCATTTTGGGGGAAATGCTAAGAATTTGGCCATATTATTGGGCCTCTAGAAGGAGCCAATGCTGGACCCTTAGTTCTGCTGTTCGGTCTCCTCTTTGGAGGCTTGCGGTTGCCCAGAATCGAAGTCAAAGTAAAGGCCAGATCCAAGTCGACTTTAAGTTACCCAGCAGATTGGTTTTGATAATTCAGGGGGGCAAAATTTAAAGAAAAGATATGAAAATTTCGAAGGATATTTACCAGATAGATATATTACTTTGATATTATTATATATTTTTATTAATTTTACTGAAATTTTATAGTTATCTTTCTTTAGTAGAACCTAAAAATGAAGAAAACATTTGCCAATCGTAGTATTAATATGGAAGGTAAGTTCTTTAACCTAAGATAGTCTAATGCCAGATAATGGCTACTATATGGGCTACCCAAAAAGGTATTTAAAAATGTGAGAGATTTCTGATAGCGTAAAACAGTAAGTAAGTAAGTTTCCTTTGAAAATTACTCCCAATAACTTCCCTTCTTCCTTTAAAACTTCACAAAAACCTCAAAAATATTCCAAAAATAAAACCAAACATTTTTGATATGTCAAGAATTGCAAGTAAACAAATGCTCTTCTACAATTATAACCTTCATCTCCGCCCAGAAAGGCGGCTGTAATCAAAAGCCGCTAAACATTTTCCCAACCAAGGAGCCAAGGGAGTTGGCAAAAAAAAGTGTTGCATAGTTCACCGGGCAGCGGGAAAATGTAAAATATTTTCAATTAATTCGTCGTCGTCGTCGTCGTTGGTGGCTGCTGCCACAATTTCAATTTCATTCCCGAAAATTTGGCCAGCAAAAAAAAATTAGAATATTTTCATTTGAATCTGTCTCGCTTTCATCTCGACCGCTGCCCAACCCTTTTCCAGTGGCTTTCATTTAATTTCGGCCGCCCCTTGTTTGTGCAACACTTGAGCGAGCCGAGGAGCCGGTGGCCCCCAGCCAAAGGAACCAAAAGGAGCCAAAGAGCCAAAGGATCGTCTGGTGGGCCAAACTAATAACTTTCTCCTTGGCTTTTCCGGTTTTTGTTTATTCATGAGTTTGATTTCTGTGGCCGGCCAAGACTTTTGTAACTTTTTGAGCCGCTCAGGTGAAAGTTGGCGTTTGGGGAAGGGTGTTGGAAGATGGAAAGGGGTAGCTTCTTTTGAGGGGTGGCGACAATCAGCGTGGCAACCCATTGAGGCCTGCAAAACGCATAATTATTTTATTTGTCTTCGGTCACCGTTTAAAATACATTTTTTGACCTGCCACCCTTTGACGCCTCCGTTTTTGGGGTTTCATTTACAGGAGTTTGGCCGGGAGTGGGGTAGGGATGCACAAATTATGGTTAACAGATAAGAGAGTCATCTCTTTTGAAGCTGCGAAATGCTTAAAATTGTTATAGAAAAGATTATTCCAGAAAACTTCAGAAAATAATTTTCTAAAAATATTTCCACTTTATTTAGTTTTCTCTTTCCAAGCTCAACTAAAAAATGGACCACTATCACGTTCAGGACCGCATTTAAATCTCTTAAAACATAACAAAATTTCCACCTAGAATGTGCAGAAAATTCTGTTATTCCATATGGCCATGATTCCATGGTGAAAATGTTTGCTGCTTTTTTGGGCTTAGCCTGGGAATCCCCCAAGTGGATATCGAAATGGTTGCACTGCACTCCGCAAATCCCATCTGCCAGGACATCTACACCCATACGAGTGAACGGCAAAAAGAGGGAAAGAGATCGATGTCCGGCATTAGAGAGAGACGGCGACACAAAGCGGGCATTACACAAAGGCCTTTCGGCCGATAATGGAGCTTATCTTGGCGTGGATAACGCCAGCATAAAGCCGTAGGCAAATACACAATTTGGTGGCCGAAAACAAACAAGCACGCATATTTATAAATATATATATTTACGTACATGTATATGGATATGAACGTATGGGTGGTTGTACGCCTCTGTGTGTGTGTGTGTGTGTGGGAAAATTGTATTATGTGCGGCATAAATTCGCATCGTCTGCCATTTGTGCGAACGACATCGACATCATTGACATTCATTGGATTTGGTGGCCATTCGCACCTGATGCTGACTACCTGTTCGGGCTCACCTTTCCCTCCTTTACCCCCCTCTTTGGTATAAATCCCCTCCCCCTACACCTCCCACAAGCTGTACAAAGTGTTTTATGGTTATTCAAATGCGGCCAGTCGACGCGACCCCATAACCGTAAAATGATTTGCCAGCCAGGGGACAGGTGAAAGTGGGCTAAAAGAGGCGACTTTTTCCAGAGGGTAATAGGGGGTTACGACACACAGAAGGACCCTCTTTTTCATGGACGAGGACGAGGATGAGGAAGAGGGAGCCACTCATTATGCGCTGCCGCTTTATGGCGCCCAAATCTGTGCTACGAAAATTGTATTAAAATTTTATTATGTCAGCCGACAAAATGAAAGAGATAGATAGATAGAACACACACAACATATGCAAAGTGTGTGGCCAAACAAAAGGAACTTGTGGAAGGCGTAAGGTTAGGCCACAAATTGAAATGGCCAGAAAGTCGAACGCAGGTATTTAGCTTTAAGTTAGGGCCTTAAATTTCCAACCAGCCATCACCCAGCCCCACATATGCTCTCTGTTTCCCTTTAATTCTTTTTGTTTTCCTTTTGTGGGCGTTGTGTTTTTAAAACACTTCCCCTGGACACTCTATTAAAATGTAATTATTCATTGCTAGGCCGTTGGCACTTTGCACCTGACAGACCGCACACACACACACACAGGCACACACCCACCCCCCCTTTGACTGTGTGCTTTTTGGCCACCCTCTTTTGCTGCCGTTTCAATTTGGCCTTCTCAAGGGAACTGAGGTTGGCTGGCATTGCTGTTTAGCATAAAGAATCCCTTAAAATAATTACAGTTTTCAAAACTGTTTTAGCCAACCCACCCCACCCACCCTCTCCGGCCACTGCTTTTTTGGCCACCCTACTCTTCCGGGCTTTCCTCCTCTCTCTCTCTTTTGGAATTTCCCTGTCATCGAGCTTGTTGTGTACAAATTTTTAGTGCCTTGTTCGTCGCGTTGCTTTTGGCATTTATTAGCTGTTTGTGGGGGTGATGGTAGTGGGTGGTGGAGTGGTGGAGTGGGGTCACAAGGTGCAAGACAACAAGTGAAATAAAATGTAAAACAAAGGCAAACAACAAGCCGGGCCATATTTTTAATGCGCCACCCCATCCTGGCCATGCATTAAATTAAATGATGTGAAAATAATGTCGGTGTTTGTGTTTGTGTTTTTCAGCGTGGGGCCAAGAGCCCGCCAAGGCGGCAAATGTGCAAATAATTCGAAATAAAGTGTAACCAAAGGCGAATGGGGAGGAGGTCCTGGGAAGGCAGACAGACAGCCACATTAATTACACACACCAACACCCACACACACACACTACCGCTGAGATGTGGCCTACACACTCAAATAATTTAACGCACATTACTCAAATGCAAAATAAGCTGTTTGCAGTTCGTACTTCCTCAGCTCTCTCTTATATATTTTTCTTCCTCCTGGGAAAAGCTGCTCCTCGACTCGGCGGCATTAGCATTAAATTTATTTCGATTCATCTATGTCGCACAGCAAAGTCTTTTCTATTTTTGGGTAGCTGTAAAAGGAACTTAACTTAACTTATTTTTAAATAAAAAATTATATTTTTTTAGGTTTATTTCTGTAATTTCAATTTATGGGAACGTTCAGTAAAGACTGCTTTATGGAAAAGCCCAAAAGAATGCTACAATAATTGCTTGGAACTGCCAACCTTTGAATGAGTTGGAAATTAACAACCTAAAAACTGCTTAAAAAATATTTAAAAAATAAATAGAAACTTTTCAATATTTAGACCTTTATTTTTGCCATCTAGGCACACCTCACTTTCCAGCCCAAATCAAGTTATTAAAATATTTCTAAGTAATTTACGTAGTTAAATATTTCTCTTAATTTCGAGACCCAAAATTTACAAAAGGCACTCTAACACTCCAGCCACTGTGCTCTTTGTTGGCCAAAAAGCAGACCGCAGCATTAGGCAGACAACCTTACAGCAAGAAAATAAAAACAACAAAAACGGTTAGCTGAGCAGGCAAGTAAGCAAATTATCATATCAACGCCGTAAAACAAAACAACAACATCGAAGTGCCGGGGGGAAATGGGGGAAGGAAAAGCTTTAAAAGATGTGAAAATGATGCGGCCAAAAGTTCGCACGCAGGGAAGAAATTTAAATAAATCTTAAATGAAATTCACGACAAATGGCATGCAAATTTGTCCAGGATTCTGGTTGGAAGGGAAAGGGGCTATAGTCCGGCGACCCACGAAAAACCGGAGATGGCCATTCGGGGTCGTGTCCCTGGCATTGTGGAATTTTTCAGGTGAATGCCTTAGCAGCAACCGGGGCTAAGCAAGCTCCTGGGGGACAAAGGTCCACAAAAAGGGGGGAAGGGCCAATCGGAAGGAAGGGAGTCTAACAAATCACCTGGCATTAGGCCGAGGCCTACCTGTGGCCTTACTCCCTCTACCCACTTTTCCAACCTTCACCGGACATTCGTGCCTAATTTCATGAGCCAGCGAAGGACAGATTGCCGCATCATTAGGAAGAGTGGGCGGAGGGTTAACTTGGCCAGAAAGGAGGCGGGGAACCTTGGGATATAGTGAGGGCTTGCAGGGGTAAAGAGCCTATTATTTACACATTCGCAGAGATAAAACATTTGTGAATTTGTAAACAAGTTAATAAGTATCTTGTCAGATTTGGAAGATTAGGTTGGAATTTCTTTGTTATTTTTAATAATATCAAAAAATAGTTAACTAAAGTTAACATTATAGTTCATCCATTCATTATTATATAGTAAAGTTTGATCTAAATGTAATTTATTTGCTGCTTCTGATATTGTTCGTATTACTATAAGATAAGTTCTATGCTTAAACTTAGTCAGTTTGTTTGATATTATTAATACTTTCTTACAGGATTCATCTTTATGTTAAAACACCTTCTAAATATGAACAAACTTACCCCAAAACTCATAAACCATAACTCTTAAATAGCCAAAGTTAAGCCAACAAACAGCGAACAAGCGAAATATGTTCAAACATGCGATAGAACAATGTCTCTCCTTCGACAATGCACTGGAGTAGCATTTTGCCTTATTCAGATGACCCACCATCAATTGGTTATGTCCTCCGGCAGGAATTATCCTGTCTGGAGTCACTGTCTCCCCCGAGGAATTCCATCATTAATATCGGAACAAGCATAGCTTCGCCTGACGACGACTCTGACGTCGGGAAAATAAAATATGGCCAAAAGTGCAGCGTGTCAGGCACTCCTGTTCTTCCATCCTTCTCTATCCCTCCTCTCGCCGGTGTAAGGAAAATTGGTTCAAGGAGTGGTGGAAAGAGGGTTAGGAATAGCTACAGTCCGGCACTCAACATGCTCGGTGACAGCATTGAAAAGCATCTTTAAGATGCAACGGAGGACGCTCTGCTGACCACTTGGCAAACTGTCACTCGGGTCTGTTTCCCACCCCGTTTTCCCTATAACCCCCCTCCCCCCTACCATCCAGACATTTTCCACAGCCATTTTCCAACCACTGACCAACTGTCTCGGTGTCTCCATGTTTGCCTGTCCGGTTGGCAGGTTGATTTTTTCCAGGGCGATGCATTTTTTATTGGTTACATCGTTAGACAAGTGAAATATGTGTGAGTGTGTGTGTGTGTGTGTAAGTGTGTGTGCCATTGTGTGTGTGTTATTGTGGGTAAATATCCGTCTGTTGCAAGGCAAAGATATCCAAATAAAAGGTAAACACTTGAGCAGCTTTCCTCTCCTTTCCAAGCAGCATTCTGTTCTTTACGCCACGCCTTGCTTTCTTTTCAAGTTCTAAATAGTTTGACTGTTAGAAATAATTCGCTTTAAAAAACACAATAAAAACAATAAACTTAAGTGTTGCTTAAACAAACAACTTAAACCCCTTCCTTATCACTGATCCCAGCCAACTTAATATCCTTTTCCAGGGTACATCTAATAAACCCAAGTGCAGTGCAGCTTGCGATATAATCCAATCACACAGTGTTGGGGCTGATTGTTTCCGAAACTAATTACCTTCCGGTGGCCAAAACAGCTTTACGAGCCAAAAGCTAAGGAGTTGCAACAATCGGGCATAAAGTCCGGTTTACGACTGCCACAGGATTAAAGTGCGGACCTCCTGATCCCGAGGCATAATAATAAATTTCATCAAGTCACCAAGTTTCGTAATATGCCACACGTATGTCATTAATCTTCAGTTTTGAGCTAAATTTGATGAATTAGTGGCCAATGGATGAACAAAACAAGGCAGAGATGCCTGCTGAATGGGAATGGGAATGGGATGCTGACAGGATGGACAGGAGCTGGACTCAAGCTGGACAGCTTAGACAGACGGAGCAGGCATTAAGTTCGCCTGGCAGCTGACGACAGGGAGTGTCCGGGTGTCCGGGCGGATATCAATAAAGCTGGGCCCACTGAAAGCCTATAAGACATCTCTGGACACACACACACACACGCACATATGTGTTCTAGGGTGGTCCTTATACGAAGTAAGGTGTATGACTTAATATTCAATGGCAAGAAGTTTGGGGTAGGTAAGCGAGGCTGCTAGCAAGGCAATTTTGTAGGTGCGTAAAAGTATGCAACACTTATGTTTGGTTATCAGAAAGACGAGGGAAATCAAAGAGATCCTAGAGACCTCTTCTGCTTTCTTCAAACATTAAAATACATAAAAGTTGATGGAAAACTGAAGCATTTCTAGTTATAGATTCTAAGCGGGTTAAAATAAGCTAGCAGTAAGGTTATATAAGAAAAAAGTAAAGGATATATATACAGGATTATCAACCAAAAAGTAGTTACCCACAAGCAGTTAGAATCCTTATAAAATATCTCAAGTAAGAAGTTATCAATCTAGAATGGTGTGAAACCTATAAGGTCCACCCCAACACACAGACACACACACACACACACTCTTGACATGTCCTGCCTTTGATTTGGGTTCAGCACACTTATTCCCTCGCTTTCCCCCTTTCCACCTTCCCAGAGCAAAAGAAGTTTAACTAAAATAATAAAAGTCAAACTGTGTACAAACAGCTTTGGCCTTAACGACATACATATGTGTGTGTGTGTGTGTGTTTGCGCTTGGTGTGTGCGTGTGCATGCGTCTGGATAAAGTTTCATCAAAGAAAAGTTAGTCCTGGTCTTCGACGGTGTGTCGGTGTGCGTTTCACTGTGCGTGTTGCGTTTAATTGATATGCTAATGAGTGAAGTGAAAGCTCTCGATTTGTTTTCTCACTGGCTTTGTTTGCCTCGGCTTGGCTTGCTTTTATTTGCCGGCAAACAATTAGCCGCGAGAAAGACGAACTAAGGGAGGGGGTCTGAGAAGGAAGGGAAAACGTAATCTAAGGAAAACCAATAAGGTTAGTGATTTTTTATATATTTTTAAAAATATTCATAAGAGTTCAAGATTTTTATTTAAGGACTTTTGTTGGATTAGAGTCTCCTGACTTTCAGATTCCAACTATATTTTTGCCATTAAAATGATTAACTTAAGTTATGAAAGCTGCGATCTCAGGAACTAAAAGAGTTAAAAAGTTGCTATTAACCCTGCCACAACCACACACACTATCTTAACCCTTTACTAAGAATCAAATAAAGATCATCGCTGGGTCAGCTTTCAATTAAGTGATCTCTAAATGGCCCTTTATAACCCCATCCTTGGCCACAACCCTTCGTTTGGTTTTCCCTCTATGCTTGCCACCGCTTAGCAATTTGCCCTGCCATTTTTCCGCATTTCCCTTCGTCGCCATTTTCATAATTAATTCTCATGCAAGTAATTAAAAATGCCAACGGCTCGCATTGTCGTGGCCTTTTTTTTTTGGTTTTTCTGCTGTGATTGCAATGCAAATAATAGCAGCGGGAAATTAATTACGCGCTCGCATAGTCGACAAATGTAAAAATGCTCAGAAAAGAAACAACAGCCAGCTAAAATCCCTGCGAATAGAACATACAATTGTGTTTTCCAGCGGTTATATGGGTGGGTATACGAGTGGGTCCTGGATGTGCTGGGTGCTGGGTGCTGGGAAAATCTAAGGTGAGCTTGCAGTGCCACACAGTGGACATTGCCTATTGCGGGAAACGGGGTTAAAAGTTTACTAACTTAAAATGTAAATATTTTTGATTAATTTTTTGAGTTTAAAGATATATTTTTCTTTATATAACTTTGATTGCCTTTGTTAAATTTACATAAAATGTTTTTAACATATAGAAAAATATGCTGATTGATTCTAAGAACTAAAATGTACTTTTAAAACTCCAGTAAATATTTTACAAACATCATTTGAGCTTTAAGTTGTCTTAAAAAAGTTAAATAAATATTCTTTAAAGTAGTATATGTAGTAGCATAATTTGTAAAAATTCTGAAAAATATAAAATATTTTCTAGGCAGCGGGCTGCAGCTTACTAAACTATTTTTGACTTGGCAATCATTTTATGTTTTAAAATCTTAAATAGTTTATATAATTCTCTCTTCTACATAAGCGTAGAAGACAGCAGTTGAATAGTTTTCAAAGATCTAAATGAAAAATAAAGAATTTTATACTTCGGAGTTGATAAATCCTAGAAATACTTCAGTTTTCAGTAATCAAACTTATAAAATTTTACATATAAAAATATTTTAGAGCTGCTTAAGATAAAACTTCCTGCCTTCTCAAATCAAGTAACTCTTATTCCCTAATCCTTCTCTAAAATTCAACTCTTAAGCTTGCGTTTTTTAACCCTTTGCGATGGCTAACCCTATATATGGCTATTTCAAAGTCATTTCGCCTGTCGGTAGATAATAAACTGGAATTCTTCATTGTCCGCAAACGCTGCGGGCACAAAAAAAAAAAAGAAAAAGAACAAAAAATGATATAAAGGGTTGAGGGAAAGGGGAAAGTGGTGGGGAGAGGGAAGAATGGGGGCTAAAGAAAGATGATGATAGAGCGGGAGAGAAATGGCTGCCATTAACATTTGCCGTTAACATTTCATTTAGCCGGCAAACGTTTTCTTTCTTTCATTTCCTATTTGGACGCCGCTTATTCTTCCACTTGCCCATTTTCCTTTTTTTTTTTGAACTTTTTCGCCAAACATTTTAATTATGAGCGCACTTTTCCAGCACCATTTCCCTCCTGTTGTTATTGTAAAACAAACGAAATGAACAAAGTCATATGTGAGCACACATCCACATCTCTTAACATATATACAGGCCAACAACAACTGGAAGGAAAAGAAAAGGGGGCTGGTTGGTGGGCGGGGCGATCGCCAAATGAAAAGCGAACCAAATGGACATGTGGCTCGCGCATTTTGCGGTTGCCTTTCGAAAGGGGGAGGGTTGAGAAGGTTGAGAAGGGCCAAAAGTCACAGGAGCAAGAGCAGTCTAAGCCAAAAGAAAAGGCCAACTGCTGCTGATGATTGCGATCATGATGACGTTGGCGATGGCAATGATGGCCATCATGTTGGCCGCATTGTTGGCCAGCGGTAAAGTACAGAGGGTAAGGGAGCTAGAGATGGCAAAGAGATGGGAAAAAAAGTTTAACCTTTGAAAAATAAAAATAAATTTAAATATTGTAAAAGATAAATATGGATCTTTGTTAAACATATTTCATTACATTTTATATAAAGAAAATATATGATAAGGAATAGAAAATGTAAAATTGAATTTTCTTACATTTTCTCTCTGATTGTTTTTATTTTTAGAAATATTTTCATTTATTTATAATTTTTAGGCCTGAAACAAAGTTTTTAAGTATTAGGTCAGGTAAAAATGTAGATTTTCCTTCTACCTAAACGTTAGTTTAAATAATAAGTAGCCCAAAAAAATGTCAACTAACACTCCTAAAAATAAATAACTAAAATTTCCACGTTTTAAGCTCTTAAATTAATTATTAAAATAAAAATAAAAATAAAATATAATATTAAACACTTTAAACATTCTTAATTTTATTCACAAATTGGGTAAATAAAATATAAAAACAATAAAATAAATTCGCAACATACTTTACACCCACAAAGTCCTCCCCCTCACAGTGTCATCACTAAGCCAAGTGCATTGTTTGCCGGCTCGCAAGTGTCTGTGTGTGTGTGGACTTGTGTGTGTGACATGTTAACGACGGCGCTCAAATGACTTTTGTGCGGTTTAAAACCGAACCCAGAGTCAGAACCCTAACCTCAGCCAGTGGAGTAGTATGTGGGGGATTCTAGGGAATCCCCGCCAGAACGCCACCGCCCCCGTGTCAGCCCCTTTGGCGAGCCATCATCATCGTCATTGCCATGGCCTCGCTCTTTTGCCTTGTTCGCTGCAGCATTTTTCAATTTTATGGTTTCCAGATGAAGTGCGTTCGACCGTAAGTAAATGCCGGGCAAAACCCCCCCTCCCCCCTTTTTGGCCAAAACCAAACCTTAACATCAACCACCCAACCACCCATCGCGTCAGCTGCAGCTGTCATTGTTTAGCTTTTTGCCCTCGCCGAGTGCACAAAAAATGGGAATCCCCCGTTTCCTTTTCTCTGTTTTTTCCATGTTTTTTTCTTCTTTTTTTGGCACACGCATAAAGTTGCATTTCTTTTTTGCGGTTGTTTTTTATTTTTTGATTTTTTTGTTTTTTTTTTTGGCACAGTCTGCTTAGCCATTGGCCTGACCAATTTTTTCGGGCTTCTGTTTGCCATTTCCATCTTTTTTCTTCTTCATTTTTTTTGTTCGGCCGACCGAATCGTTATGAGTTATATATGGCACTTGGATCGGGGGAGTGTGAGGGGATGTCCAGGTGAGCGGGAAGATTGAAACTAACTGAATTGCCCAAGCGGCTGTGAACATTTCGTTTTAATTAAGAGGCCACTCCGGCCAGAGAGAACACAAGAGAAAATAGGCGAAAAACCAAAAAAAAAAAGGTTTAACAAAAAAAGGAGAGAGGGATAGAGGAAACGGCGGGGTTAGTTCCAGTTGATCCGTCAACTAATTGAAGCCAACTTTTAGGCTTCGCTGGCAAAATGGAAACTACGCCAAAAAAGCGGCACACAGTTGGCTTTTACTTATTTATGGGCAATATTTAGCCGAAAACAAATTAAATCGAATTCATTAAATAACTGAACAAACAGTGTTTATGGCAAAAAACATATTAATCTCTTGAGCACTGAGAGAAAATGGTGGTGGGTTATGAAGAAATATCTCAGGGAAGCTTCTCTCTTTTCAAGGAGTAACTTTTGAGTTTATCTCTCAAGCCACTTCAATTTAATCAATCAGAATGATTTTTTAGGAACTCCAAATTAGCGAAATGAAGTCTCTAAACTTTTCTCTAAGTGCATTTACTTATTTCATATGCTAATCCCTCTCTAGCATTTTTGCTTTTGCCATTGGCATTTATCTAAGTTCCCTTTTTTTTTGTTTTTATTATTTACCCACTCGTTTTTACGTGGCATGTTGGCTTAGCCACGCCCCCTGACCCCTAGTGACCCCGGCTACCTGACCACACCTGCCACCATTTGCGGTTCGCTGTAAATGCATTTTTAATGCGTTTCATTCCGTTTTTGTTTTCCGTCGCTAAAAGCAAATGCACATTTAAATAAAATTTTATAGTTATGTCTATTTAAATATTGCATTCGTTGGGCGGGGGAACGGCTTCTAGCCAGCAGCTGGCTAGCTGACTAGCTGACTAGCTGGCCAGCATAATTCTTAATATAAATAAATCAGACATTCAGTTCGTGTTTTGGCCAAAATGCAATAAGAGCCAAGCTCTCTAAGGCGGTGTCCAACAAATCTGGTCCATGCATCAGCCCTGACACTTTCCGTTGACTGTTGAATTTCGCTATTGCCTCTTGGTGAGTGGCAACAGCAATTACATAACATAAACCAAATGGAATGGCAACAAACCAAAATGAATGTTGACTGAAAGAAAAGAGAAAAGAAGAAGGAATAAACTTTAAAAATAGATTGGTATTAAAAGATATAGTAAAATGTGTTTTTTATGTAGATTTTTATATGGTTTAACCACAAACTGAGGTATTTAATATGAAAGTTTGGTTCTCCTTTCTATAAGTTAAACAAGAGGAAATGCTATAGTCGAATGCTGATCCCCGTTACTGTTTTACACAATTTTAAAATATTCATTTTGCTAGTGGAAATTCACAAGGCGCCACCTATTGTCGGAGACAGCATGTCGAGTAACTGATAGTGACGTCACAAACCTTGTGAGGCCTTATAACCTAAACTTCTTCATAAATAGCGAAATAATGTTCCGATTTGAAAAATCTTTGGTAAATCGATAGATATTAACAGAAATAAGTTATACAACGTCAAACGAAGGCATTCATAATAATATTATAGACGCCACAGATGAAACCTCGTGGCAAGTTGCAGTGGCATCTCTTAAATACGTATTACCAGGCACAACCCTGTAGCTCTTATGGTTTCCAAGACTTCTGTATTTTTTGTTTTTCAGGTTTTGTGGGCGTTAGAGTGGGCGTGGCTTGATCGGGAAAAAACAATTCGCATGGGGAGCTTCATAAAAACCTACATGCTTAATCCGAACTTTCTATCTTTTATAGTTACCGAGGTATCAGCTTTTCTAGAAAGTAGGAAAACCGTCTTTTGAGCTTGGTGGGCGTATTGGTTCGGATAATGCGCTAGCATCTAAAGATTATACATACTGAATTTCAACTTTCTAGCTCTTTCTAGCTCCTCAGATTTCAGCGATTTTACTTTTACGCGATTTGTGGGCGTGGCAGGATGCTGTAATAAACTTGCGCTGCGTAGGGACCTCTAGAATCTTCATGGTTAATCTCAACTTTATATCTCTTATAGTTCCTGAGATATCAGCGTTCATATGGACGGACAGACGGACAGACAGACGGACATGGCTCATTCGTCTTAGCTATTCATCCTGATCAAGAATATATATACTTTATAGGGTCGGAAACGCTTCCCTCTACCTGTTACATACTTTTCAACGAATATAGTATACCCTTTTACTCTACGAGTAACGGGTATAAAAATTAGTAGTGGTAGAAGTGTGAATGTAGATTTTAGGCCAACGATTGTTTAATTTTTATGAACTTTTAAACTTGAATACCTATTTGACATTTAGGGTCACCTTTCTACCAGACAACAAATTTACTATTAATAAGGGCAGTAAAGGTGGATTATTAAAAAACCGATCAACAAACTTATTAAAATAAACTTTAAATTCAGACTATGAAATAAGAAAGTTATGATTAAAAAAGTGCAGTTTTCGGTAACTTTTAACCACTTCTTGGAAAGCTTCTACTTCCCTGCAAAGTATCTCTAAATTCTCTCTCTATTCTCTCGTAATATATTTTAACATAATTAGTGTCTAAATATGCTTTAGATGCATTCCTCTTTGAGCCTGAAATGGCATAAGTCAACCTGTGTGTCACCTTCCTGCAAACCTTCGAAAAATGTAAGCTAACTTGCTAGGAATCGAGTCAAAGAAGTCATCAACAGCGAAAGGCATAAATGTCTTAACATATTACATGCTAAAATTGGAATCGAAAGGCTATACCTTCGTGACAAACTTTCTTCAACTTTTAAAAATCTTAAGTTAAATTAAAAAAAAAGATAAAATCCTTTACTAACTAACGTTTCTTAAGCAATATCTACATAAATTTGTACAATCTATTTTAAGAGCCCCAATATTTCCACAAAGAAATCACCATAAAAGCAATTTGAAGGTAAACAAGATGAGAGCCTCCTGCGAATTCGCAGAGCAAACTCCCTTAGCCCCCGAACGCCCCTCGGCGTGGTCGATTCGCCCTTTGTCAGCCTTTAACACGTTGACATCTCACGGGGCTGCTGCTCAGTTTGCGTTTTCTCGCTGTCAAGCTGCCTCCTGTTATTTGTTGCAATTTAAGTGACTTGGAATTGCAATTTATTGTTGCCGCTCTGAAGGGGAAAATCAGCCAGCTTGCCCTTGCGCCAGCTTCGTCCCCAACCTCTTCACCAACCACCTCGTTCTTTTTTTTTGGGCTGGAAATAAACAAGCTGAGAAGGGGTGGGCGGGCGAAAAAAGAAAGCAAGAAAGCGGAGAAAGCAGCCAGAGAAATATGAGAATTTAGTGTAATGTTGTTTTTATTGCAACTTCATGTGCGGAATGCGTAGCAGGGCATTAAAGTGTTGTTGCATACACTTAGCCACCCCCTAAGGGTTAAGGATTGGGGGGGGTTAAGGGGTAGGAGTTGAGAGGTGAAGAACTGGAAATGGCGGAAAAGCCAACTAAACTTTCCCCAAAGGACGATCAAGAGACGATTTCCGTCTTGCGTTGCAAAAGATTGTTGAATTTCTTCTTCGGGATTTTTCTAGTCAAAGGCGGTTAAATCAGAAATTTTAAGAAAATTTAAAGGAATGTTTTAGTAAATGGAGTTAAAAGATAATTTATTAAATGTATTTTTGAAATATTTGTAAAGCTGAGCTGAGTTTGTTCATATCTTAAAGATTAAAGGGCTTAAAATGTGCCTAAAAATGTGTTTAATTTTAATATCTTTTTAAAAGTTAATTATTAATTTATAAAGTGCCCATTTAAGACAATGTAAATTAAGAATTTTGAAGACTTCCCCTTAGAAACCAATTCAAACAACAAGAAACAGTCAGATAAAGTCAGTTAGAGTGAGAAAAATCACTTCTATTATGGTACAAAAAAAGATGCCATATGCCTTGGTCATTCGAGTTTTGATTGCCCTGCCTTCGCCTTTGACCCAAGTCCTTTGTCCCTTTTCTTTTTCTCTTACCGCCCTGTTCGCCTTGAAAGCGATATTGTAAATTTCTTTATATTTGTCAAGCCAATTGAAAAGTTTGCGGCAACTTTGTGTTGATTTAACACCCCGCCCAGCACACATAAGACAACAAAGTCAGAAGGCTGTCTTTCCATCAATGACGAGGGAAAACTTTGCTGGCCAGGACATAAATAAGGAATTGTATGGTAAATGGCCGGCAAGGAAAACAACACAACGTGAAAATAAAGCCAACACAGGACGGGGAATTATTTGAAAAGAAACGAAAGCAGAGGAAGTGGAATGGCGGATCAAATCGTGGACGGCGGTGCCAAGTGACCACACAGTGATTTACGCTCATGAAATTGAGTTGTGGAGCAAATTATTTATGAACAAAGCGCACACACAGGAATAACAAACAACGGCAAACGAGGATTGTAATGTCCCTGGTTGGTCGAGGACAATATGCAGTTTGTGAAAGCGGTATCGAAGTCCCTTCTTTCCCCCAGAGGAGGAGGTGTCCAAACGGAGACAGAGGAGTGTCCCTTCTGCGGACAGCTTAGAGAGTAGTAGGACTACTCCTGGATTCCAGGAGACTCTGGCCAAACTTTTTGCGCCTCTACCCAAAAATAATTTATTAGCGGCAAACGAGGAAAAGTTTTATGAAAATTCAAAAAACACAAGAACAAGCAGAAGGAGGAGGAGGAGGAAAACAGGAGAACAAAAAAAAAAAAAAGAAACACAATCGAAACAAAGGCCAAACAAGTGCAAGTTGAAGTTGAGGTGGTAGAAGAAGTTGATGAAGTAGCTCCGGCACCCTCGGCCAACATTTCATTGTCAGTTGAGTTTTGCGGAATCGTGCGCTTTGTTTTAATATTTTCAGACTCTGTCAAAAAGTTCGGTGCTCTTGGTATTCGAGTGAGCAAATTTATTTACTATCATGTCGGCCAATGAGCTGGTAATAAGTGGGGTATATTAACTATCTACTTGGTTGTGGTTTTTATGAATTTATGATGAGCTAGCAAACTGATTTGCATCTCATTTTTCCTGATTTTCTCT